>NC_053494.1:108974207-109285041 GCF_905171775.1 Rana temporaria | reverse complement strand
AAAAAAAAAAAAAAAAAATAGGGTATATAGTGGCAGCATTTTATGTAAAAAGAGGATTTATATGCTGCGGGCACTGCGGGGCAGAGGAACGATTTTCATATTACTGGGTTAAGGTGGAGGTTCACCCTATAAAAAATTTCTAACAATACATCCAGCCCAGTCCTGCATATAAAATGACACTGACCTTTTTTTTTTTTCTTTGCCGTAGATATCGTTAAGCCTTGGAATTCACCGCGGCTTCCGGGTAGGGAATCCCGCGGGAGTGGGCGTTCCTATTGTCATGCCAATTGATTGACATGCTAAACGACGTCGCACACAGCGCGTCAACACTTCCCGAAGGAAGCTCGGGTCTGCTCGGCTCTATTCGGCGCGATGCGCAGGCGGCGTATAGAGCCGAGCCGACCCGAGCTTCCTTCGGGAAGTCGTGACGCGCTGTGCGCGCTGTCGTTTAGCATGTCAATCAATTGGCATGACAATAGGAACGCCCACTCCCTCGGGATTCCCTACCCGGAAGCCGCGGTGAATTCCACGGCGAAACGATATCTACGGCAAAGAAAAAAAAAAGTTCAGTGTCATTTTATATGCAGGACTGGGCTGGATGTATTGTATTTTTTTTAATAAACAGACACTTACCTGCTGCATGGTTCCAGCGACGCGCCGGCCGGGGCTCCGCTCCTCGCCCCCCCTCGCCGGCCGGCGTCATCGTTCTTAGTGTGGGCACCCGGCAGTGACAGCTTTCGGCTTCACGGCCGGGCACCCACTGCGCATGCGCGAGCGTCCGATTGGATAGGCGCTCGCCTACAGGGAGGGGCTGCAATAAGGCGATTAAGCTAATCGCCTTACCAGCCCCTCGGCGGAAGGAGGAAGTGGGACAAAATAGATTTTGCTCCCACATTGTTGGATGATTGAAGTCAACATGGCTTTACCTTATTTACTAAGCCTGTGAATAAGGTGGAACTCTGCCGACCTCAATCATTCAGTCACGTGAACGCAAAAATATATATATATATATATATATATATATATTTTTTTTTCCCCTTGCATTTGATTGGGTATTCTTTGCAAGGAGAAATTTTTCTTCATGGGATATAGCGCCACACTTATTTTGATGGTCTTTTATTAGTGTGTACCTTCTAGAGACAAAGTACATTGATATAATACTGTCTAAATAAAAAGCTTTTATGAATGTAGTTAATATCTAGATATACTAGGTATTGTATAAAGTGGTGGGAGCTACTGCATTATAGTGTCGGGTTCGCCTCCCTGTATACATAGGAAAAGATGGCTCTGCTGTCACAAAGCAATGCTGTCACCACGCTAAGCTCACAATGATCTCATGTCTGCCAGAGGGAGGGAAAGCAACCCCCAGCACACATTTTACTGTGCCCTCTGTCAGCAATTCAGAAGTACCTTTATTTAAAGTGTATCTAAATTCAAAATCAAAACATGTCAGATTATAGCTGGTACCAATCCTTAAATGTGGTGGCTGCATTAGTTCTCTTTTCACCTGTTTATCTTACTAGTGGCAGCAAGTTTCAGCTTTCTTTATCCGACTGAGCTATCCAGAAAAATTTAGACAAAAGTGCTTACAATGGTCAGCTTTTTATTTAATTATGCAACATTTTTATTCCAAAAAAAAAAAAAACACACCCACACCTCTTCCTATGACTGATTAAAATAGATTAGATGGAGTTAGGCTTTACAGTTGGTGACGACACTTATGTAAAGTCCATTTAACACTAGCCTCTCCCCAGACTGGCAATGCTGCTGTACTAGGGCGTCTCTGTTGCTCCTCCATAGGAAGTGTGTTACTGGATGTATCAGGTGAAAAAAAAAAAAAAAAGACGATTAATAACAGAAAACGAATGCAGACACCACAAATAAAAAAAAAAAAGAATGTGCAATTAGCATTTTTTTGGTTTTAAAAATGTTAAAATAAAGTTTTGTTACTTTCACAAAACAATTTGTGTGGCACCTTAAAAATCCCACTTTCCCGTTTTCCTCAATGATCTATGTATAACATTTCCAAACAGGAACTGAAGGGCACTTTAACCACTTGACCTCGGGAAGATGTACCCCCTTCACCACCAGACCATTTTATTTTTTTGCATTAGGGCATTGCGTAAACTGACAATTGCGCGGTCGTGCGACACTTTACCCAAATAAAAACTGGATGTATTTTTCCCCCACAAATAGAGATTTTTGTTGGTTGTATTTCATTACCTCTGCTTTTTTTTTTTTTTTTTGCACTATAAAACAAAATAGTGCGGTGGACATTCTGACACTTTGCCTGGAACCAGTGACACAAATACAGTTAATGAGCTACACACATACCCTGTCCAGACATCATGTCATCTTTCCCCAATATAAATTCAATAGATTTGTATCCTTTGATTAACTGCAAATACCTGCTAGGACGCTATTACCTAGTAAATCAATGCTCATCTATGATACTTTGATTGCATCAGGTGCAGACCATGCGACACAAACAGAACACAAAGGAAAGATAAACTCTCTAGATGGACTAGAAGATGGAAGACATTGTTGGTGAGATCCCCCTGCTTTGTCTATACTCGCCCTCTTTTGTGCACCATGTTATTTGATTTTAACAAGTGTTGGTGAAGGGATTGGATTTGCCATTTTATTTGAATTTTTTTTCAATAAAGCAATGTGTGTTTTACTCAATTGAAGTGTGCCACTCATGCCTCCTTTCCACTGAGCGGAACGGTTCGCGTTGGAACAGTTTGGAAGGTCCGGCCTATTCTGGTGAGCATTTCCACTGCAAGTCGGACCGTCAGGGGTAGGGGTGCAATGGATCTAAAAAAAACTCACGGTTCGGATCGTTCCTCGGATCAGGAGTCACGGATCGGATCATTTTTCGGATCGGCAAAAAAAAAAAAAATCTCCCCCACTGTAATATCCACATCCCCCCCCCCCCCCCCCACCAACTATAGTACCCTCTCGGTGCAGACACCTCCCCCTCCTCTTAGTACAGAGACCCCCCTCCTCTCAGTACAGTGACCCACCCTCCTCTCAGTACAGTGACCCCCCTTCTCAGTACAGTGACCCACCCTCCTCAGTACAGTGACCCACCCTCCTCAGTACAGTGACCCACCCTCCTCAGTACAGTGACCCACCCTCCTCAGTACAGTGACCCACCCTCCTCAGTACAGTGACCCCCCTTCTCTCAGTACAGTGACCCCCCTTCTCAGTACAGCTAGACCGAAGCCGCGGCCTTTCCTAATGTTACGGCGGCGGCTCCGGAGGTAGGCCGAAGCCGCGGCCATAACATTAGGAAAGGCTTCGGCCTGGCTCCGGAGCCGCCGCCGTAACATTGGGAAAGGCCGCGGCTTCGGCCTAGCTCCGGAGCCGTGGCAATCCGCGGATCACAGTGTGTTCCGATCCGAAGGGGGTGACACGTTCGGATCACGGATCAACTGTGATCCGTTGCACCCCTAGTCAGGGGCCATACAGGGTTTAGAAAAAATGCCTAGAATGTCTAACAATCAGCGCTGCATAGTAGCCCATTATGCTTTACCTTTGCAGGGAGACAGAGGAAGTAAACCCCATCAGGGTTTACTTCCTCTTTAAGGCTTACCTGTAGGTGCAAGAAATATCTATTTAACCTACATGGTTAAGGAGATATTTCCAAGAATGACAGCACCGCAGCCAACGGCGCACTGAGCGTGCCGCTACTAACGGCATCGCTGCTCTGGCCAGTCCCAGCGGCGAAGCAGCGATACCCGGAAGTAACTCTGGGTATCATAGCAGCAACAGGAGGTGTCCGAGGACTGCTGCGGGGGCTTCGTTCTCAGGCAAGTAATTCATAATGAGCTAGTACGCTATGCAAGTCTCTTTAAAGCGGGGGTTCCGTTTTTTTTTTTTTTTAACATGCTTCTGGTGGCCTTAACTTGCATTTCCTAATACTAGAGCCACCAGCATAGTCATTCTGCACGAAAAGATATTTTATAAAAATTTGTGATGTTTCCATCTTGCTTGTGGGCAGTCTGAAGCCCACAAGCGTATCCTTCTGGGATACGGTGAATGCTGATGTCCCAGCATTCACCGCTCTATCCCGCGCATGTGCAGTGTTGACGGCGAGCGGGGCCGTCAACACTACACAGTTGCCATCACAACGGCCGGCGTCCCATACTTAAAATGGCGAATTCGTAGCCGCCCTCGTCACATGACCCGCTTGCCGAGTCACGTGACTCGCGAGATAACGCTGGATTACAGTACAGCGCGTCTCCTGGGAGTCTCAACACTCACTCCCAGGAGACATCGCACTCGGCCGGGGAAAAGTAAATACACGCCCACTCCCGCTGGGAAAGGATCCCGGAAACAAGACTAAATGCGGCATTATCAAGGTAAACAAACAATCGGATTAAAAAAAAATGGATTATGCATACACGATGGCTAGTGGTTTGATTTAGACAAACTTGACATTTAGGGTGAACCTCCGCTTTAAAGACTTGAGAAGCTGATAAAAGTTTCATAAAAGTTTGCTGCTCCTATACAAGCTGACGCCCATGTAAAATAGGCCTAAAAGCAAGTCTAAATGAGATCTACCAGGACTAAAATGACAAATGTAATTGGATTGCTGACACTAGTAATATTCTGTTATTAATGAGCAACAAACATATCCTGTCCAGACATCATGTCATCTTTTCCCAAGCATCAGGTTTTAGAAGGCTTTGGGAAAGGGATTTGATTTCATGGTAATAAATGGGTATATTGGTGAGAAATGTGGTTTTGTAATGCTGATATATGCCCTACTGATAGGCGGTCATTGTAGAGAACACATCAGGTATAACTGAATACAAAGGAGAGCTTTGTAGCTGGACCCCACCTAACAACCTAAGACTACAAAGAGACAGAAGAATAGCTGCAATTTCCTTAGCATACTTGTGAAATACTAGGCCCGGCCTTAGTATAGAGGCATGAAATGAACATAGACAGTCACATATCTTCACCTACATGTCCAAAGTCCGGATTTTCTCCCTTCCAGAACACTGACACACAAATATCATCATACCAAACTTCAAGGACGTCATTCTTTCCCAACTCCTAATGCCGCGTACGCACGGCATGAAAAAAATACATTTTTTAAAACGTCATTTAAAATCATCCTGTGTGGGCTTCACATCGTTTTTCGGCTTCTGAAAAACGACAAAAAAAAAATTCGAACATGCTGCATTTTTTCATGTCGTTTTTCAAAATGTAGTTTTTCGTGTTGTACAAAATGATCGTGTGTGGGCAAAAACGAAGTTTTAAACCCGCGCATGCCCAGAAGCAAGTTATGGGACGGGAGCGCTTGTTCAGGTAAAACTACCATTCATAATGGAGTAAGCACATGCATCATGCTGTAACAGACAAAAAAGCGCAAATCGACTTTTACTAACAAGGAATCAGCTAAAGCAGCGCAAAGGTGAATAGAACTTCCCCTTCATAGTGCGGTCGTACGTGGTGTACATCACCACGCTTTGTTCATCATTTTTCTAAAACGATGGTGTGCTGGCAACGTCGTTTTTAATGATGAAGTTGGAAAAACACAGTTTTTTGGACATGCTGAAAATGAAATTTTTTTTCATGCCGAAAAACGACCGTGTGTACGCGGCATAAGCTTTGCCCTTTATTCACCAATTCTCAGAGTGTGTACAAAATACTGAAGATCAATAAAAATCGCAGAGAAAACTAAAGATTATACAAGTAGAAAAGCAGCAAATTTGCTCTGTAAATAGAAATCAAAGCAGAGGCATAAATACAAATACTTCACAAAATGTTCCATTCTACTTTGTGTGCTTTGCTTTTATCATACAATCTAGCCTGCAAGAACTGTGCTGTAGCCGTGTTCTTTTTCCATTAGCAGACGCATGACAACGTCTGGATAATGTTATATTGTTCAAAACAAGGCGGTAAGGTCATGTGATTGGAAGACAGTTTTTATTCTATGACTGTCTCTGACCATTACAGTACATGGGTTTAGAAATTAAAAACGTCACTCTTATGCCTTGTTTCCACTGCACGGATCGGTTCGGGTCAGAAAGAATGGAGCGGTTAGAATGGGACCGGTCTATTCTGCAGAGCATTTCCACTGCAAATCGGACCATGCAAGGTTTAGAAAAAAAGCCTAGCACGTCCACCAATCAGTGAGATGTATTTGAAGGTCCGCCCTAATGGAACCGTTCCATTCTCTATGGCCCCACATCTGAAGCAGGACCCAGAATGGTCCGGTACGGTTCGCTTTTATGGCACGCTTTCATAATGGAAACACCCAAAAAAGCGTACCGAACCGAACCGATCCGCTCAGTGGAAACGAGGCATTAGGCTCACCCATTGGTTTATACTTTATTGGATGCCAATTTGGTTATGACCCATTATGCCAGAAGTGTCAATGGGCCCCACCTCCTTTTTCCACCTTCTCTGGTCCTGTCCACAGATACAGGCTTACCGGAAGCAAATAACCTTTTTATATGTCATGGGTTTCCCAACATAACTAGACCCTCTGGCTATACCTGCCAAGTCCTCCCTCCCTACAAAATAAAAGTGGTTCTAAACCCACAACAGTAAAATCAGTCTGTATAGGCAGTAAAGCACGCTTGTTATACTAACTATGGAACCTAAAGGGGTTAATAATGTGCATTGTGTAAAAAGGCTGTGTGATCATGTCTTCTCTGTTTCTCCACTTCTTCTACTATCCCCAAACCATCTCCTGATAGAACAGACCCTTGGGGGAACTCTGCACATCATCAGTTTGGTGTAAATTGTTAGGGAGTTTTTTTTTTTCCTCTTACAAGCTTTAACCAGACACTAAAGGAAGTCACAAGACTGCTCTAACTGCTGATGAGAAACAGTATTTAGCAGTTTATATTTACAAAAACAATGTTTTGTGTACTATGGGAGACCAGACATAGCAAAACGCAGGGTCCTGGGTTTAGTAACACTTTAAACATTTATCTGTGCACCTTTTTTACTGCCAAAAAAGGTGAGGATCCGAGCAAGGGTGCCTACCTTATAGCAATGGAAAGCAGAGAATAAAGCGTATAAGAAATTGGTCTATGACCACAGAGGTTGCTGGAAAAAAAAAAAAAAAACACACACACACACACACACACACACACACACAAAAAACAGATAATATGGGGTACGTGGCAGGCAGAATCTTCTACTTGCTGTAGAAACAGCTCCTACTTGATCTTGATGGGGCTCTTATGCGTTTAGGTCCACTGGAGTGGCATATACTTATTTGTGTTCAGTTATACCTAAATCTCCGTTCACGCGGGTGTACTATAACATACTCCCATGCAAGGGCCATGTTTCCCGCATTGGGGACGCACAGTGGTAGGCAGTCCCATTCATTTCACGCTGTCTGTATGTTCAGAACACCTGAGCATCCCCCTGCATGTAAATATGGCCCTCCCGGGGGGGGGCATATACTACAGTACGCCCATGTGAACGAGGCCTAAGGGTACTATTAGGTTGCAGTATTTTAGAAAGGCACACAATACTTTTGTCTTAAAGCGGTAGTTCACCCCCCCCCCCCCCCCCCCGACACATTTTACCATCGAGACAGGCATTGTAGCGCAAGCTACAGTATGCCTGTCCCGATTTTTTTAACCCCGTACTCACCTTGTACTCGGACATCGTAGATTTCGGCTCCCGCGGGGAATGGGCGTGCCTATGGAGAGGGAGGATGATTGACGGCCGGCCCTGGCACGTCACTCTCCCCGAAGACAGCCGGAGTAGGTCTCGGCTCTTCACGGCGCCTGCGCACAGGCTATGCGCACGCGTCGTGAAGACCAAGCCTATTTCGGCTATTTCCGGAGAAGCGTGACGCGCCAGAGCCGGCCGTCAATCATCCTCCGTCTCCATAGGCACGCCCATTCCCCGGTATCTTCGATGGACGACTACAAGGTGAGTACGGGGGTAAAAAATTTGGGACAGGCATACTGTAGCTCGCGCTACAATGCCTGATTTTAAGGTAAAATAAAAAAAATTAAAAAAATTTTCGGCGATAGGGTGAACCCCCGCTTTAAGTTTTTACAGTTTCTCAACCAATTATACTAATAATAACCAATTATGCTTTGCTATATTACGTTTCACTTTTTTATGCAAACAGTCAGTGACTAAGTCACTCATTTCATTTGTCTTCAGCAAATAACTTGACAAATGTCTACATCAGGGGCCCCCAATCCCAGGGCCACGGACCGGTACCAGTCTGTGGCCTCTATGCAGCCAGGCCATCATCTCTCCCCGCCCACTCTGCATCACCGCTGATCTGCCTTCACAGCCAGGCTGCAAAGGCTGCTCCATCAGAGGTGCGGCGGGCAAACAGAGAGATCACATCATCTCTCGCCACCCACCTCTAACATGTTGCGCCTGGTCACAGGCGGCGGTGGAAAGCGACACGCTGCGCCTGGTCACAGGCAACGGTGGCAAGCGACACGCTGCGCCTGGTCACAGGCGGCGGTGGCAAGCGACACGCTGCGCCTGGTCACAGGCGGCGGTGGCAAGCGACACGCTGCGCCTGGTCACAGGCGGCGGTGGCAAGCGACACGCTGCGACGGTGGCAAGCGACACGCTGCGCCTGGCCACAGGAGGCGGTGGCAAGCGACACGCTGCGCCTGGTCACAGGCGGCGGTGGCAAGCGACACGCTGCGCCTGGTCACAGGCATTTGTAAGAGTACAGGTGCTGCCTGGAATTCTACTTTAATTATAAGAAACGTTGCCATAATTAAAAAAAATAGGATTTTAGTTTCAGCCTACATCCAAGTCATCTGTAAATGGACTAATGGGGCATACTCAAAGGAGTCATATACTGATCTAGTTTAGTGAACTCATTACCTTATCAATATGGGTGTGCAGAGTCAATGAAACCTGCATGGCAACACGCCTAAAGCAGATATGAGAATCTATGAGAATTATTCCAGCCCACCACAACACACAAAGCATAAACCTCAACCAGACTATGGTCTGAGCCAGTGCAATGACTGCACCAGTCAGTATATGTGGTCACTGTACAATATGCAGAGATTCCAAACCCAACATTTCCTTAAAGCGGTAATAAACCGCAAAAACAAGAAAAAAAAAGCCATCCCTCCATCCAGTTTGAGAGAGCAGTGCGCATGCGCAGTGACATCATCGGCTGCTACTAAAGTAATTATCTCCTAAACAGTGCAGGTTTACTGTACCTACAGGTAAGCCTCATTATAGGGTCACCTGTAGGTATGAATAAACAAGCGGACTTTGCTATCGCTTTAAGGCCCGATTTACACTAGCCCGATGTGAGAACCCTGCGAATCCAGTGCGGGTTCATGCATCGCACCTGAATCACACCGAGATCTGCAAACTGCTGTGGGTGTCAATGTGAAGTGAACACTACCAGATCGAGCAAATGAGGCAGGAATTCAGTTTCCAGTGCGGACCAAAAAAAAAAAAAGTCTTGTACCATTTTGGTGCGAATGCAATGAGATTTCAGCCATACAGACATCACATGTGATCTGAACAGCAATGCCGTGCGAATCGAATGCGATATCTGGCATTGTACTAGTGTGAACCAGGCCTTAAAGGTCATGCATGGAAAAGCCAAGGTTCACTTTAATGGCGGCTCCGCCAGCAGCACACACTCGCCTTCCCTTCACTCCAATGCTGCAACTTTACCCACCGAAAGCAACAATTCCAAGTACATCCAGGTATAATGGACCATGCGACACCCAACCTGGTCTTACAGCAGTGTTGGAGCTTGGCCCTAAATTAAAAAAATTCTCATACTTCTTTTAATGGGCATTTACCCCTTGCAGTGTGGGAGGACGCATGCAAGGGTAGATTTTATCCAAGAGCTGGTTCACATCACAAAAATGCACTCCAGATGCGATTCTGCATGCGCATTAACGTGTTTTTGATACATTGATGATACATTCCAGGTGCTTCCCCCCCCCCCCCCCCCCCCCACTATACCAGGGTCCAGTGCATTTTTTATGTGTTCCAGTGCAGGAAAAATGCAGCATGTTCTACTTTTTTTTCTGGAACTGACTGCACTGATGTGAACTATGCCAGTGTAAACCATATCACCTACTTTCCATGCGTTTTTGATGCAGAAAAAAATGCACTGGACTGCATGTGATGTGAACTGGCCCTAACTGATACAAGTTGGGCTTTAGGGCAAATTCACACCACATGCAGGCCAGTGCATTTCTGTTCTGCATCAAAAACGCATGGAAAGTAGGTTATGTTTTCTAATGGCATAGTCCACACCAGTGCAGTCAGTTTCAGAAAAAAATTCATAAAAAAAATAAAAAAAAGTAGTAGATGCATTTTTCCTGCACTGGACTTTACTAGAGCACAGGAAAATGCATCCAACCCACACTGGAATGCATCAAAAACGTGCATGCAGAATCGCAAACCTAAAGTATTAAATACGCCAAGATTTTGTTCTCCATAAATATTCATATGAACACCGGATGTGTTCCTTTATTTGTTTGAAAGTTTTAATTGAAATTTGGCTTGGTCTCATCATCTCAGCTCTGTCTGCAGAAACAGAAATCGCGTATAGCAACCAAAATGTCAGAAGGCAGACGGCTCAGCAAGGGACAAAATAATAAGCAGCCGAGTGTCGGGATACCTGGAGGCTTGTAGAATTCATTAGAAGAAAGTAAACAAAAGACGAATGTACAGAGCAAAGCTAATATTTTCATTTCATACAGAAGACTCGGGTCCTGGAAAAGAGCAATAAACCTAGACGGACCCCGACTGTTCCTTTTCTGGAGACACAGAGAAGGCAACCAATGAGGGACAATCACATCGGTCTCGTCAGTGACACGGGCCTATCCTCCACCTTGGAGTAGTCAGGCTTTGTATTGTATTCCCAGTGTGTGTACTCAGGGAGGGGAGGAGGAAAATCAGAGGACTTGTGTGCGATTATCCTGGGATCGCCGTCCTCACATAGAAGAGCCCAGACGTGTCACACCACAGATCATACACACACAGACCACGGATCATACACACACACACACACACACACACACACACACAGACCCCGGATCTCACACACACAGACCACGGATCTCACAGACACAGACACACACACACACACACACACCACGGATCATACACACACACACACACACACACACACACACCACAGATCATACACACACACACACCACGGATCATACACACACACACACACACACACACACACACACACAGACCCCGGATCTCACACACACACACACCACGGATCATACACACACACACCACGGATCATACACACACACACACACACCACAGATCATACACACACACACACCACGGATCATACACACACACACACACAGACCACGGATCTCACACCACGGATCATACACACACACACACCACGGATCTCTCACACAGACCACGGATCACACACACACACACACACACACACACCACGGATCATACACACACCACGGATCTCTCACACACACACACACACACACACACACACACACACACACACACACACACACACACACCACGGATCATACACACACCACGGATCTCTCACACACACACACACCACGGATCATACACACACCACGGATCTCTCACACACACACACACACACACCACGGATCATACACACACCACGGATCTCTCACACACACACACCACGGATCATACACACACCACAGATCTCACACACACACCACAGATCACACACACACACACACACACCACAGATCTCTCTCTCACACACACACACACACACACACACACCACGGATCATACACAGACCACAGATCTCACACACACACACACACACACACACACACACACACACACACACACACACACACACACACACACCACAGATCACACACACACACACCACAGATCTCTCTCAAACACACACACACACACACACACACCACGGATCATACACAGACCACGGATCTCTCACACACATCACAGATCACACATTAATTTTCAATGGTCCCCTAACACAGTGGTCATCAACCCTGTCCTCAGGGCCCACTAACAGGCCAGGTTTTATGTATTACCTTGGGGATCTCTCACACAGACCACGGATCACACACACACACACACACACACACACACCACGGATCATACACACACCACGGATCTCTCACACAGACCACGGATCTCACACACACACACACACACCACGGATCATACACACACCACAGATCTCACACACACACCACAGATCACACACACACACACACACACACACACCCCACAGATCTCTCTCTCTCTCTCACACACACACACACACACACACACCACGGATCATACACAGACCACAGATCTCTCACACAGACACACACCACGGATCATACACACACCACGGATCATACACACACACCACAGATCACACACACACAGCACAGATCTCTCTCTCTCTCACACACACACACACACACACACACCACGGATCATACACAGACCACAGATCTCTCACACACACACACACACACACACACACACACACCACAGATCTCTCTCACACACACACACACACCACGGATCATACACAGACCACGGATCTCTCACACACATCACAGATCACACATTAATTTTCAATGGTCCCCTAACACAGTGGTCATCACCCCTGTCCTCAGGGCCCACTAACAGGCCAGGTTTCATGTATTACATTGGGGAGATGCAGACTAGAATACTGCAATCACTGAGCAGCAAATTATATCACCTGTGATGTATTTCAGTTATCTTGCAAACCTGGCCTGTTAGTAGTGGGCCCTGAGGACAGGGTTGATGACCTCTGCCCTAGCACACTAAGGCAGGGCTCGACAAAATCCGGGCGACCGGTCGCAATTGCAAGAAATTGTGTCCTGGCACCCACGTGTGGCAGGATCCTGTGTCTCCGTGCGCCCCCGCCGCGCGATCACGGCGGGCCCGCGACGGACGGTAATTGAGGCCGCAGCTTTGCAGCCTTGTGAAGGTCTAAGATTTCTTCTGTGACCTGGCGCCATCTGGTGGTGAGCCGTTGGTATTACAAGTTATTACCACCAGATGTGAGCTGGCGCCATCTGGTGGTGGCCTTTGGCATTACAAGTTAAACAGCTGTTCTAATGTGTTTTTCACCATTTTCACTGCCATCTCCTTCCCTCTAATTAGAACCCCCAAACATTATATATATTTTTTATTCTAAGACTCTAGAGAATAAAATGGCGATCGTTGCAATACTTTCTGTCACGCAGTATTTGCGCAGCGGTCTTAGAAGCGCACTTTTTTGGGGAAAAAATACACTTTTTTTAATTAAAAAAAATAGGACAACAGTAAAGTTATCCCAATTTTTTTTTATATTGTGAAAGAAAATGTTACGCCGAGTAAATTGATACCCAACATTTCACGCTTCAAAATTGCGTCCGCTCGTGGAAAGGGGACAAACTTTTACCCTTTAAAATCTCCATAGGAGACGTTTAAAAAAAATTCTACAGGTTGCATGTTTTGAGTTACAGAGAAGGTCTAGAGCTAGAATTATTGCTCTCGCTCTACCAATCGCGGCGATACCTCACGTGTGGTTTGAATACCGTTTACATATGCAGGCGCTACTCAAGTACGTGTTCGCTTCTGCGCGCAAGCTCGTCGGGATAGGGCACGTTTTCTGGCTCCTAACTTTTTTAGCTGGCTCCTAGATTCCAAGCAAATTTGTAAAAACCCTGAGCTAAGGGATCATTTGATGGTCAGTAAAACTGCAGTGAAGCCCCATTTTTACCCCCCCCCCCTCTTCTACCTGGAAAGGCAGCAGCCAGGAGTGTACACATGCTGCACCCACAATGCTTTGCTTCATGCCCAGAATTATACCCCTTGTCATGTCCCATGGGCACTACCACCTGCCAAACGTAATCCATTCAAATGACAGGATTGCGGTTGCAACTTGGTAGTGTGGTATTTAGGGGGTTAAATGAGGCAGTAAGGAGGCGATACAATCTCTTCTCACTGACTGTCAAATGCTCTCTGAACAGTGTTCCAAACATAGATTGCTCTTCAGAGGGCAGCACACATAAATGAGGCCTTAAAGGAGTTGTAAAGGAAAAAAATGTTTTGCCTAAAATGAATGTCTGCAAGGTAGACAGACAGAATAGTGTAATGATTCTGTTATAAAACGAGTAAATACCTATTAAATTTCTTTATCTATATCACCTCCGGCGTTCTAGTTTCTGTTCTCTCATTCACTTCCTGGTTTGCGGCGTTCGTTCATGTAAGAACTACATTTCCCAGTATGCATTGTGGCACGCCCAGTAATTCACACCTCCTTGAAGTCTCTAACACGTAGAGAGCGTCCTGCCGCACAGATGTAGTTCCCAGGAGGGGGCGAGCATGTCACTGACCACCAGAGCTTTTTTTCTAAAAAAAAATAGGTGCAGGAACTCAACCACTACCCATTCAGATTTCACAAACAGTAGAAGGGTCTTAAAGGGGCATTAAATACCAGAATTGCATTACATACAGAGTGCAGAGTTCAGGGGGGTTACAAAGCTGTCACTTGTAAACACAGAAACCAGACTTCTGTGTTTACAAGTGATTGTGGTGAGCGGGCACCAAAGGGTCTGAGCCAGAGGTGGTGGAACCGAGTTCCCCCAAGTTCCCCCTGAAAAAAAGCCCTGCTGACCACCACAGTAAAGCCTCCCTTCACAGTGGTGAGTAACAATCAGACAAGCAGGAAGTGAACAGAACAGAGAAGAAATAGAGCAACTTCTGAGCAAAAACGAACAATAAGGAAGTGAAGAGGAATGTCTGCAGGTAATGGATGCTTATTATGAAAACCCCTTTAAGATAACATACACGTGTTTCAGATTGTCACAATACAGGGGAATGCTCCAAGGTGACCTGCTGGACATTTGGTGACATGTAGGTGTGTCAGTAGCCCACTGATACATCATGTCTGCACCCCCCATGTGTATGTATTCATCCTGTGACCAATCACATCGCACACAGCATGGAAGTCACACCAATACACTGATCACTCCATTCTGATTGGTGGAGGAGTCTGCCTTATAAAGACATATAACCATGTATTACCGGTCAGTCTGTCCCCTGATATGACACATAACCATGTATTACAGGTCACAGTCTATCCCCCGATACGACACTCAATAACCATGTATTACCGGTCAGTCTATCCCCTGATATGACACATAACCATGTATTACAGGTCACAGTCTATCCCCCGATACGACACTCAATAACCATGTATTACCGGTCAGTCTGTCCCCCGATATAACACATAACCATGTATTGGGTCACAGTCTATCCCCTGATATGACACATAACCATGTATTACCGGTCAGTCTGTCCCCTGATATGACACATAACCATGTATTACCGGTCAGTCTGTCCCCTGATATGACACATAACCATGCATTACTGGTCTGTCTGTCCCCTGATATGACACATAACCATGCATTACTGGTCTGTCTGTCCCCTGATATAACACATAACCATGTATTGGGTCACAGTCTGTCCCCTGATATGACACATAACCATGCATTACTGGTCTGTCTGTCCCCTGATATAACACATAACCATGTATTGGGTCACAGTCTGTCCCCTGATATGACACATAACCATGTATTACCGGTCAGTCTGTCCCCTGATATGACACATAACCATGTATTACCGGTCACAGTCTGTCCCCTGATATGACACATAACCATGTATTACCGGTCAGTCTGTCCCCTGATATGACACATAACCATGTATTACCGGTCAGTCTGTCCCCTGTGATAAACATTAGGACACAGTTCTCCGATCGCACAGTGTGTACGGAAGTGTGCGGAGGGCGGACATCTCCATAGAATATTAATGATCTGATGACTCCTCACACTACAAGCAGCCCGCACAGCGCCGCCTCATCCACTCACATCGTCCTCCATCCCACCAAATGACATCCACTCACCCCGATCAGCGGCACCATGAAGCCGGTATGTCGCCGTACAGAGTCCTCTGCTGATTCATGTGTGCGGTACGATCACCATCTCCCGCACTGGACTGAACGGCTCGCCGTCATACCTGGAGCCTCACAGCGGCACCTGACTGGTTGGACCAGTTTCATCGCACAGAGTCTCCACCCACTACAACTACAGGCAGTGCCAGGGAGCAGGTGAACGGCACCGCCCAAATCGTGACGTCAGCCGGGCTGGTCCTCTCATCTTCCTTTTCACTGCTATATAATATCGGCATCACCAGCGTCCCTTCAGACGTACATATTACATGTAATACGGCATAACCAGCCCCCCTCCAGACGTACATTCTACATGAAATACGGCATCACCAGCGTCCCTTCAGACGTACATACTACATGAAATATAGCATCACCAGCACCCCTCCAGACGTACGTAATACATGAAATATAACCAGCGTCCCTTCAGACGTACATACTACATGAAATACGGCATCACCAGCACCCCTCCAGACGTACGTAATACATGAAATACGGCATCACCAGCACCCCTCCAGACGTACATACTACATGAAATAAGGCATCACCAGCACACACCCCTCCAGACGTACATACTACATGAAATATAACCAGCGTCCCTTCAGACTACATACTACATTAAATACAGCATAACCAGCACCCCTCCAGACATACCTACTACATGAAATACGGAATCACCAGCACCCCTCCAGACGTACATGCTACATGAAATATAACCAGCGTCCCTTCAGACATACATACTACATGAAATATAACCAGCGTCCCTTCAGACGTACATACTACATGAAATACGGCATCACCAGCACCCCACCAGACGTACGTAATACATGAAATGTCAGCACCCCTCCAGACGTACATAATACATGAAATATAACCAGCGTCCCTTTAGACGTACATACTATATGAAATACGGCATCACCAGCACCCCTCCAGACGTACGTAATACATGAAATATAACCAGCGTCCCTCCAGACGTACATACTACATGAAATACGGCGTCACCAGCACCCCTCCAGACATACATACTATTTTTTAGCATATTCAGTTGTGTTTTGCCCCATAGAATTCAGTAACTACACAATATGTGCCTTTTTGTCTTATTTTTACTCCTGAAGAATTTTTCTCCTATAGAACTTATCTCCCCCCACCCCTTTCTTCGGACTCCGCTGATCACAGATTGGGGCAATGGGTCAATCACAGCAGCCCTATACCACGTGGTCAACTGTCAGCAAATGACAGCTGATCACAAGATGTAAACACAAGCCAGTTATCAGCTTTTCTTTCCTCATGCTGACAGTCTGAGGAGAGAAGAACAAAGCTGATAACCGGCTTCTGTTAAAAGGGACATCGGTTCCAACAGTGCCCACTAGTGCCAACTATCAGTGCCCATCATTGCCTCATCATCAATGTCACCTATCAGTGCTGGATATCAGTGCCGCCTACCAGTGTCTATCAGTGCAGCCTATCAGTGCCACCTCTCAGTGCCCACCAGTGCCCCTTATAAGTGCCACCTATCAGTGCCCATTAGTGCCGCTTCATCAGTGCCTATCATGGCAGCCTATCGGTGCCCATCAGTGCAGCCTCATCAGCGCACATCAGTGAAGAAGAAAAGTTACCTGTTTAAAAAATGTTATAACAAACTATGAAAAATTATTACATTTTTTTTTTCAGTTTTTAGCAAAAAAACAAACAAAAAAAACACCCAGTGGTGATTAAATAACATCAAAATAAATTTATATTTGTGTGAAAAAAATTATAGAAATTTATTTTGGTTACAGTGTTATATGATCACGCAATTGTCATTCAAAGTGTGACAGCGATGAAAGCTGAAAATTGGCCTGGCATCCCCTGCATCCCTCCAGGCTTACACGCTACATTAAATGGTGGCATACCCTGGCTTGGGCAGGAAGGGGGTCAAAGTGACTGATATTGAGGTAGAAAATTACCACTAGGTTTTTAATTAAAAGACTGTAATTTTTTAAAAATAAAAACATTCTTCTTAGTTTCAGTTTTAAAACTTTGCAAATAAATAATCTTAGCCAGATTCAGGTAGAGTTACGCCGGCGTATCAGTAGATACGCCGTCGTAACGCCGAATCTGCGCCGTCGTATCTTAGCTGTCTATTTACGCTGGCCGCTAGGGGCGTGTACGCTGATTTACGCCTAGAATGCGTAAATCAGCGAGATACGCCTATTCACGAACGTACGCTTGCCCGTCGCAGTAAAGATACACCGTTTACGTAAGGCGTTTTCAGGCGTAAAGATAAACCACCAAAAAGATGGCGCAGCCAATGTTAAGTATGGACGTCGGAACCGCGTCAAATTTTTAATTTTTTATTTTGTTTGCGTAAGTCGTCCGTGAATGGTGCTGGCCGTAATTTACGTTCACGTCGAAACCAATGAGTCTTTGCGGCGTAATTTGGAGCATGCGCACTGGGTTATGTCCACGGACGGCGCATGCGCCGTACGTTCAAAACGTCAATTACGTGGGGCCATGCCTTATTAACATAACACACGCCCACCTCTTCCCAATTTGAATTAGGCGCGCTTACGCCGGCACATTTACGCTACGCCGCCGTAACTTAGGACGCAAGGGCTTTGTGAATACAGCACTTGCCTCTCTAACTTACGTTAGGCACGTCTACGTAATTCTGGCTATCCGTCTTCATATATTTTGGCCAAAAATGTATTCCGCTACATCTCTTTGGTGAAAAGAACAAATGAGTGTATATTTTTCTGCCTGTGTGACAGTTATAAAGTCTACAAACTTTGGTATATATGTAGCGCCTGTTTACTTTATAGTACCGGTGCTAGTTACATTTAGAGGGACATCAGAGTGTCGTTAAACTCTGATCCAAATTGTTAAAGCGGAGTTCCACCCAAAAGTGGAACTTCCGCTTAATCCACTCCTCGCCCCCTTACATGCCACATTTGGCATGTCATTTTTTTGGGGGGGGGGAGTGGGGGCTTCAGGAGGAGTGGAAAAATCCTGTCCCACTTCCTCCTTCCGCCAAGGGGCTGCTAAGGTGATACGTCATATCGCCTTTTGGCGCCCCCTCCCTGTAGACGATCGCCTGTGACACGTGACAGGTCCCAGGCGATCGTCTGTCCAATCAGATAGCGCAGCGACGCTAGCGCATGCAAAGTGAGTGCCCGGCCGTGAAGCCGAAGGCTGTCAAGGCCGGGTGCCCACAGTAACAATGAGGACGCCGGCCGGAGAGGGGGGGAGAGGAGCGGAGCTCCAGCCGGCGCGTCGCTGGAACGTGAAGTAGGTAAGTGTATGTTTATTAAAAGTCAGCAGCTACACTTTTTGTATCTGCTGACTTTTAATAGACATTAAAAATGCCTGTAACACCCCTTTAAGTGCAAAACAGGGTCTCTGTCTCAGCTTGGCTGTGCTGCGGGCTTATTCTGTTGTGCTGGGGTGTTCTTCCAACCCCGGTGCTGCAGGTGGCAGCAGTGGAGTCAGGGTTTGGGTGCTCTTTCCCAGCAGCCAATCAGGAGGGTTTGACCCCGCTGTGCATGCTGGGGAGGGGTATTTATGAGGCAGATGTCATTGGTTCTGGGTCCTTCTTCTTCGAGTGTGGCACCCACCTTTAGGGTGACCACATCACGGCACCCCAGCGTTATGGCCTACCTGGCCAGGGCATGTGTGCAACGCAGTGTTCCTGGTTCCGGGACCATGTTGTCCCAGAGCATCTGAACAGCAACGGGGACCCAGTGAGCGTCTGGGTTCCCACCTTTGAGGATCCCAAGCTGTATTTGCTGTTTGGTGGAGAGTCTGTCTGAGGAGCGCCATTGAGAGGCTGGCGATCCAAAAGGGCTTCGACAAACCACCGGGGATCGAGGTAGCCGGACACTGAAGGATTGATCACCTGTCAGTCAGTACCTGGGAGACAAGTTGAAGGAGATCCAGGCGTAACTCATCAAAGGAGGATTATCTCCGTAACTACCAAGTTCATCAAGGAGGGTCTGTGGCAGAGACTTTATCCTACAAATGTTCGAGTGATACTCCGGCTGCCAGGTCAGTGAGAGAGGCCTGTCCGGGTACACTAAACCCAATCCGGCAGGGGTGGCGCAGAGCAGTGTTACGCTTGGGAGCAGGACTGTTTCCCTATCATCACGCCTGAATCTGCTGTTTTCTTTTCTTCTTCAACTTTACTTTCCTCACCACAAGCAAGTTTATTGTTTTTACCCAGCTGGGTAATAAAGAGCACAGCAAATAGCACCTGTTGTGGACATTTCTTTACTTCTACTAAATGCAATACGCATCATTCACCTCTAGGACAGTGCAAATACCCAAATGACCCCCTTTTTGGAAAGTAGACACCCTGAGTTTTTTGAAGTTTTATTTTCTTGTCATAATTTTTTGGAAAATTATATAATTTTCTGACTACCTATCCCATTTTTGGAGATGATGGAGCACCAGAACAGTGAAAACACCCACAAAATTACCACATTTTGGAGAGCAACATTTTTTTTTCATACACTAA
Source organism: Rana temporaria (assembly GCF_905171775.1). Classification (NCBI taxonomy): domain Eukaryota; kingdom Metazoa; phylum Chordata; class Amphibia; order Anura; family Ranidae; genus Rana; species Rana temporaria. The sequence continues at coordinate 109,264,582 of NC_053494.1, read as the reverse complement.
GGGCATTTTCACACTGGAGCGTTGGGGGCGTTGGCGGTATTTTTAGCATCGCTATACCATTGTTTTAGTGACTTTTAACCCTCGCTAGTGGCCAAAAAGGGTTAAAAGCGCCAGCGCTTCAGCGGCGCTGCCCATTGATTTCAATGGGCAGAGGTGCTTTAGGAGTGGTGTATACACCGCTGCTAAAGCGCCTCAAAGATGCTGCTTGGAGGACTTTTTTTAGCGTCCTGCCAGCGCACTGCTCCAGTGCGAAAGCCCTTTGGCTCAGGAAAGGCGATTTGCAGACACTATTTTTAGCGCTTTAGCGCCTGTAAAGCACCTCAGTCTGAAAGTATTCTTAATGCTTTCTGCAGTCTTGATACTGTAGGAAGCATTCTGTTCCCTCTCAAAGCTTATCTGTGTAAGAGGGAATTGCTCAAAGGCTGCAGGCATGTGTGATCGCTGTGATTGGTCACAGCAATCACATGGTACAGGCCTGTACCTCGCTCTGTGATCTGCTGTGTCTGCAGGACACAGAAGATCACAAAGCATGTCGCTGCCTGCTCTAAGAGCCGCACTTGATAGGCCGATTGGAAGGCTATACAGTTGAACCTCGGATTACGACATAATCCGTTCCAGGAGTATGCTCGTAATCCAAAGTACTCGCATATCAAAGCGAGTTTTCCCATTGAAGTCAATGGAACTGAAAATAATTTGTTCCGCATTGACTTCAATGGGATGCAAAACCGAATGCGGTCAGATGTGGGGGGTTGCCAGAGAGCACCAAAAATGGAGAAAAGGCCTGAGGACACTTTGGCTTGTTTCCTGCGCCCCCGTACCTCAGGCCAAACTAGGTACTGCAGGCAAATGTTTGGCTTTTCTCGGCTCCTGCGCCCCTGTACCTCAGGCCAAATGAGATACTGCAGGCCTATTTCCGACTCTACACGGCTTCTGCGCCCCCGTACCTCAGGCCAAATTAGGTACTGCAGGCCTATTTAGCTTGAATTCTGCTCGTCTTGCGAGTCAACACTCGCAAACCGATTTAGATTAAAAAAAAAATGTTGCTTGCAAATCAAAACGCTCTCAAACCAAGTTACTCTTAAACCGAGGTTCCACTGTGTATATATAGTGCCTTGTGAAAGTATTCGCACCCTTGAACTTTGCGACCTTTTGCCACATTTCAGGCTTCAAACATAAAGATATAAAACTGTAAAAAAAATTTGAAGAATCAACAACAAGTGGGACACAATCATGAAATGAAAAGAAATTAATTGGATATTTCAAACTTTTTTAACAAATAAAAAACTGAAATATAATTATTCAGCCCCTTTACTTTCAGTGCAGCAAACTCTCTCCAGAAGTTCAGTGAGGATCTCTGAATGATCCAATGTTGACCTAAATGACTAATGATGATAAATAGAATCCACCTGTGTGTAATCAAGTCTCCGTATAAATGCACCTGCACTGTGATAGTCTCAGAGGTCCGTTTGAAGCGCAGAGAGCATCATGAAGAACAAGGAACACACCAGGCAGGTCCGAGATACTGTTGTGGAGAAGTTTAAAGCCGGATTTGGATACAAAAAGATTTCCCAAGCTTTAAACATCCGAAGGAGCACTGTGCAAGCGATAATATTGAAATGGAAGGATTATCAGACCACTGCAAATCTACGAAGACCTGGCCGTCCCTCTAAACTTTCAGCTCATACAAGGAGAAGACTGATCGGAGATGCAGCCAAGAGGCCCATGATCACTCTGGATGAACTGCAGAGATCTACAGCTGAGGTGGGAGACTCTGTCCATAGGACAACAATCAGTTGTATACTGCACAAATCTGGCCTTTATGGAAGAGTGGCAAGAAGAAAGCCATTTCTTAAAGATATCCATAAAAAGTGTTGTTTAAAGTTTGCCACAAGCCACCTGGGAAGACACACACCAAACATGTGGATTTGGCATAAAAGCAACACAGCTCATCACCCTGAACACGCCATCCCCACTGTCAAACATGGTGGTGGCAGCATCATGGTTTGGGCCTGCTTTTCTTCAGCAGGGAAAGGGAAGATGGTTAAAATTGACGGGAAGATGGATGGAGCCAAATACAGGACCATTCTGGAAGAAAACCTGATGGAGTCTGCAAAAGACCTGAGACTGGGACGGAGATTTGTCTTGCAACAAGACAATGATCCAAAACATAAAGCAAAATCTACAATGGAATGGTTCACAAATAAACATATCCAGGTGTTAGAATGGCCAAGTCAAAGTCCAGACCTGAATGCAATCGAGAATCTGTGGAAAGAACTGAAAACTGCTGTTCACAAACGCTCTCCATTCAACCTCACTGAGCTCGAGCAGTTTTGCAAGGAGGAATGGGCAAAAATTTCAGTCTCTCGATGTGCAAAACTGATAGAGACATACCCCAAGCGACTTACAGCTGTAATCGCAGCAAAAGGTGGCGCTACAAAGTATTAACTTAAGGGGGCTAAATAATTTTACACGCCCAATTTTTTAGTTTTTTATTTGTTAGAAAAGTTTGAAATATCCAATAAATTTCGTTCCACTTCATGATTGTGTCCCACTTGTTGTTGATTCTTAAAACAAAATTACAGTTTTATATCTTTATGTTTGAAGCCTGAAATGTGGCAAAAGGTCGCAAAGTTCAAGGGGGCCGAATACTTTCGCAAGGCACGGTGCGTGTATATATATATACAGTATATGTGTGTGTTGTAGTAGTGTGGTACCCCAAAAGCGTAATGACCCAGGATTCTCAACCAGGCAGGTTAAGGGGCTGAAAGATGAAAAAAGATGTTGCTGGCGCAAGTAAAAATGTATTATATTAGGTTATTAGAATGGGTGTGCCGCAATCAGGTAAACGAAAAGGGTCAAGTCACCGTTTGGTGTCTGGTCCTTTAAAAAATGTGTGGTGGGTGAATTGCGCTCCCCTACTGTTTCCTTTATTTATCACCACCTATTGCTAGGTACTAATTAATCAATGTATAACACCTCTATTTAAATACGCAAATGTGTTAGTATTCTTCTCATGGGTAATATAAGTGCCTTCCAAAAGAAACATATAGACCTGTATACAACTTGCGTGAATCTGTCTAGACTATAACATAGTGCTCATAAAGTGCTTACCGTATTTTCCGGCGTATAAGACGACTGGGCGTATAAGACGACCCCCTAATTTTCCAGGAAAAATTTTGATTTTGGGATATACTCACTGTATAAGACTACCCCCCTAGTCTTTCTGGAAGCTGAGGGGGAGCCAGAACCACTGACAGAAACAGGCTTTTTCAAATCTCACTGTGCCATTACATGCCTCACTGTGCCATTACATCACTTGCCCCTCACTATGCCATCACTTGCCCCTCACTGTGCCATCACTTGCCCCCTCTCTGTGCCACCACTTGCCCCCTCTCTGTGCCATCACTTGCCCCCTCTCTGTGCCATCACTTGCCCCTTCTCTGTGCCATCACTTGCCCCCTCTCTGTGTCATCACTTGCTCACTGTGCCATCACTTGCCCCCTCTCTGTGCCATCACTTGCCCCCTCTCTGTGTCATCACTTGCTCACTGTGCCATCACTTGCCCCCTCTCTGTGCCATCACACAGGTGGTGATAAATAAAGAAAACAGTAGGGGAGCGCAATTCACCCACCACACAGGTTAAGGGGCTCCAGGGTATTTTCTGGGTTGGGGGGAAACTGGCTTTTCAGTTTCCTCTGTATTTACTAAAATCCACTTTGGGACCTGGAGCTTGGGGATTTTGTAGAGATCTGGGTGGGATGAAATCCCCAGTCCTGGGTTCAGGCTTTAAAGCTGATCAGCACACTGATTGTGCAGGTGTGTGTGGGCCTGATAGGAGACTCAGGACCAGCATTCTGGGCTCCACCCTCCAGAGGCGTCCAGGCTTGGAAGGGAGAACCCAGAGAGTGCAGGTGTGCACGGAAGTAGCTAGAGAAGCTGGAGAGTGCAGGTGTGCACTGTAATAGCTAGAGAAGCTGGAGAGTGCAGGTGTTCAATGAAGTAGCTAGAGAAGCTGGAGAGTGCAGGTGTGCAATGAAGTAGCTAGAGAAGCTGGAGAGTGCAGGTGTGCAATGAAGTAGCTAGAGCGCTGGAGAGTGCAGGTGTGCAATGAAGTAGCTAGAGAAGCTGGAGAGTGCAGGTGTGCAATGAAGTAGCTAGAGAAGCTGGAGAGTGCAGGTGTGCAATGAAGTAGCTAGAGAAGCTGGAGAGTGCAGGTGTGCAATGAAGTAGCTAGAGAAGCTGGAGAGTGCAGGTGTGCAATGAAGTAGCTAGAGAAGCTGGAGAGTGCAGGTGTGCAATGAAGTAGCTAGAGAAGCTGGAGAGTGCAGGTGTGCACTTTGAAACCCAGAGACCTAAATCTGAGGTTGCTGACAGGCGTCAGGAGGGCTTCATGCTGGAGCCTGAGCAGTGGTGCTACTGATGAAGAGAGCCAGGTGGCTTGGCATTTCCTTTTGCATGTGTGAGCCAGGAGGCTGAAGTCATTATTTTGTTTGGACTTTTATTTTTGCCTTTTTTAATAAAAATGGGCTACCAGGCCCTTAAACATAGTTCCTGGCTGGCGTGAATCACTTAAAACCGCATATCCCACTTGAGCTAACAACCCCCCATATTACAGTGTGTATATATTTATATGATATAAGATCATCAACGCTTGTCCCCTCAGGCAGTTTTAATACAGTGGCCGGATGGAAAGTAGTTAAACAGTCCAGTGTCTGGCAGGGGAGAATACCTTATTGTTTTATGAAGATGTTTAGTAACCTGTAACTGAGCAGTAAAACAAGAGTCACGGGTGAGCTTAACTCCTTGTCACTCTTCTCTCTCCTCCTATTAGCATGCTATATTTTAAAAATGCCAATTATTTTGCCAATGAGGATAGAATCGGGTACAAATAGATTGGTTTTTCACATGCAAAAGTTCATGTATAGTATATTGTTTTATTTAAAGTGGAAATTTTTTGTTTAGTTTAGAGTGATGACGGGTTAGATCCTATTTCAGTTTATTGTTGTATTCTTGTCGTTGTGATCTCCCCTCACTGTGTGGTCACCAGAACCGGAACAACACTGAATACTTAGGAGCCCACACAGCAATAACAGCCGACGGGGTCTAATGGCGACCATACATGCTTAGATACAGTAAATTATCTACTTATTTTCCAATCTATTTCTTCCAATAGAAATTGATCTAAAGTCAACAATCCAATTGATCGTAATGCCACATACAGGGACGAGGATTTCCATCAATACTAGAAATACAATTAATTGATTGCATCTCTGTTTCCACCATGTAATCTCATAATTGAATCAATCAAAATATGATTGTATTCATAAACACAATTATCTCAATGCTGTCAATCAATGCAAACGAATCGATAATTTCTGCCTTGGAAAATGTAACTCAGTTTGATCTAAACTGATTCTAAATCAATCAGAAAGGAAGTTGTGGCTATTCGATCCGATTCTAATTTGATTGCTTTAACCACATACTTGCCGAATAATAAAATCAAAACCTATCTGTTTACCATAGCTCTTCCCCACCCTGTCCTAAAATATATTATAGTTCCACCTTAAATTCCACAGTTATAATTAATGACAACAACAATAATAATGACATTCTGAAAGACCCTGTCAGTATTTGTCTTTAACAATGGAATTTTCTTAATTTACAGATCAGAAGCAGAGATGACATTCTTGCGGAGAACAAAGCTCTTTGAAAGAGTTCTCAAAATATTTAACCATTCCCCTTCCATCGAGGCTGAGGAGTGTTGCTGTATTTGCTATGAAGGCTATTCAAGCTGTTCATGGTTGAATTTTATGGGATTCAGAAGAATTGAGTTATGGTGGCAAACTGCATGTAGTAGCAAGTAATGGTGGCAAACTGCTTGTAGTAGCTGACAATGTATTATTATATTAAACATGATCTTCATTTTCCAGTCACACTGGGTTCATTGCATTCTCTATACCTCTAATAGGCACATACTGCAGGCTATTTGTGGCAGTAATCTCTACAAAACGATTTAGGACTCATTAACATAACTGCACCACAAAGCATGTGTTTTACAAGTGTTAAAGCAGAGAACCACCCAAAAATGGAACTTCCGCTTTTCAGAATCCCCGCCCCCCATCCGGTGTCACATTTGGCACCTTTCAGGGGGGGGGAGCAGATACCTGTGTAATCCAGGTATTTGCTCCCACTTCCGGGCATAGGTCGCCGCGGCGACCTACGCCCCGTCCAGCGCTTCCTCTGTCTCCCCCTGCTGTCTTCTGGGAGACACACAGGTCTCAGAAGACAGCAGGGACCAGTGGGATCGTGCAGCGCAACTCTCACATGCACAGTAGGGAACCAGGAAGTGAAGCCACAGTTCCTGATTCCCTTACCGAAAATGGCGACGCCTCCACCCGCGAGTCGAGGGACAAATCAGCTTAGGGTGCCGACATCGCGAGCGCCCAGGACAGGTAAGTGTCCATATATTAAAAGTCAGCAGCTGCAGTATTTGTATTTTTTTCGGCGGAACTCCACTTTAAGGCATTGTGCAGCTTATTCTAAATGAAAGGTATGCAAGTCACAAAAAGAAATTGCTGCATTTTTTGAAGTGCAACATGCCACAATGCCCATCATGTGTTGTATTGTGCTTGTAAGCAGGCTGAAGCAGTCAGTAGGTGCTGTCCTGACTGTGAGGGTTGGGGTTAATACCAGGAGGGACAGTGGTCCGGTTCAGGGAAGCTGTTGTGGGCCCTATAGAAGAAAGCTGAAAGAGAGAGAAACCAAGGAGTTTCAGTGTTACCTCGGCTGGCAAAACCCGTAAGGGATGGAGACAGGTGAAGAGACCCATAGGAGTATGAAAATGTCACCTGTTGCGGCCTGTAACAACAACTTTTAACTTGGGGTTCACCCTGAAGATACCAGTGCTGGAGATATGCCTCTGAAGGACTACGATTGCCGGACTACACTTTTGCACTTATGCCAGGACAGAACATAAGCCTGTAGTTATAGTCAGGGAAATAGAAAACTATCATGCCTTGCCTGTTAGACTGTGAAATGTCTATTTACGCATTTTGCCAAGAAAAGTATTGAAATATTGTTCTTTCCAGGTCTGAAGTTATTAAAGAGGTGTATTGCAAGTAACCAGCACACATACAGTTAAAGCGGAGTTCCGGCCACAATTGCACTTTTTAAATATAAATACCCCTGTAATACACAAGCTTAATGTATTCTAGTAAAGTTAGTCTGTAAACTAAGGTCCGTTTTGTTAGGTTGTTACAGCATTTAGACACTTTATAAAATAGAAATTGACTGGGGCCATCTTAAGTGTGGGCATCATGAAGCCAGACTGTATGGCCCCTTTCAGACGGACGGCTGTTTTGCCGCAGTTAAAAGCACTACAAATGTTTTGCGAAATTCAAGACTCCAGGCACTGCGATTAGCTGCATTTGCACATTGCGATTACATGCGTTTACGTGTGTTTAACTGCGGCCGCGTTTAGCTGCGGTATTCATTTCCATAGCAACCCTTTTTATTTTTATTGTTTTTGTTTGGGTCCCTTGAATTCTAAAACGCTGCTATCCGCAGTTGACAAAAAAAGACTGCGATTACCTGCGGTTATGTGCATATAGCTGCGCTACATCGCACCTGGACGCATTCAATTCTATTTTTTCTATTCGCACCAAACCGCATGTAACGTTATCGCACGCAAACGCTGTGTGTGAATGGGGCCATAGGAAAACATTGTGTGCTTTTAGCTGCGGTAGAAAAATAGAAAATCCGCAGCTAAAAGCACCATTCTATCCGTCCGTCTGAAAGGGGCCAATGACTTTCTGGATTTCAGCCTTGCAAATCTTGCACATGCTCAGTGCTGCACAAGCAGTGTCATGTTACATGATATTATTTTTATTATGTACTGTCTCTTTAATGTCTATCTAGTTTGTCTCTTGTGGCATTCCGTAGTTTCCATGCTGCTCAGTCTCCTCCCCCTCTTTTTCTGTATCAGTCATTTTAATGCTGTAATTCATGTGACCTGTATGTATCTTCTACCTGCATGGAAGAATCGTTCTTTTACCTGTTGTAACTTGCATTCTACGGATCATATGACGAATAAACATCGCCAGATCTTCTTTCATGTGAGTTGTGACTGAGTAAGCTATCTGGAAAGGTGATTTGGTATGGATAATCTCTTCAGGGCAATGAGCTCCATGTGCTACTGAAAACCACATTCATAGCCTTTGCAGCCGATTCAGAATAGTAAAAGAACGTATCCAGCAGCCTGCACAGAGATAACTGCGTCACAGGACAGATCATAGTGAAGTGTAACTGTGTGTATTGCATGAGAATTCTGCATACAACCCCAGCACAGCTTGTTACAGCTCCTCACAGTATACAGACACTCTTCATTGCTACAGTCAAGCCTGTGTACTGCAGGCCATCATGAGTGGAAAGGGCTCAGTGTGTGATGAAACACCACAGCATGCACCACACAGAGAAAGCCAGGATGAGGACCCAGAGTCCACTGCATTGACCAAACGCTCTGTGAAACCCACTTGGAAGGTTAAAGAGAACTATGAATCCATGAGAACTGAACTAGCAACCAGTTTGAAGCAGATTTGGGATAAAATCCTCACCCACATTGATGTGATTTCATGTCCCAGCCATGAGGTACTGCAACTAGAGGGCGCCATAAAGCATCTCTCTGCTTCATATGAACTGTACCAGACTACAAGCAATAAATATAAAACTATTCTGCAAAGCATCAACACTGAGGAGTCCTTAGAGCAACTTAACAATGCCCAGCTTCTTAATGAGGAAAGAGAAAGCTTTATCCAGCGAACTAAAGCAAAGTCAGAAGCAAAATTAATGCTGCCACGGGACACTGTATCTCACAAATCTGTATCCACCAGACGTTCTAAAGATTCCTCTAGATCCCGAAGTTCAAGGCACTCAACGCTTAGTGAACAGCTAATAAATGCCCGCGCCGAAGCAGAGGCTATCAAAGTATGGGCCGCATATGCAAAAAAGAGGGCAGACATGGAGGCCGAGGTTGCAGTAATGGAAGCCGAGGCAGCGCATCAAAAGGCAGTAATGGAAGCCGAGGCAGCGCATCAAAAGGCAGCAATAGAAGCTCAAACGGCACGTCAAAGGGCAGCAATTGAAGCTTTAAAGGAACAGAGCAACTACGAGGCAGCTGCAGCAAAACTAAAGGTTTTGGAACAAGCTATCGGTGCAGACGAAAACGCTAGCGAAAGGGTCAGCGTCAAGGCAGATGTAGAAGATCCTTTTGAACGCACTAAGAACTATGTTCTAAACCACAGCAGTGAACACTCAATTACCTCCACGTTTCACGACAAAGCAAGGACTTCACCACATCATCAGGTAAAAGCTGTTCCAGCCACTTCCTACATGCAAACCCACCCCAGTGCAGCTCCTGACTGTCATGCTGATCCCGCATTTGTCACAAAACGGCACACTAATCCGCAAGCAAGTCGCCAGCCTCCTGCTAACAGTACTGTTCCAGACCTTCACCCAACAATTCAGCTGAATGCCCTTGCTGCACCATATCTTCCCACGTCTCTTTGCAACAATACCATAAACAATGCAATCCACAACAATCAACCAGCAACCTCCTATGTAAAGTCAGAGGCAACCGATACAACAGAGGTAGTAAAGTACTTACTTCGACATGAGCTCACCAAGTCAGGCCTAGTAAACTTCGACGACCATCCTGAAAATTATAGAGGCTGGAAAGCCGCTTTCAAAACTACATTAGGCGGTATCGGTATTACTGCCGATCGTGAGCTGGATCTGCTGATCGGGTTGCTTGGCCCACAGTCTACAGAACGTGTCAAGAGCCTCAGGTCAGTTTACATCGACAATCCAACTGCAGGTCTCACCGCAGCATGGGAGCGTCTAGAGCAGACTTACGGTAGTCCTGAAGCCATAGAGAATGCATTGCTCAAACGATTGGAAAATTTCCCAAGGATATCTGGTAAGGACAATAAAGAGTTCCAGAGACTCAGTGACCTTCTTCTCGAAGTCCAGCTTGCCAAAACTGACCCTAAGCTACCTGGCCTCAGTTACCTGGACACTGCTCGAGGAGTTAACCCTATCGTTTGCAAGCTTCCGCATGGCCTACAAGAAAAGTGGATCCAAGTTGGGTCATCATACAAACGGGAAAACAAGGTTTCCTTTCCCCCGTTCTCCTACTTCTGCAATTTCGTCAGGAACATTGCTGACACCAAGAACGATCCTAGTTTTGCATTCAGCGAGTTCAATACTCCCTCACCTAAAGGTGACAACCTACATACTAGCTACAGGAACCGCAGAGGTCCCGTGTCTGTTAGGAAGACAGACATTATTCCCACTCCCGCCCCAAACAAGAGCGGCAAGATCCAAAACCCAAACCGATTATGTCCCATCCACAAGAAGCCTCATCCCCTCAAAAAATGTATCGGTTTCAGAAAGAAGCCCCTACAAGAACGAAAGGAACTCCTAAAGACTTTTGGGGTATGTTATAGATACTGTGCTTCTACCGATCACTTTGCCAAGGAATGTAAAACTCCTATCAAGTGCATAGAGTGCGGTTCCGAGGACCATGTGCAAGCACTCCATCCCCTTGAGTCCAATCCTTCACAACATGCAGACCTTCCTCCTGGGCAGAACCACAGGGGGAAGAGTACAGATCATGTACCTAATTCCACCATGGTATTTTCTTTGTGCACTGAAGTCTGTGGGGAAGACCACTGTGACAAATCTTGCGCTAAAATATGCCTAGTGAATATTCATCACAAGGATCAGCCAGAAAAGACTTTAAGGGTGTATGCTATATTAGACGATCAAAGCAATCGATCGCTTGCACGATCCGAACTGTTCGATCTATTTTGCACAAAAGGAGAGGTTCACCCTTACACCTTAGGCACTTGTAGTGGAACTACAGAGGTTTTTGGAAGAAGGGCTCATGGATTTATTGTGTCCTCCCTAGAAAATAACCTACAATTACCCTTACCTACACTTGTAGAGTGTAACCAGATACCAGCCAACAAAGAAGAAATACCTACACCAGAAGTTGCCTTCTACCACCCTCATCTAAGGTCAATAGCCAGTGAAATCCCACCACTTGACAAAGATGCTAAAATCCTTCTTCTGCTGGGAAGAGATATTCTAAGGATCCACAAGGTACACAGGCAGGTCAGCGAACCTCCAGAGGCCCCATTCGCCCAGTACCTGGACTTAGGCTGGGTCATCATAGGCAACGTCTGTATAGGCAAAATGAAAAGGCCTACTAACATTTCTTCATTCAAGACAAATGTATTGCCAAATGGTCGTAATACTCACTTTGAGCCATGCCCACATCACTACTGGGTAAAGGAGAAGGTAACTAGCTGCAAGTGGCAACATTGCAACACAAACCTTTCCCGCACCTACGATGACAGCTTTGGTTCTACAGTTTTCAATGTAAGCAGTGAAGACAACAAGTTGGCTCCTTCGGCAGAAGACAAAGAATTCCTTAAAGTAATGGACAATGAGTTCTTTCAGGAAGATTCCAATAGCTGGGTAGCACCCCTACCCTTTCGCCTCCCGAGAGAGAAGCTACCAAACAATCTACATCAAGCAGTCAAAAGATTCTCCTCCTTAAAGCGTACCTTAAGCAGGAAGCCAGAGATGGAAAGACATTTTGTGGACTTCATACAGAATATCTTTGACAGGGGTCATGCCGAACCCGCACCCCCATTGAAAGAAGGAGAAGAATGCTGGTACCTCCCTTCCTTCGGTGTGTATCACCCACGAAAGCCAGACCAAATCAGAGTTGTCTTTGACTCCAGTGCCCAACATGAAGGCTTCTCACTTAACGACATGCTCCTCACAGGGCCCAACTTGAACAACAACCTCATTAGAGTCCTAATTCGCTTTCGTCAAGAACCTGTAGCGGTGATGGCCGACATTCAACAAATGTTCCACTGCTTCATCGTCAAGGAAGATAACAGGAATTACCTCAGGTTTCTATGGCACAAGGACAACGACATCAACAAAGAGGTAATTGATTACCGAATGAGGGTGCATGTCTTTGGGAACAGCCCTTCCCCAGCTGTAGCAATCTATGGACTAAAAAAGACAGCTCAGCTTGGAGAAGCTGAGTATGGATCCGATGCTCGTCAATTTGTTGAAAGGAACTTTTACGTAGATGACGGGCTCAAATCCTTTCCTACTGCTAAAGAAGCAATTAATCTTCTTACCAGAACAAAGGAGATGCTAGCTGTAGCAATCTTGAGACTTCACAAAATTATATCTAACAGCCAAGAGCTAATGAATGCATTTCACCCTGAGGACTATGCTGCCAGTGTGAAAGACCTTGACCTTGGGTCAGACACACCCCCTATGCAGAGAAGTCTAGGTCTGCTGTGGAACATCAAAGTAGACACATTCACCTTCCAGGTGTCAACCTGTGACAAACCCTTCACCAAGAGAGGAGTCTTGTCCGTAGTGAACAGCATCTACGACCCACTGGGATTTATAGCCCCAGTCACCATCCAAGGTAAGATGTTATTAAGACAGCTTACTACTGATAACATAGATTGGGACACTCCGTTACCTATTGAGAAACAACAAAGATGGGAGAAATGGAGAGGTTCTCTGAAGACATTAGAACAGCTCCAAATTCCACGTTGCTATACCCCAGTCTCCATCTCAGCCGCTGTCCAGAGGGAAATCCATATTTTCTCAGATGCATCAGTTGAAGCTATAGCTGCAGTGGCCTATTTGAAGACCTCATGAATTAATGGTGACATACACTGCAACTTTGTTCTAGGCAAGACAAAGCTAACACCAAAACCCGCACATACCATACCCAGACTTGAACTTTGTGCAGCTGTGCTAGCAGTGGAAATAGCTGAAGTCATAAAGAGTGAAATGGACATTAACATTGATTCCTTCACATTTTACACAGACAGCAAGATAGTGCTTGGTTACATTTACAACCAAACTAAACAATTTTACGTGTACGTCAGCAATAGAGTAGAACGTATCATCCGGTCCTCCTTGCCAAAGCAATGGCATCATATTCCCACTGACCTTAATCCTGCCGGGGGACAAGAGCTATATCTCCAGTAGCTCTCCTCGACTGCTTGTGGCTGTCGCCTCCAAGATTTCTTTCTGAAAACTCCTACTCAATTTCCACAGACACTACCTATGAACTGGTACATCCTGACGATGATAAAGAAATCAGGTCTATGTACACCACACTGTGTACCTCTGCGAGTTCAGAGCAAAAACTAAAGTCGCATCGTTTTGAACGTTTCTCAACCTGGTCATCAGCTGTTAGGGCTGTTGCTTATTTGATACACATTGCCCATTGTTTTAAAAGGAGCTCAACTTCAGAATGTCATGGCTGGCATATCTGTACCAACCTCCCTACTGCAACGGAAATTGAGCAGGCGGAAAGGGTTATCATTCGCTGTGTACAACAAGAAGTGTACATGGAAGAGTTGCACAGATTCAAAGGTGGAATACCTCTATCAAAGGGTAGTTCACTATTTAATCTGAACCCTGTAGTCGATGACAATCAGTTGCTACGAGTTGGAGGTCGAATAGAGAAATCTGACCTGTGCAGCAAGGAACAAAACCCCGTCATCATACCAGGTCAGCACCACATTGCCACTCTTCTAATACGGCACCATCACGAACTAATACAACACCAAGGCCGACAATTTACAGAAGGCGCTATCAGGTCAGCTGGCTTGTGGATTGTTGGAATGAAGAGATGTGTTTCTTCCCTGCTTTTTAAATGTGTCAAGTGTCGCAAGTTAAGAGGTAGACACCAACTGCAACAAATGGCAAGCCTGCCATTTGATCGCCTAAGTACAGATCCACCCTTCACCTTCGTTGGAGTTGATGTATTTGGTCCGTGGACTGTGGTAACTCATAGGACTCGCGGTGGAGCAGCCAATAGCAAGAGGTGGGCTGTGTTGTTTACCTGTCTCAGCATACGAGCTGTACATATCGAGGTGATCGAGTCAATGGATTCGTCTTGTTTCATCAACGCTTTACGAAGAGTCTTCTCCATCCGAGGACCTGTCAAACAGCTAAGATCCGACTGTGGTACCAACTTCGTTGGAGCCTGTAAAGAACTTCAACTAGACAATTTCTTAGCAAACAATGGATGTACTTGGCTGTTTAATTCACCACATTCTTCGCATATGGGAGGATCCTGGGAGCGAATGATTGGAATCGCTCGAAGAATTCTCGATTCCATGTTGCAGGACCACAAGTCTTCACTATTGACTCATGAGACTTTGAGTACCTTTCTCTCAGAAGTATCCGCCATCATTAATGCAAGGCCTCTAGTACCAGTATCTTCCGATCCTGATGCTCCAATGATCCTTACCCCAGCCACACTCCTTACTCAGAAGGTTGGAACTACCGTGATATCTTCTGCCGAGATTGACCCGAAGGATATCTATAGGCGTCAATGGAAACGGGTGCAACACCTAGCCAATGTGTTTTGGCACCGCTGGAGAAAAGAGTACCTGCATACCCTTCAAAGCCGTTCCAAATGGCAAACACCCAAGCCTAACCTCAAAGTAGGAGACCTTGTTCTTCTGAAAGATAGAGAAGTCTGTCGCAATGAGTGGCCTATGGGTCTTGTAACAAGCGTAATGCCCAGCGATGACGGAAAGGTTCGAAAGGTTGAGATTAAGATAACTAAAGGAGGTTCTGCTCGGACTTTCTCACGACCAATCACGGAATTGGTGCTTCTTCTCCCAAGTGAGTGACTTAGGCAGGAGTACCGGCTATACCTGCTATGACGGGGAGAATATCACTATCACTATTGACTGTGCTACTGTTGAAGTCCCACGATTATAAACGATAGACTACAGGACTCAAGCCATCTCTTTTTGGACGTCATGTTTCATTGTTCATTTACTGCATACCTTCTTGTGTTTGCGGGTATCCCGTATCTATGGTTTACACACCAGTTTTACCTTTAACGTTTCTTCCCCTACAGGTTCAAGTTGGACTTATCTTTATATATGTAATAGACTTTGAAATCTAAAGATTTCAGGCGGGGAGTGTCATGTTACATGATATTATTTTTATTATGTACTGTCTCTTTAATGTCTATCTAGTTTGTCTCTTGTGGCATTCTGTAGTTTCCATGCTGCTCAGTCTCCTCCCCCTCTTTTTCTGTATCAGTCATTTTAATGCTGTAATTCATGTGACCTGTATGTATCTTCTACCTGCATGGAAGAATCGTTCTTTTACCTGTTGTAACTTGCATTCTACGGATCATACGACGAATAAACATCGCCAGATCTTCTTTCATGTGAGTTGTGACTGAGTAAGCTATCTGGAAAGGTGATTTGGTATGGATAATCTCTTCAGGGCAATGAGCTCCATGTGCTACTGAAAACCACATTCATAGCCTTTGCAGCCGATTCAGAATAAGCAGTGTCAGATCAGGTTTCAGCACCTGTGCTGTCCAAGTCACATGATTCTTTGAGACTGGGGAGTGCACAGACTCCTGGAAAGTTACACCCACTACATTCCCAGGAGTCTGTGCGGTGTAGGTTAAGCACCTAGGTGCAGGAAGTGGGAAGATTAACTATTCTGCCTAGCAACAACACATTGAAGGCATCTACCAAAAAACATTTTTTTCGTAAAGGACTAATGACATTTTTTTAAAACTACTGATGTAATGTTATATTTATGGGTGGAACTCCACTTTAACTGAAGAACAGTTATGGAGCCAGTGTGCATGGTGCACATTTAACTCAACCACATCCAACCAAGAGACGGAAGCTTCCTGAACTGCAGTATTCTGACTCCAATTGTTGTGAAGCTATTTATCCCTTGTGAGACCTCTATGCCTCGCCTGTATAAGCAGATATAATCACTGAGGACAATCCTCATCAGATAGCTTGAACTCACCAATACCATTTCCATCCACAGTGGCGTTTAATCCGAAACATGGTTACAGCAGATGACAGGATACAACAGATGAATAGATTGGGGTATTATGCGGTCAAAAGATGATATTGTCTGTAGCTTACTATGCAGAATACATGTGGCCTGTTAAGCAGGCCATACACGGTCGAATTTCGAACAAATTTTCTTTTTAAAATCAGAAAGTTTTTTTTGTTTTTTTTTTGTGATCCGATGATGCCACCATTGATTTTTGAAATTTGGCCGACCAAGCCTTCATGTTGCTACAGAAAATAATTTTTGTGGCTGGGAATATTCTTTTCTCTCCGGGAATTGTCTTTTCTTGCACATGTGCATTTTTTTTCTATTACATTTCTCGCACGGTTCTCCAATCGATTAGCCTTATTGTATGTATAACCTGCTGGGACTTGTAGTTCTCCATCTTCTCCTGGGGCTCAGGTGCATGCAATCCACCATCTATGGGACTACAAGTCCCAGCAGTGAGAAAAACTGGACAAAGATGGTGGATTGCATGCACCTGAGCCCCTGGAGACGTTGGAGAACTACAAGTCCCATCAGGCTATAATATAAAGCTCCGAGGTGGATGGATGTCTGGACAGTGACACAGTGGGGACAATTGGCACAGCGGCATGAATGGGCGCAGTGGTGACAATTGGCACAGTGGCTGTGTTTGATGGCATGGCACAGTGGCTGCGTTTGATGGCATGGCACAGTGGTGACAATTGATGGCACAGTGGCTGCGTTTGATGGCATGGCACTGTGGCTGCGTTTGATGGCATGGCACAGTGGTGACAATTGATGGCACAGTGGCTGCGTTTGATGGCATGGCACAGTGGTGACAATTGATGGCACAGTGACTGCGTTTGATGGCATGGCACAGTGACTGCGTTTGATGGCATGGCACAGTGACTGCGTTTGATGGCATGGCACAGTGGTGCGAATTGATGGCACAGTGGCTGCATTTGATGGGCACAGTGAGGCTGCGATTTTTTTTTGCCGTTTTTCCGTTTGCGCCCCCCCAAAAATGTTGAGCACCAGCCGCCACTGGCCGGGCGGGTGCATACACCTTCTGTGTGCACCCGCCAGTCTCTGTGCTAGTTCCGACGTCACTGGAAAAACAGGAAGTGACGTTGGCACTCTCGAGCTCAGTGCGCCCGCCCGTGGAACAGGTAAGCTGAGCTATGGCTGGCATGTCTTCCCCTCACCCTTTGAAGTACTGTTTTGTGATAAAACTTTGGCGGCAGCAGCAACAGCATCGTCGGCCGGCACACCACCCCACCCGCTTATACAAAGAATTTTTTTAATGTAATGTTCGGCAGCCGGCAAAACAGCATCCAGCCACCCCCCCCCCCAAGTTGCATCAAAGTGAGACCAAAGTAATGCAGGACTACTTTGAAGTCGCTGTGACTTGAAGTCGTACAGATATGAACGGTTCTCATTGGAAATCATGGGGTACGACTTGTCATGCAACGTTGAAGTCCCAAGTCGCAGGACAAGTAATGCAGTATGTCTGCAGTCTCTGGTAATCTTGTGCAGTATGTCCCCAGTTTCTGGTAATCTTGTGCAGTATGTCCGCAGTTTCTGATAATCTTGTGCAGTATGTCCGCAGACTCAGGTAATCTTGTGCAGTATGTCCGCAGTCTCTGGTAATCTGGTGCAGTATGTCCGCAGTTTCTGATAATCTTGTGCAGTATGTCCGCAGTCTCTGGTAATCTTGTGCAGTATGTCCGCAGTCTCTGGTACTGTAATCTTGTGCAGTATGTCCACAGTTTCTGGTAATCTCCTGCCCATTTCGAGTCCTTCATTACTAACAGTGTCATTTTTTAGTTTGTTTGCACCGATCTGTAAGGCTGCACTATATACCATGATTTGTGATGCTGGGGCTGTATACTCTGTGCTGTGATGCTGAGCTGTATACTCCTGACACTATGAGTGGAAGCAAGTGGAATACAGGGGACGGAGTGGGTGGATTCTATAAGGGGTGTGGCTTATGAGAAGTGGGAGGGGCCAAATGTGGAAGGGCGGGGTCTTGCGCCCCCCCATCCTAAAACTTCACCAGCCGCCACTGATAGTCACCATGCCTATCCCGAGACATCAGCCTTCCGCTTGGTCCCATCCTGGGCAGATCCTCCCCTGGTTTTCTCCATTAAGTAGCTTCCTCTCGTGAGAAGGACAGCTCAGAATCATTTGAAATCATAGGCCTCAGTCAGGATGGCTGGGCCTAATGGTAGAAGTACAGCCTCGGGCCAACAAGGCCCCGAGACTAAACGACCATCACGTACCTCGAGCCAGGAGGACCTCGAGGCAGAGCCTCTCACAACATGGCGTCCATCCCTTAAGTATCCTTCCTCAGCATGCCCAGCGGGGAGACCACTCCCACTGGGCTGCTCCCGGGAAAAGACACCCAATGCACCGTAGCCTGCCTGAATTCCAACATTGGCCGGTGGTGGTATCGCCACCTTCAGGCAACAGTGGGAAAATCCCTCCAAGCACAGCCACAACAGAGGCTGATTTTGTATCAATCATCAAAGTCTGAGCCAATTATCAGCTCAGACACCCACTAAATTTAACATAGCGCCTGGTCATCAGGAGCAGGGTGCTACACCTGTAAAGGCTGCGGTGAAACTAGACCAAAGGAATTGCCTCACATGAAGCTTCTAGGCCTCTCATACAAAAGTGCAGATGCAAATCCCTACTGCTCCAGACAGCATGAATCTGAGACCACAGTCTGTAAGGACATTAATGAGGAAAAGCATTTTGCCCTGAGCTGTAAGCAGGACCATTCAGATATTCCCAAGCGAGCCAGTTCCAGCGACAATCTCTAAAGGTTCTGGACCCATCCACATTACTGCAATATCTGGAGGACCATATCAGGTTGGTTTGATAGAGCCCATGCCAATTGTTACCCCAAAAGGGGGGTCATTTAGGGATCTCACCATGAGAATGTTTCAGGAAGGCAAAGAAGCTAGTACCGGTACATGAAGTGCTGACGAGAGGACAGGGAGCAGGACCCTAGATTGGTAGTGCATGGGTCCTACAGCAAGCACAGAAATTGCTGAAGGGATGGAAATATTAGTTATCTTTGATGCCCACAAAAGCCAGAAAGTTTCCCAGGTGGGGAGAGGCAATGTTTATTTTTACATGGAAAACTTGCATCTGAGCCCAGCCCCTTGGAGCTTCATGATGCGTAAAAGGTAATGCCCACTATGGGCTTTTGGACAATGAACTGTTTGCCACCACAACTGGGACAAAAACACCTTGACCCAAATTTTTTATAGGATATGCAGAGGCTATAAATGGAGAAAATATGTTTTCTATCAATTAAAGGGAAAAAAAGACCTTGCAATTAGTACTCTAGGCTTCTCCCACTATTAATGACAAGTGTTCAGTCTCAGCCGTATCCTTTTGCTGTGCAAGAAATGTATGCTACCATAGATGTTTTTCCCAACTGGATATCTCTTGGGCCTGACAGCCTTTACAGGAGAGTACTACAAACAAATCAAAAGCACTCGAGGCAGCCCACCTATGCCAATAGTATAATGATGTTTCTTTCTCTTCTTCATTACCTAAAGAGATGTAGAGGGCTCTTATCATAACTTTACCGAAGCCAGGGAACGAACCTATGGCTCCAAACATCTTTTGCCTAATCTCCCTACTGAATATCAACAGGAGATCTTTGTCTACTGACCAACAGATTGGTTAACATACTGCCAACCTTGATACACCAATAAGACCAATCTGGTTTACAAAAGATTGACAAGCATCAGACTCCACCAGGCGCCTAATTAAAATCAATTATTTCACAAACAAACTCAAACTCCTTCCCTGCTACTTGCCTTTGGAGCCAGATAAGGCATTAATACATTGGACTTAACTTTATGCAGTGCCCTGCAAATTTGGATTCCAAAGATGGAAAGCCTTTCAGTATTGCAAACAGAACTAGACAAGGATGTCTGTTGTTTCTACTATTTTTTAACCTATTAATGGAACCCCTTTGTGGAGAATATCAGGGCTAAAATCTCCATTGCAGGATTCAAACTTGACAACAAGGAACACAAAATGACCCTCTTTGCCACTGATGTGTTACTTATGCTCACCAACCCAAACGTTTCCCTGGTTGAGGTACAGGATAGTTGAGTGGTTTAACAACATCACTTACTTTAAAGTTAACAACACCAAGTCATACATCTTAGATCTGGGCATAGCACAGCACAACTAAAATCAGACATCTATTATCTAGTGATATTATTAACCAAATCTGCTTATTTAAAAAGAATGATATACTCTTCTGTCAGAAAATGCATCACGATATTGTCCAAATATCCAAACATGAGTTTTTAGGGTTAGGGAAACTTGTTGCCTTTAACATGCTCATCCTTCCTCAAATATTGCACCTTTTCAGAACTTCTCCTACCCCCTTACCACATAATTTCCTTAAATCACTCCAAACTTCTAAATTTCCCTAGATCAGTTTGTCAGGGGGAAAAAGGAACACAATGTGTATGTAGCAGGTTTATTAAACATAGGTTGTGTCAGGAAAGACGTCTGCGGAGTAAAGCTGCCGTCTCCAGGCGCATGCCTGTGCCCAGGCGCCAACCAAGAATGTCTAGAACGGGCGCGGGCACTTCTGCAGATGCGCATGTGCACCTGTCACCAGAACTGGCGCAAGTCGGCTTATGTAAACGGTGCTTCAACACTGACTGATTGCTGCTTGATCTACAGCGTTTACCTGAATCCTGATTCCTGTGTGTTGACTTCTGATACCAATCCAGCTTACTCCCAACTACCTCTATCTGCTTCCTGCCCTGACCCCTGGCTTTCTACGGACTGATCTATGCCTCCAGTTCTTGTTACCCAGCACCTGTTGCCAAAACCTGCCTATGACCCGATTACGCTTCTGCCTGCTGAACTTGCTTGATCTGCCCATCTGTTGCCAAAATCTGCCTGTGACCCGACTACATTTCTGCCTGCTGCCTATGCCTGATCTGTCTGTCTGTTGTCGACCCGGTTCTTCTGACCCTGCTTCCAGCAGTCCAGCCTGCCATCCAGCTCCTTCTTCCTGTGGTGCACCTCTGCCTGTCTCTTGCCATGCCTGCCTGCCAGCCCATCTGCCATCTTGCTTGTCTGCTACCTGCTAAGTCCGGCTTCCTGTTCGTTTCTTCCCGGTTGCTACTTGCACAGACTTCTGGACTGATCATAGGCACTCTTACCCCGCCGTGCTCCTGAGCCTGCTGTCTCATGAGCCAGAGCTATACGAGAAGCCTTCCTCTACACGTCAGGCACACCCACCATAAATAATAATAATAAAGTGTCCAAAAACCAACAAAAGTCGTTAGGTCCTTCAATTTTCAACAGGTGCAACACCTAGTGCTCCCCAAAGCATAGACAGGGCAAATATATCCTCTTACCAGATATTTAGACCTATCAAGGTCTGTATGAACATCGGTGAGTAATCACCACTCACTTCGGGGATAAGCCACCTTTGCTGTTCACCCTTACTTAATGGATGCCAATGATACAAGTCACTGCATATATTGTTCTTTAGGGAACCTCAGACTCGGCCATGCCATATGCCAAATAGAATAGGAAACAAACTCATTGCGCAGTGTTCAGTAAAAGCACAATAGTTTAATAAAAGAGTCTATCTACAGCAGAAAATATTTAAACAGGCATTTTGGAAACAGGCATTAGTAAAACATCCTCCACGAGTGCCACAACGCCACTGCTATTCCTTGCCTGGCATATGTTTCATCCAATGGGATGTGTTCTGTGAGGCAGTTGGCGACATCGGTGCTCACATCACTTCCCTAAATAAAATTTTGAGATTTACCACTAGAGGGTAGCGTAACCCACACAATGGTATTCAAACCATCATGAATCGCATCACCAAATCCATACAATATATTGCGGCGGCCATATTCCTGAGGATCAGCTACGCTCCAGTGAATGGCAAAGCACCAGAAAACTCATAATGCTATTACCACTAAACCTACAATTAATCCATACAAATTATTCATAAAATCTACAATATATTTACTATTAATACTTGATGTTGTGACCCAGAATTTCATTAGAAATTATCCAAGTATCTTATACTAATATGGATAGTCAAATCATAACCAATTTATATTATAAGCGAAATACAATTCCTTCAATTGTCATGTTACACAATATTACATATGTCAAACATTTGCTAACAACATGTGGTTAACCATTATCTTACAATTTAATTTAATAGAATAAAATAAATACAATTATTAAAATGTGTAAATAGTTCCCAATTAATTAGATAGTGGACATTAATTTAGCTGTTATTTAAAAATCCATTTATATCCCATTCAACATTTAACTCCTGATGGTGAATGGGATATAAATAGTTGTGTATATATAACAGCTAAATCCACTAATGTCCACTATTTTAATAATTGTATTTATTTTATATGTATTATACATTTTATATTATATTATTTATTTATTTAGTTTAAATTCAATTGTAACATAATGGTTAACCACATGTTGTTAGCAAATGTTTGACATATGTAATATTGTGTAATATGACAGTTGAAGGAATTGTATTTCGTTTATCATATAAATTGGTTATGATTTGACTATCCATATTAGTATAAGATAATTGGAAAATTTCTGATGAAATTCAGGGTCGTAACATCAATTACAAATTTTATGAATAATTTGTATGGATTAATCGTATGTTTAGTGGTAATGGAGTGTAGCTGATCCTAAGGAATATGCAGCCGCACTATATTGTATGGATTACGGCACTATGGCGATGCGGTTCATGATGGTTTGAATACCTTCATGTGGGTTACGCTGCCCTCTAGTGGTAAATATCAGAATTTTATTTAAGGAAGTGATGTGAGCACCGCTGTCCCCTACTGCCTCACAGAAGATGCCTCATTGAACGAAACGTACGTCCGTCAAGGCACGGAATAGCCGTGACGTTGTTGCAGTCAGGAATTGGTAAGACCAGACTGTGTGGACTGCACAGAGAGAACCAAAACGCATGTAAGTGAATATAACGTTTATTAAGATGGGTGATATACAATACACAAACACCTCCAAAACCAAACACTGACAATAAACCCAAACAGTGACCCACACATAACAATACACAGTAGATAGGGAAAACCATAATCATAAACGTAAGCCAGACCAGGGTCATACACAGTAGATCAACAGATAGAAAAAGACGCACCGGGAAAACAAATAATTATAAAAAAAAATGACAGCGTCGCTCAGCATGCATTCCTGAGAGGGAGAACTCCATGCCAATTTTCAAAGAAAAAAACGGCATGAGCCCCCCCTGGTAATTGAGCTAATAACGAAGACAGGGGGGGCATCCGGAGCAGAATAATAAATTATTTTAAAAAGCCTTGTGTTGTGTGTTTACTAACTTTTACTTTTTGCCTCCAGGTGAATGGATAGGGGTACGATGTACCCCATATCCATTCACTTAGGGTGGGGGGCCGGTATCTGGGGGCCCCCTTATTAAAGGGGACTCCCAGATTCCGATAAGCCCCCGCCCGCAGACCCCGACAACCAATGGCAAGGGTTGTCGGGAAGAGGTCCTGTCCTCATCAACATGGGGACAGGGTGCTCTGGGGTGGGGGGGCCCGCAGTGCGCCCCCCTGCCCCAGAGCACCCAACCCCCCCATGTTGAGGGCATGCGGCCTGGCACGGCTCAGGAGGGGGGGGGACGCTCGCTCGTCCCCACTCCCATTCCTGACCGGCCGGGTAGCGTGCTTTGGATACGGGTCTGGTATGGATTGTAGGGGGACCCCTACGTAAATTTTTCGGCGTGGGGGGGTCTCCTTACAACCCATACCAGACCTAAGGGCCTGGTATGCTCCTGGGGGGGAACCCATGCCGGTTTTGAATTTAAAAATTGCCGTGGAGTTCTCCCTCAGGAATGCATACCAAATGCCGTCGCTGGAACGGGCCTTTACAATGTGTGACTAACTTTCCACATTATAAAACCAGCCCTAGTTTTGCGCAGGCAAATTCGGAACTTACGCAGAAATCACAGTGCTGAAATGCTTTGAAAATCTGCTTAAGTCCTCATTTGCATACGCAAAGCTGCATTTCAATGAGAAATGCCCCCAGTGGCGGATGCGGTACTGCATCCTAAAATCTGACCGTGTAAGTGTCTTACACATGTCAGATTTTCTGCCTAACTTTGGAAAAAGCCTTTTGAGAATCGTTTCCAAAGTTAGGCACAGGGATACGCAGGCTGAACAGCAGTTAAGTCTGCGTATCTCTTTTGAGAATCAGGCCCAATATATATGCAGTGTCCATTAAACAGGCTGAACAGCAAAGGCGACTTATACCCGAAGTGAGTGGTGATTACTCACTGATGAGCATACAAACCTTGATAGGTCTAAATATCTGGTAAGAGGATATATTTGCCCTGTCTATTCTTTGGGAAGCACTGGGCATTCCACCTGGTGAAAATTGAAGGACACTTCTTTTTCTTCACCTGAAGGACTATTGCCAGTTTTTGGACACTTTATTTTATCTAGTTAATGTAATATATTTTCATTTTGGTGGACTTTTTTGCCTTCACACATCGTGTGAGAAGGCGTTTTATCACATGTGACAGCGCAACAAGTTTATTTAATTTGCTTGTTATGGGGTGTACATATTTGTCAGTGCTGGTGTTTTTATAATTTTTTATATTTATTAATTATTCATTTTGCACACTAAGCGCAGTTTCCCTTATATACATAGCAATTGGATACTCAGTAATTCTACTGATATTCCTCTATTCTTACACTTTCCCCCAACTATATGTGCTTCAGTAAAAGCATGGCGGAAACTAGACATGTGCAATGCGTTTCGTTCCGAATTCGTTTTTTAACGAATTTCGACAAATTCGTTAATTCGGAAATATCCGAATTAACGAAAACCCATTTAACCAATTTTTCAGAATATTTGTAAATTCGATTATTCAAAAATTTGTAAATTTGTACATTCGCACATTTGTAAATTCGCACATTCGTAAATTCATACATTTGTAAATTCATACATTCGTAAATGCTTAAATTTGTTCATTTGTAATTTCTGAAATAATAATTAACTAATAATAACTTAACAGTTACAACAAAAAGGAATTCTGCGCTCATAAAGGTTTACCATTCTAATTCCACATAATGTTTGTGAGGAATAACATTCAGTAGATCTCAGTTTGTTCGGAAGAACCAGTTCTTTATGTAGAAAAGATAAACAAATGTATACAGCACAACGCAAAAAAATGTTCCCAGTGCCTGCATGAAAACACACACAATCTTTCAGGGCTTCAAGGGTTAAAATTTTGCAATTTTGTTTCCAGCTGCATTCATAGAAAACAACCGTGCTGATTGTAATTGGAGTACATTACCCAGGACGTCACTATGGCGTTTGATGTCACTTCCTAGTTAATATCTGGCATCTGGGCTCCTGTACACTTTCCTGTATGTGTCCAAACGTGCTCCAGCCTCAGTGTTTGCAGCTGCTAGGAGCGCAGCACAGAGATGACAGCCATGGAGAGACAATCTTCCTGTTGGAACGTGCTGACAAGCAGGCAGAGAAAAGTTCAGCCGAATGTTAGGCGCCCTCCAGTGGACAAAGTGCAAATTGCATTGAGGAAAAAAAATTTAAGTTGTAAATGGCGATTATAAATGAAAATCTTTTCTTGATATTACTGACTTAGGTCTTCCAAAATAAAAGAGGGGTTTTGAAACAGTCCCAGACTACGCGTTTCACCCTATCCAGGGCTTTGTCACAGTCATTAGGACTCAAAATTGAAAATGTATTTATATAGACTAAAAAAGGGGAGGATTTTAATGAAGGGGAGGGGAACAGGAAATGATGTATCAAAACCGAGAATTTTAACCCTTGACAAGAACATAACATAACAAAAATCAAATATAAGCATACACACACAATTTACATCAATATTTAAAATTTTAAAAAATTATTATTCTCATATACTTTTAAAATCATGAATGTAAAAAGACAATGCTATTTTTGTCTCTGTGTAAAATAATACACTCTCTCATTATATATGGTACCAACATACCTATATAGGAGCACTCCGTTACTATACTGCCCTCTAGTGGTAGAACATAAAATATATTGCTAAAATATTCAGTAGAATAAACATATGATTAAAAAGTCAGAAAGAAGATAATTTTTTGATTAGATGAGAACATTGACCTCAATTTCCTCATTTAACCCCTTAGGTGCCAAACAATCAAATCTATGTATCCAAAAGACCTCCCTTCTACACAGAAGGGAGAATCTTTCATTAGCGGTCAGGGTTCCTTTTGGAATGTGCTCTATCACAAAGACTTCTAGGTGTTTGAAGTCCTTGTTATGACAAAGATTAAAATGCCGGGGAACACTATGTTCTGTACATCCCTTTTTAATTAGGCGACGGTGATCCCCGATTCTGGCACGTAGTGCCCTAATAGTTCGGCCTACATAAAAGAGGCCACAGGAACACCGTAAAACATAGACTACAAATTCTGTAGAGCAAGTTACAAAATGTTTAATGTTTAGTAATTTTCCAGAAGGTAAGTGTATTTTATCTGTGCCATGGGTGATAAATTGGCACGTCAGACACGCCCGTTTTTTGCACTGAAAAATCCCTTTACGGTCATTAAAATAGCTTCTAATATCCAAGGGAGAGCCTGATGGTTTCTTTTGAATTTTGCTCGGTGCTAAAATATTTTTAATTGTACGGGCCCTCCGAAAAGTAACCTGCGGGGTGGCTGGAAGTATTGGAGCCAATCTTTGATCTAAATGCAATATTTTAAAATGTTTCTTAATAATGTCAGCCACTGATTTATAGCAATCATTATAGGTAGTCACAAATCTTGTGGTATTTTCATTGACTGGATGTTTTTTGGTCAGTGTTGCCTCAGGTGGTTTTAGAAAAGAAGAAAAAGCTTCATTGACTAAGTTCTCAGGATAACATTTTTCCTCAAATTTCTTTTGCATTAGAAATACTCTGTTCAATATATTCCTCATCCTGGGTACAGTTCCTTTTCAGTCTATTGAATTGTCCTTTTGGAATATTCTTCTTCCAGACAGGATGATGGCAGCTATCGTAGTGAAGATACGAGTTGCCATTAGTTGGCTTATTGTGATTTTTAGTTATTATTTTATCTTGTTCGTGTGTTACCACTAGGTCCAGAAAGACTAATTCATGGGGATCTATGACGTATGTGAAGGTTAGATTGAAAGTGTTAGAATTACAATATAGAACAAAAGAAAGGAAAGTCTCCATAGTCCCACTCCAAATTAAAATCACGTCATCAATATAATGCCCAAAGTAAACTATGAATTCTGCGAAGGGATTATTCTGCCAGATGTTTTCATCTTCCCATTGACCCATGGTTAGGTTGGCATATACAGGTGCATAATTAGCTCCCATCGCAGTCCCCTTTAATTGTAAATAAAACTGCTCGCAAAACGTGAAGTAGTTGTGCTTTAAACAAAACTCAACTGACTCCAGTAAAAACTGAGACTGGAGAGAATTGAAGTCTCCACTCTTATTTAAGAAGTATTGAACCGCTCTAATTCCAACCTCATGAGGAATAGAGGTATAGAGCGACGCTACATCCAGGGAAGCCCAAAAATATCCTGGTTCCCATCTGTAGTGTTGGAGAGCGTCTATAACTTCTTTGGAGTCTTTTATATATGATGGCAGTTGGAGAACAAGGGGTTGTAACATGTGGTCAATATACAGGGAAAGACCACAAAGAAAACTATTCGTGCTAGCTATAATTGGGCGGCCCGGGGGATCTACAAGTGATTTATGAATTTTAGGTAAGAAATAAAAATGTGGGGTGCTGCATTCGAACGGGAGAAAAAATTGCCTCTCTCTCTTCGTAAGCACACCGTTTCCCCATGCTGTATATATGAGGGTTTTTAGTAGCTGCTGGTATTCCGGGAGGGGGTCTTTGGATAATTTAAGATAGGTATCAGTGTCCGCTAAAAGACGACTAGCCTCCTTCAAGTAGTCTATCTTATTTTGGATCACTATACTTCCCCCTTTGTCCGCCTGTTTAATAATAATATCAGCATTATTTTTTAGGGCTTTAAGAGCTAGATTCTCCTCAAGTGTTAGGTTTAGGTATTTTGTATTCTTCGGTTTTTCACATAGGACTACCAAATCTTTGTAGACCGCTTGGTAATAGGTCTCAATGTAAGGTCCTTTTGATGAACTAGGATAAAATGTGGATTTTGGTTTAAAAGTGGTAGTTTGCATAGAGGGTTCTATCTGCGACATAGCGACATCGCCCTCTGTGTGGCCCTCCTCCCAGAGTTCTTCAAGAATTTGAAGTACCTCTTCCTCAGGCATAATTGATGGTGAGGGTGTTGGTGCCGCCGATTGACTGACATAATTACGATTTTGGTTCACCAAAGGGTTAGTGGCAAAATGGCGCTTCAATGTGAGCTGTCGAATGAAAACATGTAAGTCCTTAAGTAATCCAAATTTATTCGGGCCAAAAGGACAATTCAATAGACTGAAAAGGAACTGTACCCAGGATGAGGAATATATTGAACAGAGTATTCTAATGCAAAAGAAATTTGAGGAAAAATGTTATCCTGAGAACTTAGTCAATGAAGCTTTTTCTTCTTTTCTAAAACCACCTGAGGCAACACTGACCAAAAAACATCCAGTCAATGAAAATACCACAAGATTTGTGACTACCTATAATGATTGCTATAAATCAGTGGCTGACATTATTAAGAAACATTTTAAAATATTGCATTTAGATCAAAGATTGGCTCCAATACTTCCAGCCACCCCGCAGGTTACTTTTCGGAGGGCCCGTACAATTAAAAATATTTTAGCACCGAGCAAAATTCAAAAGAAACCATCAGGCTCTCCCTTGGATATTAGAAGCTATTTTAATGACCGTAAAGGGATTTTTCAGTGCAAAAAACGGGCGTGTCTGACGTGCCAATTTATCACCCATGGCACAGATAAAATACACTTACCTTCTGGAAAATTACTAAACATTAAACATTTTGTAACTTGCTCTACAGAATTTGTAGTCTATGTTTTACGGTGTTCCTGTGGCCTCTTTTATGTAGGCCGAACTATTAGGGCACTACGTGCCAGAATCGGGGATCACCGTCGCCTAATTAAAAAGGGATGTACAGAACATAGTGTTCCCCGGCATTTTAATCTTTGTCATAACAAGGACTTCAAACACCTAGAAGTCTTTGTGATAGAGCACATTCCAAAAGGAACCCTGACCGCTAATGAAAGATTCTCCCTTCTGTGTAGAAGGGAGGTCTTTTGGATACATAGATTTGATTGTTTGGCACCTAAGGGGTTAAATGAGGAAATTGAGGTCAATGTTCTCATCTAATCAAAAAATTATCTTCTTTCTGACTTTTTAATCATATGTTTATTCTACTGAATATTTTAGCAATATATTTTATGTTCTACCACTAGAGGGCAGTATAGTAACGGAGTGCTCCTATATAGGTATGTTGGTACCATATATAATGAGAGAGTGTATTATTTTACACAGAGACAAAAATAGCATTGTCTTTTTACATTCATGATTTTAAAAGTATATGAGAATAATAATTTTTTAAAATTTTAAATATTGATGTAAATTGTGTGTGTATGCTTATATTTGATTTTTGTTATGTTATGTTCTTGTCAAGGGTTAAAATTCTCGGTTTTGATACATAATTTCCTGTTCCCCTCCCTTTCATTAAAATCCTCCCCTTTTTTAGTCTATATAAATACATTTTCAATTTTGAGTCCTAATGACTGTGACAAAGCCCTGGATAGGGCGAAACGCGTAGTCTGGGACTGTTTCAAAACCCCTCTTTTATTTTGGAAGACCTAAGTCAGTAATATCAAGAAAAGATTTTCATTTATAATCGCCATTTACAACTTAAATTTTTTTTCCTCAATGCAATTTGCACTTTGTCCACTGGAGGGCGCCTAACATTCGGCTGAACTTTTCTCTGCCTGCTTGTCAGCACGTTCCAACAGGAAGATTGTCTCTCCATGGCTGTCATCTCTGTGCTAGCAGCTGCAAACACTGAGGCTGGAGCACGTTTGGACACATACAGGAGAGTGTCCAGGAGCCCAGATGCCAGATATTAACTAGGAAGTGACATCAAACGCCATAGTGACGTCCTGGGTAATGTACTCCAATTACAATCAGCACGGTTGTTTTCTATGAATGCAGCTGGAAACAAAATTGCAAAATTTTAACCCTTGAAGCCCTGAAAGATTGTGTGTGTTTTCATGCAGGCACTGGGAACATTTTTTTGCGTTGTGCTGTATACATTTGTTTATCTTTTCTACATAAAGAACTGGTTCTTCCGAACAAACTGAGATCTACTGAATGTTATTCCTCACAAACATTATGTGGAATTAGAATGGTAAACCTTTATGAGCGCAGAATTCCTTTTTGTTGTAACTGTATTTTGGTGGTACCTCTAGGTACCTGGATTTCTGCAGCACGGATCGCTTACAGCCCATACGAGGGTCTTAAATATTATATTGGACAATAGTGTTAACCCATAGAGCGCCAGTAAATCTTTTTTGTATTAATAATAACTTAACTATTACTAACTATTTTTAATTATAGGTATTGTAATTTCCTTTCAAATTTGGCTCTTAGTGAACGTAACGAATACAAATTTATAGAAAGTTACAAATTCTTTTTTTCTGAAATAACGAATGCCGTAGCTAAACGAATAGAACGTAATGAATAATAATAATAAATAACAATAATAATAATAAAAACTTTTTATTATTATTATTAGTTATTAATTTGTTCCATTCCATTTGTTTAGATGCTTCATTTGTTATTTCAGATCATTTGTAACTTTGGATAAATTCAAATTTGTTATGTTCACCAACAGTCAAATTTGAAAGGAAATTACAATACCTATAATTTAATAGTTAGTTATTATTTCAGATTTTCGAATTTTTGGGTTTTCGGATTTACGAATGTAAACAAAAACGAAAACAAAACACATTTTTTGGCAGTGCACATGTCTAGCGGAAACTCCTTGGTAGCCACATGACAAGTCTCCCTACTGTCAGCCTCTGTGTTCCTGCCCCTGTTCTGCAACTCCCCATTCTGGATTTGACTCTGCTTAGATGGATAGAAGTTGGGCTTCAATTTATAGACAAAGTAAACTGACAAAGGACTCTCAAACCCTTTTCCCATCTACAGGTAGAATTCAATCTTCCTCCCACTGAATTTTACAAATATCTCCAAGTGGCTCACTGCCTCACGCAAAATCCTAAAAGGCACTTTACCTGAAACCGCATGGTACTATTACTACACTGGCTCCACTGGTCAGAAAGGCATAATACTTTTCCATAATCTCCGCCAGGAGAAATTGTATTTTGAAAAATCCACCTCCGTTATCCACTGAGAAACAGATTTAGGATCTGAAAATGGGGGGGAACTAATGCGCAAATCAACCTAACCAAGGTGAGACTAAACTATAAAAAGAATAAATAACATAAATAACAACTAAGCAGCAGCCACTACTAAAAATGCTCACGCACTAAAGGTAAATGAATATCAGGGTGGGTGTAGTAGCGCTTGCCCAATAAAATTACCTAATAAAAATATGAAAATCCAAAATATGTGAGGGTAAAAAACATCAATCCACCACCAACTGTGGGTCTACAAGTGTTCCACTCAAAATAGTGTCCAAAGAATGACCACCCAACATTTGAGAATCAAATGTGGTAAGTCATAAGAGTGGTAAATAATAATAGATAATGAAACAACAATTATGCCAATTTCAGCACAATGTAAATAATTAAGAACAGTGATCACAATAGAGGAAGATAGTGACATCCAAAAAGTGCTTCAATCAAAAAGTGCATGGTGCAACATAATTCAGTAAAAATGTCCACAAAATACTCCACAAAATAGTCCAAAAGAGGTAGCATCAGGGGCGGACTGACCATTCGGTCATTCGGGCAGTTCCCGAGGGCCCCGGTGGTGGGAGGGCCCGGGCTGGCTCAGTCTGCCCCTGGATGTGCCCACAGTTTATTATGTAAGATTAGCTAAGTTTGTGCACCGCAGAGGTAGTGAGTGATGTCAACCCTGCCTGCAGATGATGAGGCTGTATGAGAGGACTAGATGCTGGCCAGGATTACAGAGCGATCATGGAGCCATGAGGATTATTGCAGTGACAGGCGCTCTGGCCACCTATCCTCCTAGGGAATTCAGCAGAGGGGCGGGGCCACAGTATACATCCATGCCGCGGGGGAAAGCCAGTGAGAGAGCTGGAGGCTGGAGAGGGAAGACACAGTGCAGTCATCATGTCGGAGACAGTCACCTGACCTGCCTTGTTGTCTGCAGCAGCAGGTTAGTGTCTGTGATCATCAGCCAGGCTAAGTGTTCCTTCTTCCCCAGTGCCCATCTACCAGGAGCTATTCCCTGACACACGGATATCTGTACACTGAGTGTCCAAGTGTACAGATATATCAGTGTTGTATACAAGGAAAAGCTCTCAATATACAGATATCAGTGTCAGGGAAAACAATCAGTGTATAGATGTCAGTGTAACACATAAGGAATAGCACTTGGTGTATAACTGACATCTATACACTGAGTGTTTTCCCTGACACTGATATCTGTATATTGAGAGCTTTTCCTTGTATACAACACTGATATATCTGTACACTTGGACAAAAAGAACCATCAGTGAGAAGAATGTTCCTTACATTAGTGGTCAGCAGAAAGAATGTTCCTTACATTGGTGGTCAGCAGAAAGAATGTTCCTTACATTGGTGGTCAGCAGAAAGAATGTTCCTTGCATTGGTGGTCACCAGAAAGAATATTCCTTGCATTGGTGGTCTGTGCGAATAATGTTCCCTACATTGGTGGTCCCCAGAAAGAATGTTCCTTACATTGGTGGTCACCAGAAAAAATTGTTCCTTGCATTGGTGGTCTGTGCAAATAATGTTCGTTACATTGGTGGTCACCAGAAATAATGTTTCTTACATTGGTGGTCACCAGAAATAATGTTTCTTACATTGGTGGTCACCAGAAAGAATGTTTCTTACATAGGTGGTCAGCAGAAAGAATGTTTCTTACATTGGTGGTCAGCAGAAAGAATGTTCCTTGCATTGAGGGTCACCAGAAAAAATTGTTCCTTGCATTGGTGGTCTGTGCGAATAATGTTCCTTACATTGGGGGTCAGCAGAAAGAATGTTCCTTACATTGGTGGTCTGTGCGAATAATGTTCCTTGCATTGGTGGTCACCAGAAAGAATTTTCCTTGCATTGGTGGTCACCAGAAAGAATGTTCCTTGCATTGGTGGTCACCAGAAGAATGTTTCTTGCATTGGGGGTCAGTGGGAAGAATGTCCCTCAAGGTAACCCCTGGGAGAGCGCTTCTCCTAGGGGGTTATCTGATTGGGGGAGGAGCCGTGAGAACCACGCGGGGACCCCAGAAGACCAGGTTCAGGGCCATTCTGTGCAAAACGAACTGAACAGTGGAGGTAAGTATGACATGTTTGTTATTTTTTTTTTAAAAAAGAGAGCCTTTACAATCACTTTCATTTTGGAAATGTATCGTTGTTGCACTTTCTTTAATATAAGTTTATTTTTCTTTATATTCTATAATTACCATTTTATTTTGAACATAGTGTAGAGAAATTCTGTGACGAACGCATGTAGTGTGGGCAGTACAATATGATTTGTGTGGGTGTGGCTTGAGTACGGGTGGGAACACATGGTCGGGGACAGGGGGCCCCAGGATCTCCTATTGCCCGGGGGCCCCATGAGTTGTCAGTCCGCCCCTGGGTAGCATGCACAAGTGGGCATGAACAAAAAAATAATATAATAAAATAAATAAATAAATAAATAAATAAATAAATAAATAATGTGCAGATCACAAGAAAATCAGATAATGATCAATAATGATAGTGCAGTGTTTCAAAAAAGTGTCCAGTGCACAATCCGTGCCAAAACAATGTTTTTTTAAAAGATCTAACGATCAATAAAAATAAATAAATAAATCAGTGAAAATATAATAAATATAAAAGTGCAATTAGTGCTCCAAAGAATCCATTAAAAAACTTGAGTGGTTGATGCTGAACGTGCAATCGTGCTTGTATAGAATCACCTTCAGGCTCCCCACAGTGTCTGGAGAATGGTGTGTTCCAGCCCCTTACCTTTGGAGGGCTTAATGTAAAGCCTCTATGTAAATATTTCCAAATACGGCAGCTTGCTGGTCCACTCCCATACAACACGGCTCATGGGTTAAAGATGACTCTCAAATGACAAAAGGGAAGCCTCCATAGCATAAAATCTTATGATTTATTAGGTAAAGCAAAAGTAAAAACACTCACAAACAGATGAATGTAAACAGCGTGTCTGTCGTTGTGTCTCCGCTCTGCGGCCGCGAGCGGATGACGTCACCAGCAGCTCTCCACGTCCTCACGCGTATCGTGACTGACAAAACGTCACTTAATCATAGGATGAAGAGCGGCTGGTACGAGGGTGACTAATATAGTGCCGTGGCGGCAAATAATTGACAAATGATCTGAAACATTTAAATTTAAAGCGCTACTGATAGGAGTTGAAAGACAATTAATAAATCGTTCATTTAAGTAAACATACATTATCAAACAAAATGAATTAAAACGGAATGCACTCCCTCCAGTGGTGGAAAAGGGACAATGCAACAATGATTACTTAAAATAGGTGTACCTCTACCCCCTGCTGGAAAGCTAGGGAATAGGTGAAGGGAAGGAATGACAAATATGAGGTATCTAGATAGCAATCAGATATCCAGGCAGGAACAATGGTCCAAAATGTTTTCATAACACTGGGAAAAATACCCAAATATAGGAGGAAGATCATACATGGTGGGAACCAGGGGTAATAAATAGAATATATAATACATGCTCATTTTGACATGGGACAAAAGAGTATATCCATATAGGTCTTCCAAATACAGTAATGTATCCGCATAAAAAGTGGGTAGAAATAAATAGCCTTAATGATACCTAAAACCACTAAGAGCAATAAAAATGGCATAAAAACACTAAAAAGGTCATATTAAAAAGGAGAGGATAAAAGACTAAAAATTAGATATAAAACAATTAAGATCAAACTCAATGTTATGCCCATGCGGTGTTAGAGTACACAATTCATGTATCCAACGGGATTCCGCCTGACTAATTTTTTGTACTTTGTTATCTCCTCTCCAATGGGGTTTGTATTTCTCTATGCCCCATACTTTTAGTGAGGAGGGGTC
This sequence comes from Rana temporaria, assembly GCF_905171775.1. NCBI lineage: Eukaryota > Metazoa > Chordata > Amphibia > Anura > Ranidae > Rana > Rana temporaria. The sequence continues at coordinate 109,229,378 of NC_053494.1, read as the reverse complement.
TTTATTATGATAACGCTCATAATGGCGGGACAGGCTGTGTTTTGGGAACGCATTTATAATGTTTTGTGTGTGTTCACGTAGTCTTATCCAAAGTTTTCTTTTTGTTCTGCCGACATATTGGATTTTGCATGGGCATTCTAGGAGGTACACGACCCCTTCAGTATCACAGGAAATAAACTCTTTGATTTTGTATTCTTTTCCTGTGACGCTGGATTTAAAGTTTTCCTTTTTCTTTTTGCTCTCTTTTGTCTGTTTACATGTGAAGCATCTTTTACATGGGTAATACCCTTTTTCATTGAAAAAATAAAAACTTTTTTTCTCAGGTGGGTCGAGAACATTTTTAGCAATCATGTCCCTTAAAGTGGGAGCCCTCCTACATGTAAACATTGGTTTTTCTGGCAATATTGATGATAAATGACGGTCGGCTTTTACAATATGCCAATATTTCTTGCAGATTGCTTCTATTTGCTTGTGCTGTACACTGTAGTCCAGTATTAAGGGTACTTTGCCGGCAAAGGAGTTAATCCTAGTAGAGTCCTGGATAAGCGTATCTCTATCTAATGCGACCACATCTTTAATTTTTTTCTCAATAAAGCCTTTTTCTACAAATCTTTTGCCGACAAAGTCTGCCTGTTCCAAAAATACGTCAGTCTTTGTGCAATTTCTCCTTAGTCTCAGGAACTGGCCCTTTGGAATATTTTCCAGCCAGGGAGTGTGATGACAGCTGTCCAAGGGTAGGTAGCTATTTCTGTCTACCGTTTTAAAATGTGTTTTTGTTACCAACTTAGTTTCTTCTTTGGTAATCTCCAAGTCCAGGAAGCTGATTTTCTCATCACTAATCTCCCATGATAATTTAATGTTTTTTTCATTAAAATTCAAATAAAAGCCAAAATCTATAAGACTCTCCCTATCTCCTGACCAAATAATTAAAATATCATCAATAAAACGTCTGTATAAAAGTAACTGTTGTGGTTTTCTGTTATATAAAACTTCTGCTTCCCATTCGGCCATGTATAAGTTTGCCACACTAGGGGCATACTTGGCGCCCATCGCAATCCCACATATTTGTTTGAAATAATCATTGTCATACCAGAAGTAATTGTGGTCTAAACTGTATTCTAAACAATTGGAGATAAAATTCTTTTGTGGGGTTTTTAGATCACTCAGATCATTCATAGCCCAATTAGTGGCTTGGACCGCTTCTTTATGATTTATAATCGTGTAGAGTGATGATACATCTGCTGTGGCCATGTATATCGAACTCCCATCAAGTACAATAGTATCCAACAACTGGATCAGATGTTTTGTATCTCTGAGGTAAGCTTCAGTTTTCTTCACCAAGGGTTGCAGAAACCAATCTATATATTCTCCTATTCTCGCACCTACGGAGTTTATCCCTATTAACTATTGGTCTTCCTGGTGGGTCTTCTCTTGATTTGTGGATTTTTGGGAGTGTGTTCAGTACTGGTATTTTGCATCCCACTGGTTGTAAGTATTTTGCTTCCTTCTTGTTTAGCAATCCTTTCTTCCTTCCTTTCTTGATAAGTCTTGCTAGATCATCTTTGTAGCGTACTATAGGGTTCCCGGGTAATTTTAAATAGGTAGTTTTGTCACTCAATTGGCGCTCAATTTCTTTCTTATAGGCCACTTTAGATTGAATGACAATAGCCCCCCCCTTGTCAGCTTGTCTAACCACCACATCATTCCTTTCTTCAAGTTTCCGTATCCCATTTCTGATGTCTCCTGGATCAGAAATTTTCTTAATCTTCAAATCATGTAAATCTTTCAGTACCATCCGCCTGAATGCTTCAATGTGTCCATCGTTACTAATTGGTGGGTTAAATACAGATTTGTTCCTTAGGTTACTGAACACAACATCATTATTTTCAGTGGTAATTCTTGTTACACCTTCTCCTGGTTTGTTCATTATATACTTTTTAATGTGGAGATTTCTGGCAAATTTGTTGATATCCACATACGCATCAAATTTGTTAAAGTTTTTCTTAGGGGCATATTTGAGGCCCTTATCCAATACTTTAAGTTCTTCTTTGGTGAGTTCTATTCCACTAATATTAATGACTCCTTCCCCTATCAGTCTCTTCTTCTTCTGTTTTTTTGTTCCCGCTCTGCATCCTCTCCTCGGTTTCCGTGACTTCCAGATTGATTTTCTTGGGTCCTTACAGGTGTTCTTCTCGTCTTTTCTTCTTTGTCCCGACTCCTCCGAAAATCTTTGTTCCTGTGTTCTCCTTTCCTCATTTCTCCTGGTCTCGGTCCCGGGCTCCTCATTTTTACTGAATTATGTTGCACCATGCACTTTTTGATTGAAGCACTTTTTGGATGTCACTATCTTCCTCTATTGTGATCACTGTTCTTAATTATTTACATTGTGCTGAAATTGGCATAATTGTTGTTTCATTATCTATTATTATTTACCACTCTTATGACTTACCACATTTGATTCTCAAATGTTGGGTGGTCATTCTTTGGACACTATTTTGAGATTTAGGATCTCATTACTCTGATTTGTAATGAACAAGGTCCTTGTGCTCTATATACACTGCTCAAAAAAATTAAAGGAACACTTTTGAATCAGAACTCCTGGGATATGGATCTGGTCAGTTAAGTAGCAGAGGGGGAGGGGTGTATACAGAGGGGGTTGTTAATCAGTTTCAGCTGCTTTGCTGTTAATTGAAATTAACAACAGGTGTACTAGATGGCCAACATTGAGACGACCTCCAAAACAAGAATGTTTTTTATATAGAGGTGCCTGACATATTTTTTCCCTACTCATCTTTTCTGACTGTTTTTCACTAGTTTTGCATTTGACTATGGTCAGTGTCACTACTGGTAGCACGAGGCGATACTTGGACCCTATAAAGGTTGCACAGGCAGTCCAACTCCTCTAGGATGGCACATCAAAACGTGTCATTGCCAGAAGGTTTGCCGTGTCTCCCAGCACAGTCTTAAGAGCATGGAGGAGATTCCAGGAGACAGGCAGTTACTCTAGGAGAGCTGGACAGAGCCGTAGAAGGTTCTTAACCCATCAGCAGGACCAGTATCTGCTCCTTTGTGCAAGGAGGAACAGGATGAGCACTGCCAGAGCCCTATAAAATGACCTCCAGCAGGCCACTGGTGTGAATGTCTCTGACCAAACAATCAGAAACAGACTTCATGGGGGTGGCCTGAGGGCCCGACATCATCTAGTGTGCTCTGTGCTCACTGCCGGACACTGTGGAGCTCGATTGGTATTTTTTGAACACCAGAATTGGCAGGTCCGCCACTGGTGCCCCATGCTTTTCACAGATGAGAGAAGGTTCACCCTGAGCACATGTGACAAACGTGAAAGGGTCTGGAGAAGCCGCAGAGAACTTTATGCTGCCTGTAACATCGTTCAGCATGACCGGTTTGGTGGTGGGTCAGTGATGGTCTGGTGAGGCATATCCATGGAGGGACGCACAGACCTCTACAGGCTACACAATGGCACCCTGACTGCCATTAGGTATCGGGATGAAATCCTTTGACCCATTGTCAGACCCTACGCTGATGCAGTGGGTCTTGGGTTCCTCCTGGTGCACGACAATGCCCGGCCTCATGTGGCGAGAGCATTGCACCTCAGTCTGTACCGAGCTAACCCCTTACACATGGTGGAGTGCCAAGGGAAGTTAAAGTAAACTCAAAATGGAGGCGATACTGAAACAGCTGGCTTTAGCAAATCAACAGCAGACAAATGCAGGTTTGCAGCGGAGCCTTGCAGCTCAACAACAGGCTCACGCAACTCAACAACAGGCTCACCAAGAGAGCATGGCAGCTCAACAAAAGGTTTACCAAGAGAGCATGGCAGCTCACCGTGAGAGAATTGCAGGCTTGGAACAGAGACACCAGCAGCAAATGGAGGCCATTGTGACACAGCTTCAGAGACAGCAGACCGAGGCTGGGAGTCAGGCCAGTAACATACCAACTTTTCGGGTAAGACACTTATTGCCAAAGATGACTGCAGATGAGGACCCTGAGATGTTTCTGACCACGTTTGAGAGAGCAGCAGAAAGAGAGAGTTGGCCTAAAGAACAGTGGGCTGGACTAGTGGCCCCCCTATTATCTGGAGAAGCCCAAAAGGCATATTTTGATTTGGAGCTGGCAGACACGAAAAACTATGATCGGTTAAAAGAGGAAATATTGGCACTTTTCGGTGTAACCCTGGATGTCCGTGCTCAGCGGGTCCACAATTGTTATCAGCAGAGGAAGCCACCTCGGTCGCAGAAACTCTGTCCGGACCAAAAATTTTGGAGCGAGTAGTCATGGACAAATTTCTTAGGTCTCTTCCTAACACCCTGCAGAATGGGTGAACCATGATGGTCCGGAAACCGCAGACAAACTTGTAGACCTGGTCGAAAGGTACCTAACCACAGAGAATTTGTCCTCTTCCACCAGAGACGCACAGACTTTTCACCCCAAGACCAGACCCTCCCCACCTATAGGTAAGACTGCATCAAGGGATGGGGGTGGAGAGAGGGACCAAAGAGCAACTAGAGGAATTATCAGGACTACTGCTAATGTTTGCGGAAGCGGCCTGGAAGACCCATCCCACAGGAGAGGACCAGAAGGTTGATTTGTTACCGTTGCCGGGAAAAGGGACATGTAGCAGCGGTTTGCCCCGCGGGTGATGAACCCATGCAGTGTGACTTTCTGACAGAGAGTCCCTTTTTGCAACCACATGCACTGCAGTAAAGGAAAATGAGAAACCTTTATGTAGAATGTGCTTAGATGATAAAGATGTTGTGGTATTGTTGGATTCAGGTAGCCTGGTAACCTTAGTGAAAAGTGATCTAGTGGTGGGAAAAACCTTACATCCTAGGAAAATGGCTGTAGTTTGTGTACATGGGGACACTCGAGAATATCCAGTGACTACGGTTTCCTTTGAAACCTCCCTCGGTAACTTGTGTCACCAGGTGGGTTTAGTTCCCAAACTGCCACATGACGCCATTGTGGGAATGGATTTCCCAAAATTCTGGGAACTCTGGGACTGTCCAGATTCCCCAGTAGGTGGTTCTTCTGAGCCTGAACCATCTACTCCAGAAACCTCTAACTGTGAGGATTCGCCTGAGTTTCCATTCTCAGTCCTAGCAGGGGAAACACCAGTCCCTAGGGAGGAGCCTGCTACCTCAGAAGAGGAACAGCGGCCGATAGGGTTTGATGACCTTGAGGTGCACAGAGAAAATGTTATCACTGAGCAATTGAGGGACCCCATATTGCTAAGAGTCCGGGAGAATGTAGTGAAGATAGATGGGGAGTTAGTTAACCCTGACGAGAGGGTTGCCCTCCCTTAATTCATTATTGAAAGGGACCTGTTATATCAAGTGTCACAGAGGATAGAGGACACCATTGAGCAGCTGGTAGTGCCTAAACCGTACCGCAAGATGGTTTTGGAACTGGCCCATGGGCACATTCTTGGGGGACATTTGGGAGCAGAAAAAACCCGGGAGAGGATCACCCAGAGGTTTTATTGGCCTGGGATCACTAAGGAAGTGGAATTGTACTGCTCTTTCTGTCCAGTGTGTCAGATTACTGCACCCATGCCACATTTCCGCAGTCCGTTGGTACCCCTGCCCATTATCGAGGTCCCTTTTGAGAGGATCGCCATAGACTTGGTTGGCCCCTTACTGAAGTCCACTAGAGGGCACCAGCACATCTTGGTAATAATGGACTATGCCACCCGTTACCCAGAAGCGATCCCTCTCCGAAACACGTCTGCTAAAACCATTGCCAAAGAGTTGTTTCAGGTTTTCAGCCGTGTAGGTCTTCCTAAGGAAGTCCTAACTGACCAGGGCACCCCGTTTATGTCTAGGGTGATCAAAGAACTTTGTAAACTCCTGAAAGTGACCCAATTACGTACATCAGTATATCACCCTCAAACAGACGGGTTAGTGGAAAGGTTTAATAAAACCTTAAAACAAATGTTAAGGAAGGTGGTGGATAAAGATGGAAAGAATTGGGATTATCTGCTCCTTTATCAGATGTTTGCAATAAGAGAGGTTCCCCAATCGTCCACAGGGTTCTCTCCGTTTGAGCTACTGTATGGGAGGCACCCCCGGGGCCTACTGGACATTGCCAGGGAAACATGGGAGAGTGAGAGTTCCCCTCATCGAAGTGTGATTGAAAATGTGGCCCAAATGCAAGATAGAATTGCCCAAGTGATGCCGATTGTGAAGGAACATTTAGCCCAAGCCCAATTGGCTCAACAAAGGATTTACAATCGTGGGGCCCAGGTCCGTTCCTTTGCACCTGGTGATAGGGTGTTGGTGCTGGTCCCCACGGTCGAAAGTAAATTCCTAGCCAAATGGCAGGGTCCCTATGAAGTGTTGGAGAAAATGGGGGTGGTGAATTATAAAATTAGCCAACCGGGAAGACGAAAACCTGAGCAGCTCTATCACGTGAACTTGCTGAAACCATGGAAGGATAGAGAGTCCTTGGTCGCTAAGACTACCCGATTTTCTGCTCCATTTAACCTGGCTGTCCCTGAAGTTGGGATAGCGGAGACTCTATCCAAAACTCAGCAACAGGAGGTTAAAGAATTTGTGCTCCGTAATAAGGAGAAGTTTTCAGACCTACCAGGTTGGGTCTCCGGAGTTGAACATTACATTATCACCACACAAGGGGATAAGGTCAAGTTGAAGCCTTATAGAATTCCAGAAGTCCGGCAAGAGACAATTCGCCAGAAAGTAAAAAAAATGCTTGAGCTGGGGGTGATAGAAGAGTCAAATAGTGATTGGTCCAGTCCCATTGTCTTGAGCCCAAACCAGATGGAAGTTGGCGGTTTTGTAATGACTTTCGTTGCCTGAATAAAATCACTAAGTTTGATATCTATCCTATGCCCCGCATAGATGAACTGATTGATCGCCTAGGCACGCCCGGTACATGACGACGTTAGACCTGACCAAGGGTTATTGGCAAATTCCTCTCTCTGAGTCGGCCAGCGAAAAAACAGCATTTGTAACTCCAGACGGATCTTTCCTATATCGGAGGATGCCTTTTGGGTTACAGAATTCTCCCGCCACATTTCAACGCACCATGGATAAGACCCTTCGGCCTCATCGAGCCTATGCTGCTGCATACCTCGATGACGTTGTCATCCACAGTGAGGATTGGGAATCACACTTGCCAAAAGTTCAGGCTGTGTTGGATTCCATCTGGAAAGCCGGGTTTACAGCCAATCCAAAAAAATGTACCCTTGGGCTAGAAGAGGTGAAGTATCTGGGGTTTACCATTGGAAGAGGTCTAATCAAGCCCCAAATAAACAAAGTTGAGGCTATTCAGGATTGGCCACGTCCCACCAACAAGAAACAGGTTTGTGCATTATTGGGGATCGCAGGCTATTATCGCCGCTTTATCCCCCATTTTGGCTGCTCCCCTGACCAATTTGACCAAAGGGAAGGAGTCTGTAATGACCAAATGGACTCCCGAAGCAGAAACAGCTTTTCAGGCTTTAAAACAGGCCAGCCAGTCAGCCAGTTTTAAATTCGCCTGATTTTTCACGGGACTTTGTGGTTCAGACAAATGCGTCAAATGTGGGATTAGGAGCTGTACTGTCCCAGATTATCAAGGGGGAGGAACACCCTGTTATGTACCTCAGCCGAAAGTTGAAGGCCCATGAGGAGAATTATGCCACCATTGAGAAAGAGTGTTTGGTGGTGAAATGGGCTTTGGATTCTGTGTCCCAACCCTAGGGTTGAAACAAGAGGGGGGGGTATGTGACAGGAAGTCAGGTAAATCTGTGGGTGTTGTCACAGACGGGAGATACATTTCTGCCTTGTTTAGACAATACACCGATTATTATCGGGTGTCGGCTGCAGAAGTAGCCAGAAAGGTTTTAAGGGCGTTAAAAAAACTTCAGCTGTTCAGAATGAGGCAATTAAGGCCTCTATAAGTAATCCAGAGGATTGCCACTGATTGCTGCATCCTGAGGCTTTCTGAGTGAAAGAGAGTAGTGAGCAGAAATACTTCTGAAGAGGTGAGGTGCTATTGATTTTTCTGTGTGATAAAAATCAAAAAGACTTTTGTTTTCTGCTGTATGATCAGCAGTGTCTACCCAGCAGTAGGCTGTGCTAGACTCCATAGATAGGTTCCTGTGTGGAAGGTAGACGCCCAAAGTGGCCAGGGTTTATTTTATGTTTGATTTTGTTTATGCTGTTTGGATGCTTGCACTTGTTTTCCAGCAAGATGGAAGAATAAACCGAAATCTTTGTTTTCAACTGTCGTCGACTGCCTTTCTGTATAAGTTCCATGTGTAGTGAACCCATCCAGAGGGTCACACACCCCGCTACCGAGCTAACCCCTTACACCATACAAATCCATTGATCCATTGAACACACAAACTAATGATGGTCTTTGGAAAAGGCACTTATACACATACAACACTAGCATGGCATGCTTGGGTTCAATGGTACAAGCTTAACCACACAATTAGCCGATAATAGCTTACAATGCCTCACTGATAAACCATTTATTCTCTTATAAATGAGAAGGCTTTCATCTATGAATATCAACATTATTGTGGTCTCCTATGTTATTCTTTGTCTGCCTTAATTAGTTACCATCTATGTCTGATTATACCACATAGTTAATTGTGCTCTAGCAAGCCTGGAAAATACTGGATTTCTCAGGATTTTACTTGTATAATACTAAAATAGCGATGGGCGGAATAACATGTTATTGCTTTCTTTGTTTTTTCAAAATGTTTACCTGTTTTTTTAAAAACTTTTAATAAAAATTATTGAACCAAAAAAACTTTGCCACAATAAGTTGACAGAAGAAAGAGTTGATGGGGAAAAAACAAAATGGTGGAAAAACAGTTGGTGGCAAAAGAAAAATCTATCATATACATCTGAGGTGGGGGTCACCCTAGGCAAACCCTGATTTTGCTGCCCCTTGGCTCCACCCCTGACTCCACCCCTTGTGTCCTGCCCTTGTAACACATGTGACCTACCTGACTCCTACAATGACCTACCTGACCCCTACAATGACCTACCTGATCCACCTTACCATTACACTGACCTATCTGACCCCTACACCAACTCACCTACCTGACAAATACACTGACCCACCTACCTGACACATACACTGACCCACCTACCTGACACACTGACCCACCAACCTAACACATACACTGACCCACCTTACTGACACATACACTGACCCACCTTACTGACACATACACTGACCCACCTTACTGACACATACACTGACCCACCTTACTGACACATAGACTGACCCACCTGACTGACACATACACTGACCCACCTGACTGACACATACACTGACCTACCTGACTGACACATACACTGACCTACCTGACTGACACTTCCTGCACGACTCACCCCCCCATCCCCCACACACAGCTTGGTATAGATCGGGGAGGATCCATCCTCCTCCTTACCGCTGCTCTTCATGGCTTCATTGACTATAACATCAGGGCTTGTCTCAGCACTGGGTTGGCAGTTGTGCTTAGGAGTCCCCACCAGCACCATCCAGCTGCTCCGTGGTGTCCCCTGCCGGCCGGGAGATCAGCTAACAGCTGCTGCCCCATGCTCTCCACTGTGCCCTGCCCCCTCCGCTGCACTCATACAGGCTGCTCAAGCGGGACAGGCTGAAGTAAAGGATTCCCAGAGTGGCGCTGTCAGATATTCATGTGTGAGGAGATGTGACAGCGGGACACATTGGGGGATTGGCGGCATGCAGCGGATGTGTTCCTGGGACAGCCAGCCTGGCACTTGAACAGGGGTGAGCGATCAGAAGAGGATAGCTGAGCTCACACACGCCTAAAGCTTCACTGGGACAGAGACAGTGGCTGTGCCCTAGGTGGTAGTGTGCCCCAAGCAGCTGCCTACTTTGCCTAGTGCTAGCGCCGGCCCTGGGTGGGGTGCCATGTACATATACTCTATTAGGTTCATCATCCCACATATACATACAAAAATACTAAAGATGGGACTTTGTTTATGCCTCTGAGAACCACTTTTACACAATAATATGTAAGAGACCACATTTTATTGTATCAAATATTAAAAACATCAATTACATTTTCTTGGAGTTATAAAATCCTCCAAGAGTTAGAGAGCTCAATGGTTTTGTAGACTTGTGAATCGTCGATTTGTCTACGCGTTTCGTGGGATCACCCACTTCATCAGGACCACATATGCTACATGAATTGTTCTGTATACATAGCTCTGACTACAATAAAGAAATAAAAAAAGAAAATCAATGCAAATACATAAAATATATAAATTCAGTAATTACATTGATAAACTATCTCAAGTGGGGGGAAAAAGGGTGAAGGAAAAAAAAAGAAAATAAATTCATACCATCTAAAATCACACCTCCTATATAAATTGTAATCATACCTCAACTCAAAAAGTATGTATGTGCAAACAATCAACCATATGAGAAAAGAAGAACAGTCTCAAGGCTGTGCCTGCTGGCCCATGGGATCTACAAGCCATAAACATAAATAACTGCTAGTAATGCATATACCAGGGGGGTCACCAAACTATGGCCCTCCAGTTGTTAAAAAAATTAAATTCCCATCATGCCTAGCCATGTCTGTGATTGTCAGTGCTTTCTGTCGTCTGTAAAAGGGATACACCTTCCTCCTTATTGCACCGTTGAGCTTGAACACACAGAATTTGCAATCAGTCTCTTATTTAAGGTGCTTGCCATTTAAAGCAGTTGTATACCTTTTTTTTACACTTTGACTTACAGGTAAGCCTATAATAAGGCTTACCTATAGGTAAAAAGAATATCCCCTAAACATGTAGTTTAGGAGATATTCCCCTTGCATGCGCTCTGAGTTCCCTGGCTGAAAGGTAGACGCCAGACCTTATAGAGAAAGAAAGTCACCGCTCAAGATAGAAGATGCAAATGATGAACCTCTTCATCGGATCTGAAGCCATGGGTGCTGGCAATGCATATAGTAATGCAAAATTAAGGGAAATGTCTAGACACTGCTGACTATACACTGCTTTTTATTGTAAAAAATAGGATCACAGGATACATGCCACAGCAAACAGGAGACAAGATGAAGCGTTTCACACTTAGTGCTTACTCAGTAAGCACTAAGTTATAGTGTGAAACGCGTCAGATTGTATCCTGTTTGCTGTGGCATGTATCCTGTGATTCTATTTTTACAATAAAAAACAACATTTTTTGGAGTGTGGCTGTCCAGATATTTCCCTTAATTTTGCAAGACGCCAGACCTTGCCGGAAAGAAGTCTCATGCCTGTGGCCACTCAAAGCGCCGGAGCCACGATACCCAGAAGAGGAAAAATGTCTGCTCCCTCGGCGTGGACCGGGTGAGATACCGACACCTCGTTCTAAGGTGAGTATTTCATAATAGGTGGGGTGATCCTATGCTGTCTGTCCTGTGGGAAGAAACTGGTCAACTGAAGGAACCGGGGGAGGACTCGTCTTGTAGAGGACACAGCTGGAAGCTGGTATCTCGAGAGAAGCCTGGTACCTCAGTTGGAGGACGCATCCTGACCCATCTGCTTCACTGTATTGCCAGGTCAGCTTAAAGGGACTTTTTCATACTGTGCAACTGAGTTTACTGAGGAAAATTCTGATTATTGGATGCTGTGGCAGAGGATCGTTCAGCAGCTATTGTTACTATAAGGTCTGTGGCAGAGACTTCTACTTTTTGACTGTTCGTGCATCATTCCAGCTGCCACGGCTGCGGCAGAGGTCTGTCCGGGTGAGCAAGATCCAACGACAGTGAGTGCACCTCTCTCAGGGTCGCAAGGTTTCATTGATCTACAGAAAGGTACCTGAACTTTCCCTCTCCCTCCATTCCCCTTGTTCTGTCAACTTTGTGGTTGAATAAAAAGCCTTTGGAAAAGACTCTGACTGGCAACCGTGTTTTTGAAATTTTATTAACCCTAGATTCTGAGCCAACACGGAGAACAGTGGGGTAGCGGCAGACCAAAACTAACCAGCAGCTTCTGTGGGGGTAGTGCTACACGTGTATATGGTTTTTGATCCCAAAATCAAAAATATCAAGTATTTTGGAACATTTGTCAAGTCATTGAACGCACTGAGATGATATTCGTACGAATGTTAGTAGAGTTGTCATACATTGTTTAAACATCTACTAGTAAATGCATACCCCCCAACTTTTTGTGGGAACGAGGGACACTTTTTAGTAAAAGTATGTAGGCATAGGGCACACCCCCCTGACACGCCCCCTTAAGGGAGAATACATTTTTTTACAGTAATCAGTGCATTTTTATAACGCTGATCGCTGTAAAGATGACAATGGTCCCAAAATGGTGTCAAACGTGTCCGATGTGTCCGCCATAATGTCGCAGTCACGATAAAAAACAAAAAAAGATGCTGATCGCCGCCATGACTAGTAAGAAAAAATAAAAATATTACTAAAAATGCCATGAAACAGTCCCCTATTTTGTAAAAGCTATAACTTTTGCGCAAACCAATCAATAAACGCTGATTGCGATTTTTTTTTTTTTTTTTTTAACCAAAAATATGTAGAATAATATGTATCGGCCTCAATTGAGGGATTTTTTTTTTTATATATATATATTTTTTATGTAGCGCTCACCCCCGAAGGAGCCGCTGTTAAGTTTGAGATCGGCCTATTTAAGTTACCTTCTTGACTTGGTCTAGGGGTGATAGCTGTGAGTGTGAATAAAGAGCAAGTGTCCAGACGTCAATTGAGTTTTCAATGCTTTAATCCAAGGCCTAACATGGCCAACATCAACATGACACACAATAGAGAAAAGTTGATGAGCATAGAGAAACTTTAGTATCAGGCCCTGGATATGAAAGAGAACAAGCCTGCTCTCAGCAATAATGTAACCCAATTCGTCGCCACCACAATCAGGGTGGGTAAAGTGCCCCCGGACTGGCGTCTATCACAGGCCTGGCAGCCGGAGCGCCACTTAAGGATCACTGGGAGAAACAGGCCTCTGCCACAGGCTCGACAACTTGAGATTTGTGAAATTAGATTGAGCGAATCCTCCCAGTCAGTTCAGATAGTGTCACCCACTGACAGCTTGAGCATACCTGTCATGCAGTGTAGTGACTGGATCCCCGATTGTTCGTCTAGGCCTCCTGGACAACCTCTGATTCTAGGTTCTCCCGAGCCAATCCCCCATCGCACAGCTCCCGGCTTAGGATCCTCTCAGCCAGGCCCGGACTGGGACAAATAATAGGCCCGGCATTTTAGGCTGAGCAGCCCATTTTTTTTTTTATATATACCGTATTTATCGGCGTATACCGCGCACTTTTTTGCCCTGAAAATCAGGGCAAAATCGTGGGTGCGCGGTATACGCTGATACCCGCTTTCCCGAGCCGAGTTTTGAATACTGCGCCGACATATACCGAGCGCAGTACACTCGGGTATAGTCGGGCAGTCTTGGCTCCTTCCGCGCTCACGTCCTGGACGTACAGGACGTCAGCGCGGGTAGCCGAGCATTGCCGACAATACACGAGTGTACTGCGCTCTGTATATGTCGGTGCAGTATTCAAAACTAGGCGCGGGGAGGACGCCGCAGAAGGACGCCGGACCCGACGAAGAGGACACCCGAAGCCGCAGAAGGACGCCGGAACCGACGAAGAGGACACCCGAAGCCGCAGACGAACGCCAGACCCGACGAGGCCGCCGATGGACGCCGCGCAAGACACCAAAACTGTAAGTACTAAAAAAACTTTTTTTCCACAGGATTGGGGGCAACTTTAGGGGTGCGCGGTATACGCGGGAGCGCGTTATACCGCGATAAATACGGTACACAGATCAGGAAAGCATGACATGTTTGTTATTAAATCAAACCCCCCCTACCCCCGGCCCCCTCCTATTACAGTGTGCTTCCAATTGTAAGCAGCGAGGACATTTCATGGTCTGCAGCTGTACATATACAAGAGGAGTGTATATGTGCGGCTGCTGGGCTATGCTGGCTAAAAAGCTCAGGATAGTTCAGACTAGGATCCAAACACACCTGAGCTCACTCCTGCCAAGGGGAATGCTGCAGCTGGCTTTAAGGCCTCAGCTCGGGTTCACACTACTGTGGTGTGAGACACCACATGTAATTTGCACAGGAATCGCTCAACATTCCTATGCGAATTACATGTGGTGTCTCTGGGGTGCGATTTGAGCCATGGATTTGTATGGCTCAAATCGTACTGCATTCAAACCACACTGGTGCAGGACCCTTTATTGTCCACACCAGAATCAGATTACATGGGTGTTCACACCCATGCGATTCGATTCGGCAAACTGTGCTGCGTTTTGTAAACCGATTGTGGAGTGTCGTTAACAGTTAATAGTTCATTTTAGGGCACATTAAAAATATATTACCCAAATCTATATATAAGGCCCCTTTCACACGGGGGCGGTGACGGTAAAGCGCCGCTATTTTTAGCGGCGCTTTACCGTAATTTTTGCGGAAGTATTCGGCCGCTAGCGGGCCGCTTTTAACCCCCTGCTAGCAGCCGAAAAAGGGTTAAATCCATCTGCAAAGTGCCACGGTATGGCCGTACTGTCCATTCATTTTGCTCCAAAGATGCTGCTTGCAGGACATTTTTTAACATCCTGCCAGCGCACCACTCCAGTGTGAAAGCCCTAGGGGCTTTCACACTGGGGTAAAAAAAGTGGCTCTATCAGGGCGCTTTACAGGCACTATTTTTAGCGTTATAGCGCCTGCAAAGCGCCTCAGTGTGAAAGGGGTCTAAAACAATCCAAAAGGTGTCATGCATTTAAAGTGTATATATGATTTTTTGTTAACACTGCACTTACCCAGCCAACCAGTACTAAACATACCACAATTACAAACACACACAAAAAAAAAAATCATACATACACTTTAAATGCACCTTTCGGGCCCAAGAAATGTCCCTCTCACACAATGGTTTACACCTGCATTTACACAGCATGATAAGAGCATGCTTTGGTCTGGTCAGTGGTCTCTTTTACACAGTAAAGAGTGATGCTAAACTACCTGAGTTCAGCATCACTCTTTTTTACTGTGTAAAAGAGACCACTGACCAGACCAGACCAAAGCATGCTCTTATCATGCTGTGTAAATGCAGGTGTAAACCATAATTCAAAC
The DNA here is from genome assembly GCF_905171775.1 of Rana temporaria. Classification (NCBI taxonomy): domain Eukaryota; kingdom Metazoa; phylum Chordata; class Amphibia; order Anura; family Ranidae; genus Rana; species Rana temporaria. Next base: position 109,214,271 of record NC_053494.1, on the reverse strand, counting down.
AGGCAGGCTGGCTGGCGTTACTTACTTTTTAGCAATCTTCTCTAGGCCCTGGTGCCAGTGGCTGCAGATACACCTTTGCGACAGGCAGAAGGGGATTCCTCCAGGCAGCTCCTCCCCCTTCATGGTCACCTGACCCCTTCATTTCCGCCCCCCTTGAGCTGAATAATCAGTCCGACGGCCGCGGAGCTGGCCGTGTTGATGCCGGCTGAGCGGCCCCCACCCACGGAGCAGCCTAGATGCTTTGGCTTCTGGCGGGGGGGGACTGGGGACCCCGGCCAGAAGAACATGGATGCGGCCCTCCCCGCGGAGCCGGCCGAAGAGAGGCCGGCAGCGGATGAGCAGGGCCGGCTCTAGCAGCTGCCCATGAAGTCAGTCAGACCCGAAATTGACACGTGGCCCTGGCAGCTGCGGCCGACCGGGCATATGCCCGGTGTGCCCTATGGCCAGTCCGGGCCTGCTCTCAGCAGAAGGTTGGGACCCAGCCAGTCGCTGGGGCCCCTCTCTAGGTTGGGATGAGGCTCCGCATGGTGCGTGACCTCAGTAAAGCAGGCCACGGTGGCGGGCCCATGGATGCGCGCACCCTGAAGGTGGATGCCGCACCTGGAACTCGGGCCCCGCACAAAACCGAACGGCCCAAAAGCGGTTGCCCAGATATAACCCCTCCCAGCATGCCCAACGAGGGAAGAACTCCTCTGATTGGCTGCTGGGAGAAGGTGGGTCTGTCAGAACCCCTCTAGCGTCAGCTGCCGCCCGGGGGTGATAACCCCCGGAGCGCAGACTGACCCACAGGACAAATTCTGAAATTGGCAACAGCCTAAATTTCCATAAACTGTGAATGGGAGTAATCTAATCCTCCCATTCCCCACTAACTTCAGCGTAGCGCCCGTACTGAAAAGTAAGGGGGCGCTACATTTGGGTATATTTATTATAGCAAAAAGTAAAAAAATATAGAATTATTTTCAAAATGGTTGCTCTATTTTTTGTTTATAGCTCAAAAAATAAAAACTGCAGAAGTGATCAAATACCACCAAGCTCTATTTGTGGAAAAAAAAGAACGTCAATTTTGTTTGAGAGCCACGTCGCACATCCGCACAATTGTCGGTTAAAATGACGCAGTGCAGAATCGCAAAAAGTGGCCTAGTTTTTTGACCACCAAAATGGTCCATGCTGAAGTGGTTAACAAATATAGCACTACTCCCGTAGGAGCTGCTGGTTAGTTTTGGGCCTTGCACGTTACCTCAACATTTGTCGTCTAGGGGAAGAACGTCTGAAAGAACTCCAATGTCCACACAAGATGTAAAACCCCTAGCTGTCAGGTTTTATTCTTTTGCTCAAACTTGTGATGAAGGTAGAAGGATGAAGGGGGGGGGGGGGGTTCAGGTACGTGGTACAGATCACTAGGGAGAAACCTCTATACTCCAAAGTCATTCACCACTCCCTCTTGAGTGGGTATTGCTCACCCAGATAGACCCCTCTCACCTGGCCTAGCAGCCGGAATGATGCACGAACCAGTTCGATAACAGTTTCTGCCACAGACTGAGAGCAAATTGAACAGTCTAGAATCCTCTGCCACAAGATGTAACACCCAAACTTCCAGCCATACAGTTAAAGAGCCTTTATGCCGACCCGGTGAACTGTAGGACAACTTGATTTGTGGATCTCTCCTTCAAAGGTCACCAGGCCTATCCCGAGACATAAGCCTTCCGCTTTGTCTCCTTCAGGTCAGGTCTTTCCCTGGTTTCCTTTATAAGTATAGCTTCCTTCTCTTAGATGGACAGCTTGGGATGCCTCTTGATTCATAGGCCCCAGTCAGCATAACTGTGCCTACTGGTAGAGATGCAGCCTCGGGCCAACGTGGTCCCGGGGCTGGAAATCCTGCAACACATACCTCGCGCCAGGAGGGCCATGAGGTGAAGGACCCCAAAATATGGCATCTGCCCCTAAAGTATCCCTTTCCGGCATGCACAGCGGGGCACCACTCCCACTGGGCTGTTCCTGAGGAAAGATACTCAATAATCTATGGCTTGCCCGTGTTCCAACACTGGCCTGTGGTGGTAACAGGCAACAGTGGTAAAATGCTATCACGCACAGCCACTGCCAGAACAGAGGCTAATTTAGTATAAATCATCACAGTCTGAGCCATATTATCGGCTCAGACACCCAATAAATTTAGCATAGCGCCCAGTCATTTGGGAGCAGGGCGATACATACTCCCCCTTCTGCAAAAAGACACTGTCCCCAGTGCCTGAAAAAAAATCATTTTTGGGACAATTGTCATTTTCACAGCAGTTTTGGGCCTTGCACGTTACCTCAACATTTGTCGTCTAGGGGAAGAAAGTCTGAAAGTACTCCAATGTCCACACAAGATGTAAAACCTCTAGCTGTCAGGTTTTATTCTTTTGCTCAAAACTTGTGATGAAGGTAGAAGGATGAAGGGGAAGGTTCAGGTATGCGGTACAGATCACTGGGGAGAAACCTCTATACTCCAAAGTCATTCACCACTCCCTCTTGAGTGGGTATTGCTCACCCGGATAGACCCCTTTCACCCGGCCTAGCAGCTGAACTTCCAGCCGTACAGTTAAAGAGCCTTTAAGCTGACCCGGCGAACTGTAGGACAACTTGAGTTGTGGATCCCTCCTTAAAAAGGTCACCAGGCCTATCCCGAGACATAAGCCTTCCGCTTGGTCTCCTCCAGGGGAGGTCCTCCCCTGGTTTCCATTATTAAGAATAGCTTCCTTCACTTAGATGGACAGCTTGGGATCCCTCTTGATTCGAAGGCCCCAGTCAGTATAACTGGGCCTACTGGTAGAGATGCAGCCTCGGGCCAACGTGGTCCCGGGGCTGGAAATCATGCAACACATACCTCGCACCAGGAGGGCCAAGAGGCGAAGGACTCCAAAATATGGCGTCTGCCCCTTAAGTATCCCTTCCTGGCATGCACATCGGGGTACCACTCCCACTGGTCTGTTCCAGAGGAAATCAGGCACAGCCACTGCCAGAACAGAGGCTAATTTAGTATAAATCATCACAGTCTGAGCCATATTATCGGCTCAGACACCCACTAAATTTAACATAGCGCCCAGTCATTTGGGAGCAGGGCGCTACACAAAGTTAAAAACCCTCCTAAATGTGTTTCCCCCCCCCCCCCCCTCACCTGATGCCACAGCCTGGAGTCTTCTCCTATTTGTGCTGTTTGAGGATCCTTGGTTGGGCAGTGACATGGACAATCCCTCTGGCCTCTGGTAGATCCACCAGTGGGGTCCTGAGAAAGGACTGACATGATCACAAGGGGGGGTGAGAGGACCAGAGGTCTTGGGGTGCCATGGTAAAGTGGGATCAGCAACCCCCTGTATCACAACTGACAAATATACAGGTGTGAGGGGGGGGACTGACATATATACAGGTGTGAGGGGGGGGCTGACATTATATATTTATATATATATATATATATATATATATATATATATATAAATATATAATGTGTAGCGCTACCCCCTCAGGCGCCGCTGGTTGTTTTTGGGATCGGCGAATTAAAGCGGGGGTTCACCCTTAGAGGGCACTTTTCCCCCTTAGATTCCTGCTCGTTATTACTAGGGGAATCGGTTATTTATTTTAAAATATGTGCAGTACTTACCCGTTTACGAGACGCATCCTCTCCGTCGCTTCCGGGTATGGGCTTCGGGAATGGGCGTTCCTTCTTGATTGACAGGTTTCCGAGAGGCTTCCGACGGTCGCATCCATCGCGTCACGATTTTCCGAAAGAAGCCGAACGTCGGTGCGCAGGCGCAGTATAGACCCGCACCGACGTTCGGCTTCTTTCGGCTACGAGTGACGCGATGGATGCGACCGTCGGAAGCCTCTCGGAAGAATGTCAATCAAGAAGGAACGCCGGCTCCCGAAGACCCATACCCGGAAGCGACGGAAGAAGATGCAGCTCGAAAACGGGTAAGTACTGCACATATTTTAATATAAATAGCCGATTCCCCTAGACCGAACGAGCAGGAAGCTAAGGGGAGATTTTTTTATTTTTTTTAAATGGGTGAACTCCCGCTTTAAGTTACCTCTAATCGTTGTCTAGGGTGATAGCAGTGAGTGAGCAGTAAACGAATGTCCAATCAGCAAAATAGGTTTTCTGAATGCTTTATTTCTCGGCCCAACATGACCAACATCAACATGAGGTAGGACAGGAAAGGTTGATGAGGTAAGAAAACTTTGCAGTATCAAGCTTGGATAGAAGACGAGCAATCCTGCTCTCAGTAGTAGTAGATACAGTTCCTCGCCACTCCAGCCAGAGTGGGTGAAGTGCCCTCGGACAGACCCCTGCCACAGGCCTGGCAGCCGAAGTGTCACTTTAAGGATGCTGGGAGGAGCAGGTCTCTGCCACAGACCTGGCTCTGATGGAGCCTCTGCCACAGGCCTAGAACTTGGATGAGCTAAATGGTTGAGCGTATCCTCCCAGTAAATTTGTGCTAGGGTCACCGGTTGACAGTGGAAGTGTACCTGTCAATGTCCCGGTCACCAGATCCCCCAATGGTTCCGTTCAAGCCCTTTTGGACAACCTGCCTCCGGGTTCTCCTCAAGCCGACCCCCCACGAACGGCATACAGAAACCCGCGAAGAACCAAGAACAACAGCCTCCGCCACAGAAATACTCCTCCCCAGCATGCCCCGCGAGGGAAAACTCCTCTAATTTGCTGCTGAGGAAAAGCGGCTCCGCCTGGACCTCTCTGGCGCCACCTGCCGCCCAGGGATGGTACCGCATTCCCTAGAACGCAGTCTAGCACACAGAACAATCCAGATTTGGCGACAGCCAAATTTGACATAATTCGGAATGAGAGCAAACTATCTCTCTCATTCCCCCACTAACTGTAGCGTAGTGCCCTTACTGAAAGTAAAGGGGCGCTACATACTCCCCCCACTTGAAATGACACTGTCCCCAGTGTCCCAAGGCATTCAAGCCTGAATGCCAGCCTGATACCTGCTAAACAGTATAGAAAAGTAGGAAAAAGAAGATAAAACAAAATTGTAAACATTAAATTACAATATTGGCAATTTAAATAACATATGACATACACACATACACAGCCCTATCTATCTATGCTGCCCATTCTCTGCAGTGTTGATAGTAGGTAGGTCCAGAAAAACCTGCATAAAAAATATAAAGAGAACATGCACAAAAATATACATCCTAATATAATAAGAGCATTTCTATATACAATTCTCCAAGGTCAGAAGTGAGACTGCACGCTCGACCCGGAACGCGAAATCTCCCTTTCCTCCCAGGGAGTGTAAGTGCTGAGGATAATTTACTTTTTACTCTGTTGCAAGAAATATAAAACCATATATACAATTCTGTCCTGCAATGAGAACGTTGCAGAACACTGCCCCTAGCGGTCAGTGCGCTGGTACTGCAGCAGTCCAAATTCAATTGCAAAGAAATAGCAACAAAAGGGAAGTAAAAAGATAAAACATTTCTTTTTTTGCTGAATCTTTCTGTACTGCTGTGGAGAAGTTGGCAAGGACCCCCTCTAACTGACTGAACCCAACCCCTCCAAAGTTCTTCACATAAGCCGTGATGTGGATCCGGAGAGGCCAGGGGGGAAGGGGAAACAGGAGGAAAACAACTTAAGTGGGGGCGAGAACCCTTGTCCAAAACTTCTTTAAAGTACTTATGCCGGACAAAGCAGACATGCAGCTCACTTGTAGTAGCGCGGTGTAACGGTCACCACCGTTTACGACCTTCCATCCCAGTCACGACAGCTTATCTGACACACAGACAGACCAGCAGGCATCTCATTTTCCCAGAATCAAGACGAGACACGCAGCTCTGTACTTGTTCCAAATGTAATGATACTTTAATGGTTTCTTCTCAGCTTTTTATACAGTACCAGGCATTAAAGCAACAATGAGATCTCCACCCCCCTAATCATACACCAAGGCTAATTACAAAACATTCCTTAATCAACAGCATAACAACAAAACACCTTCACCCACTCCGTCTCCGCACACAGCTTGACACCTCTGAGCATCAATAGGCTAGGCTCTAGACAGTGTTATCACACGTAAGCAGTATTTAGTATGCATAATTATAGGTCTGGGAGCAGACCTGGGATTAACACCTGTCCGTTACAACACCTTTACACAAGGACAATGGAATGTCTTCCAAGCCCTGATTCAATTAGCATGTCACTAGAAATGAGTCATAGAATATTCTTTGCAGGCATTTAAGGAATATACTGTAAATCACTATCCACGCCAAAACAATCCAACATCTTGCAGTGTCTCAAAATCCTGCAATACGAACTATCCGTGATGTCAAATCTCATGTAATACATGAATTATGATTCACTTGCCACTCCATGCCCAAAGGGCACAGAGTGGACTCAGACCCAAGAGTTATCAGTGACGCTGACACAGGAGTATCCTCCATCCTCACAAAGTCTTTGGGTGTCACGGGTCATTCCGTTACATCTCTCCCCTTTCGGTGGGAGACTGACACAGGAGGAGACCCCAAACGGGTTGACTCCGAAGTCAGTCAGTAGATCTAGTCCTCCAATGCTGGTATCCATACCGTACCCCAAATAAATTGCTCCAAACAGAGCCTTACTCACCCCGCCAACCTCTGTCTCTCTCAGAGAACCTGCCTGCCGCTGGGGAGAGGCCTGGACTGGCCCTTCTCCCTGGAGTCCTTTCAGCCGCTGGAGAGAAGACAGGATGACTGGGCTCAGTTCATCATGCTGCTGTGGATCAGGGCCAACTGGCCACCATTCCTGGGGTATACCAGTGGAGACTGAAGTCCCATCCACTGGTCCAGGAACTCCCTCTCCTGCTAGGTGAGAGCAGAGGCTTGTGGCACTCTGCTCTGTTGCCAGCTCTTCTGCTGGGTCGCTTTGAGTGGAGACCACAGTCCCATCCACTGCCCCAGGAACTCCCTCTCCTGCTAGGTGAGAGCAGAGGCTTGTGGCACTCTGCTCTGTTGCCAGCTCTTCTGCTGTGTCGCTTTGAGTGGAGACCACAGTCCCATCCACTCCCACAGGAACTCCCTCTCCTGCTAGGTGAGAGCAGAGGCTGGTGGCGCTCTGCTCTGTTGCCAGCTCTTCTGCTGGGTCGCTTTGGGGGGAGACCACAGTCCCATCCCCCGATGTCAGCTCAAGCTGCAGTTGTGTGCCGCAGCCAGTATCATCCTGCCCTGCTGCCAGGGATTCAGCTCGGGGTAAATGCTTTACCACCACAGCTTGTTGCTGGGGAGAGGGGCCAATTGCACCGGCTCCTTGGAACTCCACTTCCATGGTGACTGGCATCTGTACCTCTCCCCTCTCTTCAGTTGGTGCTGCTGTGACTTCTGCTGCTGCAACACCTCTTTGCTCTAGCCAAGTGGCATCCACAGCCGCTATAACCCGGTCTATGATCTCCGGTGGAGGATTAGGTCCATACTGTGCCAGTCCACGTCTAACAGCCCGGTCCCAAAACTCTTCATCGGGTGTCCTGTCTGTTACGCTGGGCCTCTCAGCTCTATCCATTTCGACAAGTTGTGCGATAATGTCCCTTCTCTTACGGTTGCAGGCCGATCTGCCCCGGCTCTCCAGTAAGTCCTTGAGGGAAGAGAGCTTCATACAGCGTCTCCATCGTCCTGTGTCCTTGTAGCCGTCCTTTAAGGGATGGAATTATCCCACTGCTGCCACCACTGTAACGGTCACCACCGTTTATGACCTTCCATCCCAGTCACGACAGCTTATCGACACTCCAACCAACAGGACCCGATCCCATTTCATTTGCCCAGAATCAAGACGAGACACGCAGCTCTGTACTTGTTCCAAATGTAATGACTCTTTAATGGTTTCTTCTCAGCTTTTTATACAGTACCAGGCATTAAAGCAACAATGAGATCTCCACCCCCCTAATCATACACCAAGGCTAATTACTAAACATTCCTTAAGCAACAGCATAACAACAAAACACCTTCACCCACTCCGTCTCCGCACACAGCTTGACACCTCTGAGCATCAATAGGCTAGGCTCTAGACAGTGTTATCACACGTAAGCAGTATTTAGTATGCATAATTAGAGTTCTGGGAGCAGACCTGGGATTAACACCTGTCCGTTACAACACCTTTACACAAGGACAATGGAATGTCTTCCAAGCCCTGATGCAATTAGCATGTCACTAGAAATAAGTCACTATTGACTGGTTGGGCCAACAACTTGCAATCTCTCAAGATCCTGCAATATGAACTATTATTGATGTCCTATCTCATGTAATACATGAATTATGATTCCCTTGCCACCCCATGCCCAAAAGGCACAGGGTGGACTCAGACCCAAGAGTTATCAGTGACGCTGACACAGGAGTATCCCCCATCCTCACAAAGTCTCTGGATGTCCCGGGTCATTCCGTTACATCGACATTAGAGTGTAAGCTCCTCTGTACAGAGACTGATGTGACTTTGGGGGGGAGGGGACATTAGAGTGTAAGCTCCTCTGTACAGAGACTGATGTAACTGTGGGGGGGAAGGGAACATTAGCGTGTAAACTCCTCTGTACAGAGACTGATGTGACTGGGGGGGAGGGGACATTAGAGTGTAAGCTCCTCTGTACAGAGACTGATGTGACTGTGGGGGGAGGGGACATTAGAGTGTAAGCTCTTCTGTACAGAGTCCATCAGAGCCTGGAGGTTGATGACATCATCGGGGTAATCTCCGGGGCCCATCACCCACACCGTGATCCCTATTCCCCACACCTCGGGGAGGATCTCCCGCACCGCCTCAAAGAGCTCTGAGAGATCACAGAGGAGAGCAAGACAATGTGAGGAATAATCCCACTATGACATCACTATGCCACTATGACATCACTATACCACTATGACATCACGATATCACTATACCACTATGACATCACTACACCACTATGACATCACTACACCACTATGACATCACTACACCACTATGACATCACTACACCACTATGACATCACTACACCACTATGACATCACTATGACATCACTATACCACTATGACATCACTATACCACTATGACATCACTATACCACTATGACATCACTATATCACTATGACATCACTATACCACTATGACATCACTATACCACTATGACATCACTATACCACTATGACATCACCGCTTCTTCAGATACAAGATATATTATACAGGAGTGACATAATAGTGTGTGACTGTGGGGGAGGGGACATTAGAGTGTAAGCTCCTCTGTACAGAGACTGATGTGACTGTGGGGGGAGGGGACATTAGAGTGTAAGCTCCTCTGTACAGAGACTGATGTGACTGTGGGGGGAGGGGACATTAGAGTGTAAGCTCCTCTGTACAGAGACTGATGTGACTGTGGGGGGGGAGGGGACATTAGAGTGTAAGCCCCTCTGTACAGAGACTGATGTGATGTGGGGGGGGGACATTAGAGTGTAAGCTCCTCTGTACAGAGACTGATGTGACTGTGAGGGGGAGGACACATTAGAGTGTAAGCTCCTCTACAGAGACTGATGTGATGTGGGGGGGAGGGGACATTAGAGTGTAAGCTCCTCTGTACAGAGACTGATGTGACTGTGGGGGGGAGGGGACATTAGAGTGTAAGCTCCTCTGTACAGAGACTGATGTGACTGTGGGGGAGGGGACATTAGAGTGTAAGCTCCTCTGTACAGAGACTGATGTGACTGTGGGGGGAGGGGACATTAGAGTGTAAGCTCCTCTGTACAGAGACTGATGTTACTGTGGGGGGGGGGACATTAGAGTGTAAGCTCCTCTGTACAGAGACTGATGTGACTGTGGGGGGGGGGCATTAGAGTGTAAGCTCCTCTGTACAGAGACTGATGTGATGTGTGTGGGGGAGGGGACATTAGAGTGTAAGCTCCTCTGTACAGAGACTGATGTGATGTGTGTGGGGGAGGGGACATTAGAGTGTAAGCTCCTCTGTACAGAGACTGATGTGATGGGGGGAGGGGACATTACAGTGTAAGCTCCTCTGTACAGAGACTGATGTGACTGTGGGGGGGGGGGGACATTAGAGTGTAAGCTCCTTTGTATAGAGACTGATGTGACTGTGGGGGGAGGGGACATTAGAGTGTAAGCTCCTCTGTACAGAGACTGATGTGACTGTGGGGGGGGGGACATTAGAGGGTAAGCTCCTCTGTACAGAGACTGATGTGATGTGGGGGGGGGAAGGGACATTAGAGTGTAAGCTCCTCTGTACAGAGACTGAAGTGATGTGGGGGGGGGAAGGGACATTAGAGTGTAAGCTCCTCTGTACAGAGACTGATGTGACTGTGGGGGGGGGGGGAAGGGACATTAGAGTGTAAGCTCCCCTGTACAGAGACTGATGTGACTGTGGGGGGGGGGGACATTAGAGTGTAAGCTCCTCTGTACAGAGACTGATGTGATGTGGGGGGGAGGGGACATTAGAGTGTAAGCTCCTCTGTACAGAGACTGATGTGACTGTGGGGGGGGGGGGGACATTAGAGTGTAAGCTCCTCTGTACAGAGACTGATGTGACTGTGGGGGGAGGGGACATTAGAGTGTAAGCTCCTCTGTACAGAGACTGATGTGACTGTGGGGGAGGGGACATTAGAGTGTAAGCTCCTTTGTACAGAGACTGATGTGACTGTGGGGGAGGGGACATTGGAGTGTAAGCTCCTCTGTACAGAGACTGATGTGACTGTGGGGGGGGGGGGAATTAGAGTGTAAGCTCCTCTGTACAGAGACTGATGTGATGTGGGGGGAGGACCTCTCTGGCGCCACCTGCCGCCCAGGGATGGTATTACATCCCTAGAACGCAGTCTAGCACACAGAACAATGAAGATTTGGCGACAGCCAAATTTGACATAATTCGGAATGAGAACAAACTATCTCTCTTATTCCCCCACTAACTTTAGCGTAGTGCCCTTATTGAAAGTGTATATATATATATATATATATATATATATATATATATATATATATATATATATATATAGTGAGGGATTAGCTCGTGGGGATCACCTTTTCTGAAATCACAGTCTGTAAGCAGGCACTTTCTTTTAAGTCTGGCGGATGCCAGATTTTATTTATAAACGGTTTGCAGATTAAAATAAACAAAACAGTAAATTAAATCCTTGCCGTCCGGCGCTAAACTAAACAAACAGGATCTCCTCTCTATACAGTGTGGGGCTAGTCCCTGACACCCACAAAACATGCAGTAAAGCAAACCTTTTCAATCCAGCACTCAGCGCTCCCCTCACTCAGGTCCCTTCCTGAGTTTCAAGCCAGAGCCCTGTTGTGCTCTCTTCCTGGACATTTAAAGTCCAGCTGATTGTGGACTCCAGTGGACCCAAACATCCGGACCGGAATCCTAGCCAGGCCCAGAGGCTGTAAAACCCGGAATGGATTCCGGTTCAGTCTCTCATAATGGAACGTATGCGAGGTGAAATGTACCTATGATCATGTATCGCACCTCGCATACTGTCACATATCCTCCCCCTCTGCTCAAGCCCCTGCGGCTGAGCACTTGACCCAACCATACAGTGCACACGGGAGAGGGCATCTGCATTATTTTGGAGCTTCCCTGGCCTGTGCTCCACCGCAAATTTAAAAGGCTGTAGAGCCAGGAACCACCTTGTCACACGAGCATTTTTCTCCCTGTTGTCACACATCCACTTCAGGGGAGCATGGTCTGTGACCAGCTTAAATGACTTCCCCAGTAGGTAATACCTCAGGGAGTCTAAGGCCCACTTAATGGCGAGACACTCCTTTTCTACGATGGCATAATTTTTCTCGTGCTTGTTCAGCTTCCTGCTCAGGTATACCACTGGGTGCTCCTCACCATCCCTGATCTGTGACAGTACGGCCCCTAGTCCCACCTCAGAGGCATCCGTCTGTATAACAAACTCCTGGCTAAAATCCGGGGTTACTAGTACGGGTACCATACAAAGAGCCTGTTTTAACTTCTGAAATGCCCCCTCGGCTTCGGGGTTCCATTTGACCATGACCGACCCCTTACCCTTCGTTAGATCGGTCAAGGGGGCGGCAATGGTGGCAAAATTGGGTATAAAACGCCTGTAATACCCCGTAATGCCCAGGAAGGCCCTCACTTGTTTTTTATTGACTGGTTGGGGCCATTTTTGAATTGCCTCAATCTTATTGGTCTGCGGCTTGACCATCCCCCGGCCAATAATGTACCCAAGGTATTTGGCCTCCTCCAGGCCTATGGCACATTTCTTTGGATTGGCCGTGAGACGTGCTTCCCTAAGGGAATCTACGACCGCTTGTACACGGAGCAGGTGCGATTCCCAATCTGGGCTGTGGATGACCACATCGTCCAAGTACGCCGCTGCATACGAGCGATGTGGTCTCAAAATTTTGTCCATCATTCGCTGGAATGATGCAGGGGCTCCGTGCAGACCAAACGGCATCCGCTTATACTGAAACGAGCCCTCAGGAGTGGAAAAGGCAGTCTTCTCCTTGGCCAATTCAGTAAGCGGTATCTGCCAATAACCTTTCGTTAGGTCAAGGGTCGTTATGTAGCGAGCCTGTCCCAACCTGTCCACAAGTTCGTCGACCCGGGGCATCGGGTAGGCGTCAAATTTGGACACACTGTTAAGTTTTCTAAAATCATTACAAAACCTAATACTGCCATCAGGTTTTGGGACCAGCACTATGGGACTTGACCACTCACTGTGAGACTCCTCGATCACATCCAACTCTAACATATTTTTTATTTCTTCCGCAACTGCCTCTCGCCGGGCCTCTGGAATTCTATATGGTTTTACATTTACCCGAACCCCTGGTTCTGTCACTATGTCATGTTGGATCGTGTTGGTCAGTCCGGGTAAGGGGGAGAAAAAGTCTCTATTTTTCTGCACGAATGCCCTAACGTCACTTTGCTGTGCTACGGACAGGGAATCCGTGATGGGAACGTCAGGTATCACGGGTATCCGGTCTGTTGGAAGTGGGGACGTGGCCAGTAAAGTCTCTCGGTCCTTCCAGGGCTTTAAGAGATTTACATGGTAAATTTGGTGTGGTTTCCTTTTCCCTGGCTGGTAGACTTTGTAGTTTACCTCCCCCACCCTTTGGACAACCTCAAAGGGACCCTGCCACTTGGCTAAAAACTTGCTTTCTACCGTGGGAACCAGTACCAACACTCTGTCCCCCGGGTTGAAAGTACGGACCTTGGCACCCCGGTTATAGACCCTCCTTTGGGCCTCCTGGGCTCGCTCCATATGTTCCCGTACTAGGGGCAGAACGGCTGCGATTCGGTCCTGCATCAAGGAGACATGCTCTATGATGCTCCTATATGGACTGACCTCTCCTTCCCACGTTTCTTTAGCAATATCTAGCAGGCCCCTGGGATGCCTACCATACAAGAGCTCAAAGGGGGAATAGCCTGTGGAGGCCTGTGGAACCTCTCGTATGGCAAACATGAGATATGGTAGCAAAAAATCCCAGTCTCTCCCATCCTTGTCGACCACCTTTTTCAACATACTCTTCAATGTTTTATTAAACCTTTCAACCAGACCATCTGTCTGGGGGTGGTAGACAGAAGTACGGAGATGGGAGATTTTGTACAATCTACACAATTCCTTGGTAACCCTTGACATAAAAGGGGTGCCTTGATCGGTCAAGATCTCTTTTGGGATCCCCACTCGACTAAACACCTGGACTAATTCCTTGGCAATAACCTTGGCGGAGGTGTTACGCAAGGGTATGGCCTCAGGATAGCGAGTCGCATAGTCCAGGATCACCAGAATATGCTGGTGACCTCGGGCAGATTTCACGACCGGCCCCACCAGGTCCATGCCAATCCTTTCAAAGGGGACCTCAATTATTGGTAGAGGAACAAGGGGGCTGCGAAAATGGGGCGATGGTGCTGACATTTGGCACTCGGGGCACGATTCACAGTACTCCTTGACCTCTGCATGCAAACCGGGCCAGAAGAATCTTTGGGTGATTCTCTCCCTGGTTTTTTCGACCCCGAGATGTCCCCCCATTACGTGACCATGAGCCAGGTCTAGCACCACCCTGCGAAAGGGTTTGGGAACCAGTAGCTGTTCTACCTCTTCCTCTCCATGTTTTATCACCCGATATAACAAATTGTTTTTAATTGCCATGTAGGGAAAGGACACCACCCAATTAGGATCCACCGGTTCCCCATCCAACACCTTAACATTTTCCCTGGCATTCATGAGGGTGGGCTCTCGCAGCTGCTCGGTACAGAAATCCTCCCTCCTGACCTCCAAGTCGGGTACCACATTTTGGCTACTCTCCATGTCAGGGTCAGGCGAGGTTTCCTGTTCGTTACCCTCAGGCTGGGTGCTAGCTTCTAAGTCCTCCGGTTCCCCAGCCATGGCAGGGAATGGTGGAGGATCTCCGGCCTCCTCGATCCCACCAACAGCCTGCCCTTCCCTTTGGCAAAACGGGTCTGGTGAGAGTTCCCGTGTTTCCCCAGTAGGGGGAGCGCTATCTACGGGCCTCCCTTCACTCTCCCATAACTTCCAAAAATGAGGAAAGTCTCTCCCCACTAAGGCTTCATGGAGCAGTGAAGGTACCACCCCCACTGAATGTGTTACACAGCCCCAGGGGGTATCAACCTCAACCACCGCTGTCTGGTAGTCCCGAGTGTCCCCATGGATGCATATTACCCCAATACAACTGGGGTGTAGTTTTGCGGGGTCTACACACGCACTCCTGACTAAGGTCACCACACTACCAGAGTCTAGCAGGGCTGTAAGAGGCTTGCCATCTATTGAAATAACGCACATTTGTTTTTCAAGGCGACTCTGACTTGTCGCAACACATGCGACCTGTGCAAACAGAGAAATGCGTCTTACCCTATCAACATAATCACATTGCATAGGTTCATCATTTAGAGGGCAATCTGCAGCAATATGGCCTAATGCATGGCAACGAAAACACCGTATTTGCCCTACCCCCAGTCCTTTTAACGGTCCCAAAAACCTTCCTGGCTTCTTTGGCCAGTCTCCAGGTCTAGGACCTACAGTCTCATCTGCTGTAACAACAGTCTTATCCACTCTCCCCAAACTCTTGAACCCCGGAACAGTCTTACCCGAACCGTTGGGAGATCTTGCACCCCGAGACACACCGAAGTGGGGCGTAGGTGGGTTTATCAAGTCCTCAGTAGCACTGTACCTCTCCACCATTTGGGCTGCAGTGTTGGGGTCCCCCTGTCCGACCCACTTTCTCAGGGTAGCAGGGAGCGCACGCAGGTACCGGTCCATTACCACACGCTCCACAATCTGGGGGCTGGTCAGAGTCTCTGGCTGCAACCACTTCCTGGTGAGGTGGACCAGGTCAAACATTTGTGACCGAGGTGGCTTGTTGCTGGAATAGGACCACTGATGCACGCGCTGGGCCCGGACTGCCATGGTGACACCCAAGCGTGCGAGTATTTCTGTCTTTAGAGTCTCATAGTCCTGGGCCTTATCTGGTTCTAGGTCAAAATAGGCCTTTTGGGGTTCTCCTGTTAGGAATGGGGCCAATAGTCCCGCCCACTGCTCTTTTGGCCATCCTTCGCGGTCAGCGACTCTCTCGAAAGTCGCCATGTACGCCTCAACATCATCCGCCGGTGTCATCTTTTGCAGGTGGTAGGAAGCACGTACAATCTTTGGTTCCGCTAACACCGGAGGTGCGGACCCCTTTTTCAGTTCCACCAGAGCTTCGGCGAACTGTCGGTTCATCTCCTGCTGGGCAGTGTGTTGTGCTGCAACGGCCTCTGCGACTTGGCGATGTTGTGCTGCAGCGGCCTCTGCGACTTGGCGGTTTATCTCCTGCTGGGCAGCCTGTTGTGCTGCAGCGGCCTCTGCGACTTGGCGGTTGGTTTCCCGCTGTGCTGCATTGGCCTGTAGCAGGGCCTTTAACATTTCTTCCATTTTCAGAAAAGTGCCCGCTGAATCCACCACGTGTGAGGGATTAGCTCGTGGGGATCACCTTTTCTGAAATCACAGTCTGTAAGCAGGCACTTTCTTTTAAGTCTGGCGGATGCCAGATTTTATTTATAAACGGTTTGCAGATTAAAATAAACAAAACAGTAAATTAAATCCTTGCCGTCCGGCGCTAAACTAAACAAACAGGATCTCCTCTCTATACAGTGTGGGGCTAGTCCTTGACACCCACAAAACATGCAGTAAAGCAAACCTTTTCAATCCAGCACTCAGCGCTCCCCTCACTCAGGTCCCTTCCTGAGTTTCAAGCCAGAGCCCTGTTGTGCTCTCTTCCTGGACATTTAAAGTCCAGCTGATTGTGGACTCCAGTGGACCCAAACATCCGGACCGGAATCCTAGCCAGGCCCAGAGGCTGTAAAACCCGGAATGGATTCCGGTTCAGTCTCTCATAATGGAACGTATGCGAGGTGAAATGTACCTATGATCATGTATCGCACCTCGCATACTGTCACAATATATATATATATATATATGTAGATTCAGAAAGAGTTAGGCCGGCCTAACTCAGAATCTACGCCGCCGTATGTTTAAGCGTATGCTGCGCCGTCATATCTTAGATTGCAATTTTTTGCGTGGCCGATAGGTGGCGCTTCCATTGCGGATTGTGTAAATGAGCGTCTACGTCGATTCACGAACGTACGCCCGGCCGCCGCAGTCGAATTACGTTGTTTCCGTAAGGCCTTAGGCGGCCTAAAGTTATTCCACCTATGAGGTGGAATAACAATGTTAAAGTATGGCCGCCATTCCCACCGCAAGGTTCGAATTTTTTACGTCGTTTGCGTAAGTCGCCCGCGAATCGGGAGTTACGTCGTTTACGTTCACGTCGAAATCAATAGGCCCGTACGGCGTACTTAGCCGCAATGCGCCCTGGGAAATGTAGGCGCCCGGCACATGCGCAGTGCTAAAAAAACGTCAAAAACGTGAGGTCAAGCCTCATTTCCATACAACACGCCCCCCTCCAACCAATTTGAATTAGGCGCCCTTACGCCCGCTCGTTTTAGGCTACGCCGCCGTAAATTAGCAGGTAAGTTGATTTAGAATCATTACTAGCCTAGCTAATTTACGGCGGCGTAGCCTAAACAGGCTAAGCTACGCCGCCGCATCTTTAGGCTCTCGTACCTGAATCTACCTAATAGTCTGTAGGGGGATCAGACTCAAGGCAGACTCAGTCTCTTTAGGAAAACATCATGAAGAGAAAAGGGCATCTTGCCATCAAACAAACAAAATAAACTTCTGCTCTACTGAGCCGTACTGTGTCCGTAGTCTGAACAGTCCTTTTGGTTTGGTAGTAAGTGTCCTTACAATCGCACATACGTGTGTCCAAAAATCAGGGATAAGCAGCCATGCTCCAATATGCCTCTTCACAGAGACACACTCTCTCACTGAGAGATAGGACCACCTGCCCTAATCAAGAACTGAAGGGCAAACATAAGGCTACGGTCCATGGACTTATCTTAGATTATAAATCTAAGAATCCGTGGAGGAACATGTATCCCATCAATCACTTCTCCTGTCATTTTAACTTGTTTTACAGGCACGCCGCTACAATATATACACACACAGGTGTGGGAGGGGGAACTGATATATATACAGGGATGAGGGGGGGGGCTGAAATATATATATACACACACACCGGTGTGGGGAGGGGGGAATTGACATATATACAGGTGTGAGGGGGGGACTGACATATATACAGGTGTGAGGGGGGGACTGACATATATACAGGTGTAAGGGGGGGCTGACATATATATATATATATATATATATATATATACATATATATACACACACAGGTATGGGGAGGGGGGACTGACATATATACAGGTGTTAGGGGGGGGCTGACACACATCTTGGTACACCCCGCACTCGTCCGCAATAAGCCTATAGTCGGAAGTCGCCAAGCGGATATCTTTTAACACCGACCGAAGTCTTGCATTTAACAGTAAACTGAGTGTATTTAGTGAAATAATGGAAAAATTAATACTCACGCTTTCATAATTTTCCTTTCTTGGTGCCTACCCATGACAGCATACCAATGGTTGGTGGCTCCGCCCTTGACCAACCCACAGGACTACTTAACTCTATAAAATAGAGTTGTCCCAACCCTCATGCATTCTTGTAACTAGTCTTCAGAACTTTAAGGATTATAGAAGGGAGTGTGTATGCTGCCAAAGGTAGGCACCAGGAAAGGAAAATTACGGAAAGGTGAGTACTCAATTTTCCGTTTTCCTGGTGCCTCCATGGCAGCATACCAATGGTAAATAACTTGCTTACAGGGAGGGTACTGCAATAACAATTTTACATAACTGATAGCTCCAGAGTCCCTTCCCAAACTTTTTTGGAGGTAAGGACCGTCAGATCTAGGCTATAGTGCGACATAAAGGTGTTGAAGGATGACCAACTAGCCGCTCTGCAAAAAAAAAAAGTCTCAGGAGAGACCTAATGCCTAATACAAAGCAATTCCCGGCGTTGAGTGAGCATTCCCCGCATTTGGGGCTGGAAGATCACTAGCTTAATCGGCCTTTGGATTAGTTTCACAATCCAGCTGGCCACTGTCATCTTGGGGACTGCTATTCCCCCTTTGCGCCCATGGGAATAACGAATAGACGTTGATCCTTGGGGAACGGTTTGTGTCAGATCTAAAGAACGCCTCAGAGATCTGGCTACATCCAATTCATGTAGTTTTGAGGAGGTTGGATCTTCTCCGAAAGCCGGAATAAACCATCCCTGGTTGAGATAGTAGACTGAAGGTACTTTGGGGATAAACTGGTGAATAGGCTGCAGGACTACCCTGTCCAGGAAAAAGGTGACATAGGGTTCCTGTGCCGCTAGAGCTTGAATTTCTGACACTCTACGTCCTGATGTGATAGTGATCAGGAAGGCCATTTTCCAGGTAATATCCTCCAATGCACCTACTTCTGTGGGTGCAAGGGAAGGGCTTGCTAAGACATTGAGAACCCCTGTCAGATCCCATTTGTGTAAAATGCTTTCCTGGGAGGACAAATCTTAGGACTGCCTTCAGGAAACGGTCTATGAGGAGGATCATTGCCCAGCGTGTGTTCATTAGGGATGACAAGGCTGAAACCTGAACCTTCAGTGCGCTGTGATCTAAGTCCAGGCTACTCTGTATAGAAGTCTGGCTCCAACATGGAAAATGCAACTTGCTGACCCTTACCACAAAGGAAGGTCCTAACGGACCTAGTCAAGCTGAAATCACTGGGTAAGTTGAAGTAAGTTGAAGTAGAGCTGGTCTGTATAAACGGTCCCTCCAGGGGTCACCAATCCATCAATATAGCAACCAGATCCACTGACCGTTATTTGTGTAATAACGGTCAGTGGATCTGGTTGCTATATTGATGGATTGGTGACCCCTGGAGGGACCGTTTATACAGACCAGCTCTACTTCAACTTACTTCAACTTACCCAGTGATTTCAGCTTGACTAGGTCCGTTAGGACCTTCCTTTGTGGTAAGGGTCAGCAAGTTGCATTTTCCATGTTGGAGCCAGACTTCTTTCTTTTGTTTCACATTGGGGTGTCATGCTCCAAATTTGATTTTCACTTGGACTATTAATTATTTACTTTCACTTAAGTGTACCACACAATATTGATTGACATTGTTCTTTCACATAGCCTTCTGTCCTCTGAAGGCCTTCAGTTTATGTTTTTTATAGCGCTACTCCATTTTTTTGTATAAGATTTTATGTTAGTATAACATTTTTGAGTTAGCAGCTTGTTCACTATTTGTTATATTGGTAAGCGCACTTTTTTCCTTTCTATACTCTGTATAGAGAGTAGAGCATTTCGGATTCCAGGATCTAGTGGGTTGAAATGGCTAGCCTACGCTGGATCCGTAAACTATATCATACCCTGTAGTAGGTGGCATTAGTGGATGACTTTCTTGGCTGCAGTAGTGTCTGAACAACAGAGAGCATCTTAAGTCGCCCCGCCTCTTCCGCTCGACTTCCAGGCCTTCAGTCTAGAATTTCTGGATGTGGGTGGAGGAAGTCACCTTGGGACAGCAGGCTGCTTATGTGCGGAGAGGTAGTGGGCTGCACAGGGCCATCTTGACTAAGAGCGTAAAATATGATCTCTTCAGCCAGTACGATAATAATCGCCGGGATAGTGACGTTTCTCCGACGTCAGATGCTTGAGGAACCTCGGTATCAGAGGGATCGGAGGGAATGCATATCCCATTTGGAAGTTCCATGGTTGGACTAGGGCATCCACCCCTGCTGACATTGGAGATATAAACAGGAAGCGAGAAGATCTATCTGGGGAGTACCCCACTGTTGGCATATGTAGTCAAAAACCTGCAGGTCAAGTGACAAATTGTTGTTGGCCGTAAAAACAAAAATCTTGAAAGGCGATCGGCTAGCTGTTTCTCGGGGGCTTGAATGTAGGCAGCCCGAAGGTCAAGCAAATTCCTCTCGGCCCATGATATGATCGTGGTCACTTTGGCAGCTAGTGACCGGCTGTGCGTCCCTCCTTGTTTTGGATTACTGTCGTCCTGTTGTCCAACTGGAGTAGTATGGACTTGCTTCTGAGAAGAGGGGGCTAGATGTAAGATTGTCATCCATGCTGCTTTTAGTTCTAGGATATTGGAGATCATCCTTTGTATTGAATCGCCATTTCCTTTGCACTAACTGGTTTCAGTAGTGCGCCCCCCATCCCAGCTGACTTGCATCTGATGTAAGAATGGTCCATGAGATGGGGCTGAAGGAGGAGAAAACTAGAAGGTTGGGTGGTCTTATCCCCCACCAAAGGTTGGATTTCACTGCAAGATTGATGACCATCATCTGTCCGAGATGCTTCTTCCTCCAATGTGCCAGAAAGCCCAAATGGAAGTCTCGTAAGTGCCACCTGGCCCACTTCATCATCGGTATACGTGATGAAAGGGACCCTAGGAGGCTCAGACAGTCTAATGCCGGTATGGAACAGCTTCCTTCCCTTGCTTCACCTTCTGTATTAGTATGGGGAACTTCTCTGGTGGAAGTGAAACAGCCTTTTCCGGGGTATCAAATAAAGCCCCTAGATATGACATCTTTGAGTAGGTGTCAATTGACTGTTCGAGTAGTTGATAAGCCATCCGAACTGGTTCAAGGTGTACAGGACCATTTGCACATGTGTTTCCAGAGTTTCCTCTGTGCTGGTATAGGATCAGTATGCCGTCTAAGTAGTGTAGGACCCGTATCCCACTTTCCCGGAGGGGAGCTAGGGAGGACACTAGAACCTTGGTAAAGGTTCTGGGAGCTGATGAAATTCCAAAGGGAAGACATTGGAATTGAAGGCGCAAATCGCCTATCTTGACCCAGAGGAAGAGCTGAAAATGATGATGGATAAGGGTGTGAAGGTATGCATCTTGGAGATCTATAGAGACCATACAATCCCCTGGCTGTATTGACAGAATTACTGTGTTTAAGGACTCCATTTTGGAGTGCTCTACTTGAATGTATCTGTTCAGCCTCATCAAGTCCATTACGGGCCTCTAGCCTCCCGATTTCTTGGAAACTAAAGACTGAGGAATAAAACCCTGAGTGTTTCTCCGAGTCTGGTACCGGTATCACTGCCCATTGGTGTAGAGGTATCTAAATATATTGAAAGAGAGCTTCTTTCATCTCTCCAGAGACTGGTATTTTGGTGGGTTGGAAGGAAAAGGGTGGATGGCGGATCTTGAATTTCCAAACAAAAATGTCCTTGAAGGACTTTTGAGATTGCCCGTTGATCTGTGCAATTTTCCTACCCAAACCTGGGTGAAAGATTAAGGCCTTACCCAGGTGGTATGTGCTGGAATACTTTGACATTTGTTGGGTAGCTGGTCGAGAAGCAAATTTTCTTCTCCTATCCCTCTCCTGGGGAATAAGATCACTTTCTCCGCCTGTGACTCTGGTAATTGCTGTATCCACTTTATTGCCGAACAGGGCCTTTCTATCATACGGGATACGACACTATGACTGTTTTGAAGACAGGTCCACAGATCGTGGCTTCAGCCATAACGCCCTTCCTGCTGATAGAGTATAGCATGATCTTGGAGGAACATATTAGGACACAGATGGCTGCTTCTGCCATAAATTTGAGGCTAGCATTAATTCACCCAGCTCTTTAAAGACTTTATTTGCACCTAGGCTTTGTCTGAGGGCCGACTCAACATTATTCGATCATACTCCGGTGGCTCTGGAAATGAAAGACAAGGCCACTGCTGGCTTGCAGGCTCCCCCGTTACCTGATGCACCTTCATGAGCCTGAATCAATCCTGCAGTCCAGGATATCCCCGAACGAGACTGCGTCCTCTAAAGGTCACATTGTATTTCTGGCCAATTTCATGACCAACGTGTCCACAGTCGGGGTGGAATAAAAGAGTTTATAAAAGAGTTTCTGCCAGTTGGTATAGCTTGAGAAATCGACTGTAAGCGATGGGCCTTCATTCACTTTCCTCCATTCTTCCATAGTCATTCCTTTAATCTCGTCCATTAAAGGGAAGGTTGAAACCTTCTTTGTTAGATGAGGGAAATATTTTTTGGACGGAAGTTCAGGATCTTCCTCCCACTGAATCGCATCCTTAATAGTGATAATAAAGGGCTCTACTAAACCGCAATCAAATGTTGACGGGTTTTCTTCGACTACGTTCGATTCGACTTCTGAATCAGGTTGGAGGATAGGCATCTCTACTGCTCTTTGCTGTAGGCATAACTGACTGGTCTTGGGATAGGGCCAATTGACCAAATCCTTGACCAAATCTTTAATTGAGTCCTATGGACCCTTGCTTGTCAGGAAGCACTGACAACATGCCAATTTTTCCGGTAAGGCTTGCTTACCACACACCCAACAGACCCTTTTTCCTGCTGTGAGGGTCTGCGCTGGGAATCACGTCTGCTTGAGGTATGCTGGGGCGACCTCTGACTGCTGCGGGGAGCATGGGCAGAAGATGAATGTGGGTGACCAGAATTTCTATGCCCCCTGATCTCTTATCGTGAGAACTCTGGCGGGATGTACCCGAAGAAAACAAATGCGCTTTTGAAAGAAGGAACCTACCTGCCTGTCACACCCCATTACCTAGGTATGTTGAGGATCTTTTTATTTTAATGCGGTATTGCGATAGAGACAGTTAGGGATAATTCAAATTTAACCACTTAAGGACCGCCGCATGTACATTTACGTCGTCGACCCCCCCCCCGGTACCTGCGGCGGTCCCCGTGGCTGTCCGAGCGATCCGGGATGAGGGGGCAGCTGTTTGTTTTTGTCCGCCCCCTCCGGATCGCTCCCAGCCAATCTGTGCGCTCCCCCGTGTGTCACTTCCTCTGCCTGTGTAAACACAGGAAGAGGGAAGTGATGTGATCTCTCCTCTCGGCGGTATTTTCAACCGCCGCTGAGGAGAGAAGACTTCACACAGTGAGTCTGCAGGACACACAGGCACATTAACCCCTTGCGACCCCCCCCCCCCCCCCTGTCACAGTGTCACTGAATGCAGTGATCATATATGTACTGATATTTTTAAAAAATGTCGCTCTATTTTTGTATATAGCGCAAAAAATTAAAATCGCAGAGGCGATCAAATACCACCAAAAGAAAGCTCTATTTGTGGGAAGAAAAGGACGCAAATTTTGTTTGGGAGCCACGTCGCTCGACCGCGCAATTGTCTGTTAAAGCGACGCAGTGCCGAATTGTAAAAACCCCTTGGGTCATTTAGCAGAATATTGGTCCAATGATATTATATGGAAATAACATTAATCAAATGTTAATTAAAATATGAATTAAATACTACATATGCTCATGCATAGAAAAATAACATTCAATTTAGAAAATAATCAACCATCATATTAATTAAATATTATGTATGGAATACCTTAGCCATTCTCTATGTAGAGAGAGAGAGAGAGAGAGAGAGAGAGAGAGAGAGAGAGCGTTAGAAGGTAGAGAAGGCACCTGGAGATGTCTTCCCTATGACAGGGATGCATCATGCGTCCCGCCGTAACTCCGCCCCCCCAGCTGACGAAGCTGAGCCCAGCAGCGCGCGCGAAGTGCCTGCACACACAGCATGCCGGCAACACAGAGGCAGTGTCAGGTACAGCTGACATGGCGGATGAGGAACCACCATAGAGGAGAAGGTAAATGCTCCTGGATGTGTTTAAACAGGCCCCAATAAAGATCCAAAGATCAAAAAAATGGGCTCCCATACTTTTCTGATGCCTTTAGAAGTAAAGTAAATGGGACTCCATCCTGCAGGAGAGCCTGAACCTGCAATGGTCACACCATATGTCGGTGAGGTAGGGCTGATCCGTGATCCTGCAGGGCTGAGGACAGGAAAAAGAATGCCTGAGGGGAGGGACAACTCTATAAAAAAAGAGTTAAGTGGTCCTGTGGGTTGGTCAAGGGCGGAGCCACCAACCATTGGTATGCTGCCATGGAGGCACCAGGAAACAGTATTTACAAATCCCTGACACTGTTGTGATGTTGAATTTTAAAAGCAGAGGCAAGCCTGCTGATCTCACAACTTTGCCATACCTCCCAACTTTTTGAGATGGGAACGAGGGACACCTATTAGCAAAAGTATGTAGGTATAGGAAACACCCCCTGCCATGCTCCCTTTTAACCAGTTGCCAACCAGTCACCTCAGTTTTACGGCGGTAGGTCGGCTCGGCTGTGCGAAATCACGTAATATTCAGCCACTAGGGGCACGCGCGCCCCCCTGCTCGCTACTGGTGCGGACGCGCGTGCCCGGCGTACGCGATCACCGCCAGGCACCCGCGATCGCTCGTTACAGAGCAAGAAATCGGGAGCTGTGTGTGTAAGCACACAGCTTCCGGTCCTGTCAGGGGGAGAAATGACTGATCGCATGTTCATACAATGTATGAACAGCGATCTGTCATTTCCCCTAGTCAGTGCCACCCCCCTTGAGTTAGAACACACCTAGGGAACATAATTAAACCCTTCCTCGCTCCCTAGTGTTAACCCCTTCCCTGCCAGTTACATTTTTACAGTAATCAGTGCATTTTTATAGCACTGATCGCTATAAAAATGCCAATGGTCCCAAAAATGTGTAAAAAGTGTCCGCCATAAGGTCGCAGTAGCGATAAAAATCGCAGATTGCCGCCATTACTAGTAAAAAAAATATATTAATATAAATGCCATAAAACTATCCCCTATTTTGTAGACGCTATAACTTTTGCGCAAACCAATTAATAAACGCTTATTGCCATTTTTTTTACGAAAAATATGTAGAAGAATACGTATCGGCCTAAACTAAGGAAATGTTTTTTATATATATTTTTGGGGGATATTTATTACAGCAAAAAGTAAAAAATATATTTTTTTTTTCAAAATTTCGCTTTATTTTTGTTTATAGCGCAAAAAAAAAAAAAAAAACGCAGAGGTGATCAAATACCACCAAAAGAAATCTATATTTGTGAGGAAAAAAGGATGCCAATTTTGTTTGGGAGCCATGTCACACGCAATTGTCAGTTAAAGCAACGCAGTGCCGAATCGCAAAAAGTGGCTTAGTCATTGACCAGCAAAATGGTCCGGGGCTAAAGTGGTTAAAAAGAAAACTATAAAAAAAGATTATGAGTTAAACCCACAAGTGCTTTTATTTTACCATTTAGTATTCCTTTATACTGTACTACTGTACTGTACGATTTTAACGGTAAACTTTGCTTATATAGTGAAATATAGTATTTACAAATCCATGACACTGTTGTGATGTTGAATTTTAACCAGTTAAGGACCACCAGCCGCAATTATACTGCAGCAGGTTGGCTCTCCTGGGCCAAAAATATGTAGAAGAATGCATTTTGGCCTAAACTGAGGAAGACATTTTTATTTTTATATCTGGGATATTATAGCAAAAAAATAAAAAAACACAGAGGTGATCAAATACCACCAAAAGAAAGCTCTATTCGTGGGGAAACAAAAGACATACATTTTGTTTGGGTACAGCGTCGTACGACCACGCAATTGTCAGTTAAAGCGACGCAGTGCTGTATCACAAAAAATGCCCTGGTCATTAAGGGGGCAAATCCTTCCAGTCTTTAAGTGGTTAAAGCAGCGGTGTTGTGTCAGATTAGAAAAGGCATACCTCCCAACTGTCCCTGATTTTGAGGGACTGTCCCTGATTTGGAACAATGTCCCTCTTTCCTCCTCATTTATCCCTCATTTTGGTCTGGTCTATATAGTTGTATACACTTTTTATCTTTCAAAAAGTGTTTCCCAGAGCTAAACCTTTCATCCTATTTCTAAATGTCTGCATTTGTAAATATGAAAAGGCAGTATAAAGGAATAGTAATGGTAAAAAAAAAGCACGTGTGGGTTTAACTTAATAATTTTTTTGTATAATTTTCTTTTAAGGGGGTGTGGCAGGGGGTGTTTTCTATGCCTTCGTACCTTCGCTAATAGGTGTGCATCTTTCCCATCTCAAAAAGTTGGGAGGAATGGCAAATCTATGAGATCAGCAGGCCTGCCGCTGCTTTTAAAAATTCAACATCACAAAAGTGTCACAGATTTGTAAATACTGGGGTGGATTCAAGAAGCAATTGCACCTGTGTAACCATAGGTTACACAGCGCAATTGCTTACTTGCCCCGGCGTAACGAGTGCTCCTGATTCAGGAACCTCGTTACGCCGACTGCAGCCTAAGATCTGCGCGGCATAAGGCTCTTATGCACGCATATCTTAGGCTGCATTCTAGCGATGGCCGCTAGGTGGCGTTCCCGTGCTCAGTGTATAGTATGCAAATTGCATACTAACACCGATTCACAACGTTGCGCGAGCCCTGCGTACGCAATTTACGTCGTTTATGTACGGCGGTTTTCGCGCAAGGCTGCCCCTGCTATTAGCAGGGGCAGCCCATGTTACGTATACCCGTCGTTCACGCGTTGCGAAATTTGAATTTTACGTAGTTTGCGTAAGTGAATCGTGAATGGCGCTGGACGCCATTCACGTTCACTTTGAAGCAAATGACGTCCTTGCGACGTCATTTGCCGCAATGCACGTCGGGAAACTTTCCCGACGGAGCATGCGCTCTACGCTCGGCGCGGGAACGCCAGGAACGCGCCTAATTTAAATGATTCCCGCCCCCTACGGGATCATTTAAATTGCGTGCTCTTGCGCCGGGCATTTTGCCGGCGCGCCCGTGCAATTTACTTATGCTCCGTGAATCGAGGGCAGCGCAAAAAAAATTCAGGGGGCGCAGGGCAAAATCGTTGCCCTGCGCCTCCGTAATAAATGCGCAAATCTCTTTGAATCCGGCCCACTGTGTTTCACTATATACGCTCAGTTTACTGGTGTTATATGCAAGACTTCGTTGGGTGTAAAAAGATGTCCACTTTGCAACTTCTAACTATAGGCTTACTACGGACGAGTGCAGGGTGTACCAAGATGGCCGTTGCGGAACGTCATTTCCATTACAAAATCCGAGGGGTCGCCTAATCTGACGGATCAACAGCTGCTGTAAACCGCTGAAAAAAAAACGGCAAGACAATAGCATAATGTGCTAGTATGCATCACATACTAGCATATTATGAAATACTTACCTTAGAACGAAGCCCCAGCAGCGTGCCCGGTCATCGCTGAGGGAGTTGACATCCTCCTTCTGCATTTTTTCCGGGTTCACGCTGTGAATGGCCGAAGCCGCGATGATGTCACTCCCAAGCATGGACGCGGGAGTTCTCTGTGCCGGCACAATCCACCGGACCTTCAGAGCACATGCACCGCTGATATCAGCAGCTGCATGTAGGGTAGGGGCTTGAGCAATATGATTCAGGGCTCGCCGTGGGCCAGGTGGCACCAATTGTTCCCATTATTACCTTCAATGGTCCCCCGCAGTGCAAATATATTGCACTTTATTTGTGTCTATTAATCAGAATTTCTAGTGTTAGCTTGAGTTGAATTTATCAAATTAAGGTTGGTTCCTCCATCCTTTAGATTTGCAGGATCGCGCTTGCACAGCAATTTATCTCCGATACAGCTGAGACTAGTGGGGGTGGCAGGGGGTGACGAATAGACGTCCACATCTTGGTGGTGATGTCAGATGCTGCCGAGATGGAGGGGGTATATAAGGACCCTCAGGGCTGCGATTGATTAGCTACGACCGTACACCCTGGTGGGTGCTTTCAAGCAGCGATATATGAGATCTGGGTAGGTGATCACTGCATAACAGAAACATTCAGTGGGTGGAGATATTTTTAGGTGCATACTAGCATGGCATTGCATTTGTTTATTCTAGGGGACTGTCATAGTTTGAAGATACCAATGATGTGTTTGGTTTGATCTGCTTATCTGGAGTAAACTGGTAAAAGCGGAGTTCCACCCAAAAGTGGAGCTTCCGCTTGAAGAACTCCTCGCCCCCTTACATACCACATTTGGCATGTCATTTTTTTGGGGGAAGAGTGGGTGCCTACTTTAGAGAGGGACTTCCGGTCCCACTTTCTTCTTCTGCTTCTATGCCGTCTAGGCGGCGTGCGCAGTGCGTGCCTGGCCGTGAAGCCACAAGCTGTCACGGCCCGGTGCCCACAGTTCTAATGACGGCAGAGAAGAGCGGGGACAGGAGCGGGGCTTCGGGTGCCCACATTGCTGGACCGTGGGACAGGTGAGTGTCTGTTTATTAAAAGTCAGCAGCTACACTTTTTGTAGCGGCTGAGTTGTAATAAACGGAAAAAAGCCTGGAACTCCGCTTCAATGCAAATGTGGGATTAGTAAGCTCTACCTCTTCCCTGCTTACTGAAGGCCAATTTGTATTGGAGGTGAGATGACTGTGTGAGGAGCCTAAGTGAATTTATAACATTTGTCTATGTAGTTAGTTTGAATTCTCATCCACTAAGTTGTTAGATTTTTAAATATTGGCTCTTAAGCAGTGGAAAAGGTGGTTATGGGATCTTAAAACTTTATATCTCTGCAATCAGCATCTTGGATATGGTGGGTACAATATATCAATTGATTATGGGTGTTTTGGTAATTTTATAATATAAAGATATATCATAGTAAGTAAAGCTAACCTCTTCAGAACCCCTCTTCTCAACGATGGCTGATCTTGCACTTTTGCAGCTTCCACTAGGGGGCATACTCTCTCTATGATTGATATTCTGCAAGGTTATCTACTTACGAGTTTCCATCATTTTTCCAAATCATATCCACAGACAGCCAGTGCACGACTAAAAATGTTAAGATCATTGTTGATGACCGATAACGGTCTGTAGTTTTGTGGGAGTGAGGGGTTTGGGTAATAGGGACATGTTACCAGGGTCATTTCATTAGGGAAGTGGTCTCCATTAAGAATTTTATTGAACATAGTGGTTAAGCGTGGAAATAAGATAGAGGTGTAGTGCTTGTAGTAACCGGCAGTCAGGGCCAGATTAAGAACATCATGGGCCTGGTGCTGAGGATTTTGGTGGGCCTTTTATAAATATACAAACAATTTTTTGTTATAACAAATTAAATTAAAGAGAGAGAGGGAGGATGAGAAAGAGAGAGAGAGGATAAGAGAGAGGGAAGGGAGGATGAGAGAGAAAGGGGGATGAGAGAGAGAGGATGCGCATGAGCATGTATGGGAATGACATCAACGCAGCCCAGCCAAGGCAAGTGACCGAAGGCACAGAGCCCAGAAGGAAGACCGGGTGAAGATGGAAGCGCCCGGGACCTGCCGGACAGATCACAGATCGAAGCACTGTAAGGCTCAGTCTGACAATTTAAGTGTACCCTAATGTGCTAATATGCTGTGCATATTTGTACAATATGGCATAACCTACCTCAGGGCTTCTAAAAAGTAGTAATCTTTGCGAAGTTTACTACCGCTTTATTAACACAGGATCCCAGGAGCCTCTCATGGGGCCCCCTACTGACCCGGTGGCCCTAAATGCATAGTTGCCAACATTTCAAAAATATTTTTAAGGGACACTTTTTCTTTTACAAGTGCTATATTTAGAGTAGCTGAGATCCCCTATGTTCCTCTATACATCACAGTAGAAATCACAAAATTAAATGAGTACTGATAATGGGCAGAACAAATATGAGGACTGAGAAGATTTCCTTTAGTTGAACTAACAAAAGTGTGCCCTCTCTAAAGCTGGTAATATTAAGGATACTCAGTATAATTTTAAAGAACTGTTTTTGTGGGTAAGAGGCGTAGGAGAGGAGTAGGGACGGTATAAAACTGGGAAGTATGTGCAGGTGATGGAGAGGAATGTGGAGGGTCTAACAGTGGGCACTATGTACAGGAGAGGAGTGTGGAGGGTGCGACAGTGAGCAGTATGTACAGGAGAGGAGTGTGGAGAGTATGACAGTGGGCAGTATGTACAGGAGAGGAGTGTGGAGGGTATGATGGGAGGCGGTATGTACAGGAGAGGAATGTGGAGAGAAAGATAGTTGGCAGTATGTGTGAAGGGTAAGGTTGTGTTACAGTATATACAGGAGAGGAGTGTGGAGGGTAAGGTTGGGTTACAGTATGTACAGGAGAGGAGTGTGTAGGGTATGACAGTGAGCAGTATGTACAGGAGAGGAGTGTGGAGGGTATCACAGTGGGCAGTATGTACAGGAGAGGAGTGTTGATGGTATGATAGTGGGCAGTATGTACAGGAAAGGAGTGTAGAGGGTATGATGGGGGCAGAATCTACAGGAGAGGAGTGTGTAGGGTATGATAGTGGGCAGTATGCACAGGAGAGGAGTGTGGAGGGTATGATAGTGGGCTGTATGCACAGGAGAGGAGTGTGGAGGGTATGACAGTGAGCAGTATGTACAGGAGAGGAGTGTAGATGGTATGATACTGAGCAGTATGTACATTAAATGAATGTGGAGGGTAAGACAGTGAGCAGTAGGTACAGGAGAAGAGTGTGGAGGGTATGACAGTGGGCAGTATGTACAGGAGAGGAGTGTGGAGGGTATGACAATAGGCAGTATGCACAGGAGAGGAATTTGGAGGGTATGAGAGCGAGCAGTATGTACAGGAGAGGAGTGTGGATGGTATGATACTGAGCAGTATGTACATTAAATGAGTGTGGAGGGTAAGACAGTGAGCAGTATGTACAGAAGAAGAGTGGGGAGGATATGACAGTGGGCAGTATGTACAGGAGAGACGTGTGGAGGGTATGACAGTGGGTCCTATGTATAGAAGAAAAGTGTAGAGGGTATGACAGTGGGCACTATGTATAGGAGAGAAGTTTGGAGGGTATGACAGTGAACAGTATGCACAGGAATGGAGTGTGGAGAGTATGACGGTGGGCACTATGTATAGGAGAGGAGTGTGGAGGGTATGACAGTGAGCAGTATGTACAGGAGAGGAGTGTGGAG
Source organism: Rana temporaria (assembly GCF_905171775.1). NCBI lineage: Eukaryota > Metazoa > Chordata > Amphibia > Anura > Ranidae > Rana > Rana temporaria. The sequence continues at coordinate 109,183,048 of NC_053494.1, read as the reverse complement.
AGTGCGATAGGGGGCACTATGTATAGGAGAGGAGTGAGGAGAGTGGGATAGTGGGCACTATGTACAGGAGAGGAGTGTGGAGGGTATGACAGTGAGCAGTATGTACAGGAGAGGAATGTGTAGAGTGCGATAGTGGGCACTATGTACAGGAGAGAAGTGTATGACAGCGGGCACTATGTACAGGAGAAGAGTGTGTAGGGTATGACAGCGGGCACTATGTATAGGAGAGAAGTGTGGAGGGTATGACAGTGAGCAGTATGTACAGGAGAGAAGTGTGGAGAGTATGTACAGGTGAAGAGGATGAAGGAATCTGGGAAGGAAAAATGTAAAGGTTTGTGGAAGGATGTTTAGGAAATGCATAGTGGTTAAGCGGTACATACAATCTATATCTATATTGAAATTACGCCAATTAAGCAGAGACCAGCCATAGTTGATCTATGTATGGGCTAGCTGGTTTTACACAAGTCAATCTATTATCTGACTTTTCCCAAAACAATCAGTGCTGCCAGCTATAGTTAGCAACACTGATCATTGTATTCACAGGCGGAACACAATAACACTGCAGAAGTGATTCCCCCATCCACAGGTCAGCAGGTGAGAGGGTGTGTGGGGACAGGCTGGGAAGAGATACCAGTCCGTCCCTGGGAAGACCCTGGCTAGTATCAGAGCCAGACACACACAGGTTTCATACGCCACGATCGTTAGAGCGTGAGCAATAATTCTAGCACTTTGACTTCCTCTGTAACTCTAAACATGTAACCTGTAAAAAAAAAGTTAAAGCATCGCTTAGGACAGTGGTCATCAACCCTGTCCTCAGGTCCCACTAACAGGCCAGTTTGCAAGATAACTGAAACACATCACAGGTGATATCATTTACTGTTCAGTGACTGCAGTATTCTAGTCTGCATCTCCCCAAGGTAATACATAACACCTGGCCTGTTAGTGGGCCCTGTGGACATGGTTGATGACCGCTGGCTTAGTATACAAAAAAAATTGTGCTAACTTTAGAGTTTTTTTTATATATTAAGGGCCAGATTCACAAAGGTTAGCGGATCTTTAGATCCGTGTAACATATGTGTTTTAAGATCCGCCCTCGCAAGTTTGTGAGGAAAGTGTCAAATTCACAACACACTTACCTCCAAACTTGCGACGGCGGATCCTAACTCCCCCGGCGGAATTCTAATTCCGCGGCTGGGGGAGTGTACTATTTAAATCAGGCGCGCTTCCGCGCCAATTTAAATACGCATGCGCCGTCCGGGGAATTTCCCGGCGTGCATTGCTCCCACTGACGTCAATAGGACGTCAGTGGTTGCGACGTGAGCGGGACTTGCGACGCGCGTGTTCGTGAATCGGCGTACGCAAACGACGTAGGAAATTTCAAATTCGATGCGGGAACGACGGCCATACTTAACAATACTTACCCCTGCTTTTAGCAGGGGTAAGTATACGACGGGTACCGCGCTACGGAAACGACGTAAGAACACAGCGTCGGGTCCGCGTACGTTCGTGAATTTCGCATATCTCGCTGATTTACATATTATTCAGTGTAAATCAGCGGGAACGCCCCCGGCGCCATTTTTAAATCCAAAAAAAGATCCGACAGTGTAACACAGTGTGACACTGTCGGATCTCAGCCCTATCTATGCGTAACTGGTTCTATGAATCAGGTGCATAGATAGGACCAGTAAAAATCAGAGATACGATGGTGTATCCGTAGATACACCGTCGTATCTCTTTGTGAATCTGGCCCATAATGTTTGAGGGTTCCGAGTACATTTCTAGCAAAAAACAAAAGATGATTTTTACATGTAGGAGAGAAGTGTCAGAATTGGCTTGGGTGGCAAGGGGTTAATTACCATAAGTAATATACAAATATTTATTATAAGCACTGTGATCTCATCCTCTCAGACTGCTGCAGGAGAGTGTGTCAGCTTGTATTTAAACTGGTGGCTTTGTATGTAGCTTCTGACAGGCTGCGCAAGCACCCCCGTATCTCCGGAACCATTAATGATAGCAGCCCCATATTGAACAGTTGTGGTATGGGTCTTCAGGTACATACCCCCCAAATGTGTAGTCTCTGTGACCCCTGGTTACCGAGCTACAATCCTTGAAGTTGCAAATGGGCCTATCTTGAGGAAGGGGCCTGGAGCTGCAGCTCCATCAGCCCCTATGTTAAACCGGACCTGCCGGCAGTAAACCCATCTGGGCCTGGGGCTACCGAACGTTTTAGGAATTTGATTACACCCAGCAGTTCTTCCTCTGTAAAGGGTGCATTGAGGGATTCTACTTGAAAGGTTGATAAGGAGGGTAGAGGAAGGGAGGTTAACCATGCGTGTGAGGTACAGTATGGGAAGGAAAGGAGGGTGGGTGAGTAAGTAGTTTGGAGTAGAAGTTTTCAAAAATGTTTAGGACCTCTTTAGGGTGAAACCATATTACCGGAGGTATTGCAAAGTTTGTATATATGGGGCGTGCAATGTATGATTACGTTTACAGGCAAACATGGAGGATGCAGAATTGCTATGTAGGAGAAATTTGGCTTTGGACCAACGGAGGGACTTTTTCACTTTGACCGATAACAGGGTATCGAACTCTAACCTCTTCTGAGCTACCATTCGTTCGTTGGACAGTGTCGGATTCCCTATTTGTATTTTGCATAGTTTGTCTAATTCTGTGGTTAGCGCATAAATTTGTTGCCAGCGTTCTTTATTTTTCCCTGAGGCTATACTAATGAGACGTCTCCTCCCACAGCGTACAGGGTGATATGTCTGGTGTTGTCTGTTATTATTTATTTACTTTAAATATTTAACCTCTTCCATACAGGGCAGTTATACACACTTCCATACCAGGCCTATTCTGGCACTTCTCTCCTACATGTACAAATCATAATTTTTTTGCTAGAAAATTACGCAGAACCCCCAAACATTATATATGTTTTTTTAGCAGACACCCTAGGGAATAAAACGACGGTCATTGAAATCTTTTATCTTGCACGGTATTTGCGCAATAATTTTTCAAACGCCTTTTTTTTGGAAAAAAATTGTTTCATGAATTAAAAAAATTAAAAAACAGTAAAGTTAGCCCAATTTTTTTGTAAAATAGGAAAGATGATGTTACACCGAGTAAATAGATACCTAACATGTCACGCTTTAAAATTGCGCACACTCATGGAATGGCGCCAAACTTCGGTACTTAAAAATCTCCATAGGCAACGATTTGAAATTTTTTACAGGTTACCAGTTTAGATTTACAGAGGAGATCTAGTGCTAGAATTGTTGCTGGCACTCTAACGCACGCGGCGATACCTCACATATGTGGTTTAAATGGCGTTTACATAAGACGGCGGGACTTGCGTGTGCGTTCGCTTCTGCGCGCAAGCTACCGGGGACAGGGGCGTTAAAAAAATAAATTTTATTTCTTTTTTTTTTATATATTTATTTCTTTTTTTACACTTTTTTTTTTAATTTTTTTTTTTTGATCACTTTTATTCCTATTACAAGGAATGTAAACATCCCTTGTAATAGGAATGTGTGTGACAGGTACTCTTTATGGAGAGATGCGGGGGTCAATAAGACCCCACATCTCTCCTCCAGGCTGGAAAGCATGAAATCGGTGAAAAAAAATTCACCGATCTCATGCTTGTGGTTGCTTAGCAGCCGCAATCGCGGCTTTGTTTACTTATGGGGACCCGGGCGTGACGTCATCACATCGCGCCCGGGTCCTCCGACGGTCATAGAGATGACTGGTGACCATCTGGTCACCAGTCATCTCTATGCTTCCTGCGCGCGCCGGACGATTCGTTCTCCGGGCCCCCGATGGCACGGGAGAGCCCGGGGAAGCACTGGATGGCGGCGGGAGGGGGGGATGTCCCCTCCCGCCGCCTGTAAGAACGATCTAGCGGCGGAACCGCCGCTATGATCAGTCTTACGTTGTGCAGAATCGCCGGCAGTTTAGAAGGATATCTGAATGATGCCTCTAGCTGCAGGCATCATTCAGATATCCCCCCACAAAGCCCAGGACGTCATATGACGTCCACTCTGAACGGCAGAGGTTCTTTGTGGACGTCATTTTACTATGGGCCGGTAGGGAAGTGGTTAAAGCGGAGTTCCGGCCACAATTTCACATTTTTAAATATAAATACCCCTGTAATACACAAGCTTATTGTATTCTAGTAAAGTTAGTCTGTAAACTAAGGTCTGTTTTGTTAGGTTGTTACAGCATTTAGACACTTTATAAAATAGAAATTGACTGGGGCCATCTTAAGTGTGGGCATCATGAAGCCAGACTGTAGGACTTCCTGGATTTCAGCCTTACAGATCTCGCACATGCTCAGTGCTGCACAAGCAATGTAATAGTTTTCACATCAGGTTTCAGCACCTGTACTGTCCAAGTCACATGATTCTTCGAGACTGGGGAGTGCACAGACTCCTGGAAAGTTACACCCACTACATTCCCAGGAGTCTGTGCGGTGTAGGTTAGGAAGTTTAAGCACCTAGGTGCAGGAAGAGAGAAGATTAACTATTCTGCCTAGCAACAACACTTTGAAGGCATCTAAAAAAAAAAAAAAATTCTTAAAGGACTAATGACATTTTTTTAAAACTACTGATGTAATATTATATTTATGGGTGGAACTCCACTTTAACTCAAAAAGCAAAAATGTAATATATGGCAGCTTTTCAATCCAGGAATTTAGTGGTTGCTTTGTTTTAATCTTCTTATTTTTAGCTCCCCCCATCTGGTGATCAGTAAAAAAAAAAAAAAACAGTAAAGAAAAAATCTGCTGGCCAGTAAAACACTTCCTGTTTTAGGGTGTCTCCTTTCTGGATGGAGGAACGATAGAGGGCAGCAGAACTGTCAGCCTGGGGATAGAGTAGAATTAGATGCACTAGCAGATTTAGATGCACTTGACTAATTTAGACTTCAGCTAATCATTTTTTTATTATGAATAAAAGGTGATAATTATAAACACCCCCCCCAATGGTAAATGGTTTGTCTAAACACTCCAACTGCCATTTATAGGTGTGCATAGCCTATTACATTAGGGTGTGCACCCCGAAGCTCAAAGGTGTGTATATATATAATATACACACACACACACACACACACACACACAAAGACCCCATACACACTATTGTATTGGGCTTAAATCTCTCGCTCTCTCTAGCACACAGTTCAGGAGCAGGTGGAGTAATCTGCCACAGACTTTCCTTGCAGTTCTATTAAATCCCAGGCGGATTATTATATAAGAAGCTGGGACTTTAATTTAATTGTCAAGAATCTCAGTGCAGTAGATCACTCTGCCTGCGCCCGAAAGTGGTTAAAAAGTCCCCTTTTCGGCCCCACCAGGCAGATAAAAAAAATGGGACCTGGGAAGAGTTTTTCTTTCTAAATAGCTGCAGAGCAGAGGTGCCCAGGGCTTGTGAGTTGGGCTCCTCTCTCTGCTGCAGGGAACCTATATAGAACTCCAGGGCCAGGCAGAGCAATGCACGTGGGGGTGATTAGGGTGTGACCCGGCACACTCCGTGCGCACGCCCATGTTGCCACTATTGTCAGGTGGCTTGGTCTTTAAGGCTGAGTTCACACCTCCGACAGATGCGGCTCGCAGCATGGGCCGAGTGCGTCCCTGTTGTTCATTTCAGGGACGAATCGGCATTGAATTTTGCCTTAATTCGGCCCTGAAACTGAGCCAAAGACACACAGCATTCCTGTGCAATCGGATATGTGAACCGGCTCCATAGGGAGAAATCGGTATCCAATTCATATAGGTGTGAACCAGCCTTAAAGCGGAGTTACAGGCTTTTTACGTTTATTAACCTGTTGCCGACCGCGCTATAGCAAAAATACTGCACTTGCCTGTCTCACGCGCCCCCTGGGGTATGCTCGCTGAGGTGTCTGTGCTCGCCGGGTCCACGGGACCTGGCGCAACATGGATCACGTTGAAGAGCCAATGATAGCGGCTCTTTACCACCTGATTACTCCCTCCAATGGGGGAGCGATCAGAATGTAAACAAAAAGAGGTCACGCTGAGGTCTTACTCTCTTCTCTCCTCACACCGATACAGCGTGTGAGGAGAGAAGAGAGAACAAAAGTGAGTGACATTTTTTTCTGTTCCACAGCAGTGACTGCAGTACCCTTCAGTGCCACACAAGTGCAATCTGTGCCCTACAGTGCCACTACACATTAGTGCCCCTACAGTACCCATATGTGCCACCAGTGCCACTACAGTACCCACCAGTGCCGCTACAGTCCCCACCAGTGCCACTATAGTACCCATCAGTGCCACCAGTGCCTATCAGTGCCACCTCTGCCACTTCCGTGCCCATCGGTGCCGCTAGTGTCCATCAGTGCCGCACCAGTGCCACTACAGTGCTCATCAGTGCCGCCAGTGCTCCATCAGTGCCACACCAGTGCCACTACCGTGCCCAGTGCCACTACAGTGCTTATCGGTGCCGCCAGTGCTCCATCAGTGCCACACCAGTGACCAGTGTCACTACAGTGCTCATCGGTGCCACCAGTGCCCATCTGTGCCGCCAGTGTCCGTCAGTGCTCCATCAGTGCCACTACAAATTTATGAATAAAAAAAATCTTATTTTAACATTTTTATGATAGAAATGAAGAAAAAATCTTTTTTTTTACAAAATTTTCTGCATTTTTTCATTTATAGCACAAAAAATTAAAAATCCAGAGGTGATCAAATACCACCAAAAGAAAGCTCTGTTTGTGGGGAAAAAAGGCCAAAAATGTCATATGGGTACAGTGTTGCATGACTAAGTAATTGTCATTCAGAATGTGAGAGCACCAAAAGCTGAAAATTCGTCTGGTTAGGAAGGGGGTTTAAGTGCCCAGTGGTCAAGAGGTTAAAAGTCAGCAGCTACAAAAAGTGTAGCTGCTGACTTTTAATAAACAGACACTTACCTGTTCCCAGCGATGCGGCCGCCCGGAGCATTGCTCCTCTCCCCCGGCGCCTCCATTGTTACTTCGGGCACCCGGCCGCGACAGCTTTTGCTTCATGGCTGGGCACACACTGCACATGCGTGAGTAGCGCTGCACTCTCGGACTGGACAGACGATCTTCTAGGACCTGTCACGTGTCCCAGGAGATGGCCTAGAGGGAGGGGCTACCTGAGTGGAGAGGAGGAGTTGGGTAGGCGGCCCATAGGCAGAAGGAGGAAGTGGGTGAAACTCCGCTTTAAGGAAGTTGAAAATAACAAACCTACTGGTCAGATCACAAGGATAACAGAATAAAAAAATAAATAAAAAAACTTACCAATTTAGAGAGTCAGGTTATACAAAAATATTTATTGTATATGTAACTACAACTCAATTCTCTTCTACCATGGAGGTTTCAGAACATTAAATAAAAAGGCACAGAGAAAAAAAAATTACAGATGGGAACCACAAACGTCATATATCCAGAGAAGTTGATATATGATAAAATACATATGATGTGGAGAAAATAACAATTTTTCATCACATATTATTGTATAGAAATAGCTGTAATTTATGAAGTATGAATACTTAAATGCAGAGAAGGAAAAACAGTAACAGCAGGCTTTCTTCTTTCAATAGGATTTTCCCATTTATTAGGGACGCCTTTCCGCTTTCTTAGAGCAGAATATGAAACTTGTAATGTGCTCCGAGCAGAGAAAAAGCAAACACTCTGCCTTAACCCACAAACTAATGCCTAAACTTACCTCCAGCCCTGTCTGTAGCTTATAGGGTCGCTGGACCCAAAAAAAAAAAAAATAGGTTGAGATGATATCGGAGAGGATGAGTTAAACAGCTAAGCTTCCCTTGTGGCCTTTAGACTGCACTAGTATTTGACGTGGAAATATACTCCAACATTCACATGGATAGATAAAAATAAAGCAAAGTTTTGAAATGCATACATTTCCTGGAGAAAACAACCTTGAATTATTTTTTTTTACACAAAAGAAATAACTTCAGACCTTCTACAACCCTTTATGTAAAATAGTCCTATAATAAGATTCAAGTATATGTCCACTTTAAAATGTTACTCCAACTGATACATTTTGTAAGTTTTGGGTTAAGGCAAGAACCAGGTCAGTTCATTGAAAGTCCCTGTTAAGCGTGAAATGGGTTCATATAAGCTAGTGATACCCGTTAGGAACATTTCCTCTCCATTTTTGCCCTGGTGGTTGCTGTAACAGAGATACTGTAGGTACTAAAACGGAAATCCAACCCCCCTCATGGGTCTACATGCTTCAATGCAATATGGATTTTTACACAGCTTTGTGGATAGTCCCACAGAAAACAATGCACCAGTATTCAGATCTGTAGTAAAAAAAAAAAAACATTACATGGCTTAAAATGTGGCATGTATTTCTGCCTGCGTGCAAGAGGCCTAAATCTGGTGTTGAAAGTGCTTTTAAAATCTTGCTAGCCTTAGGAGTTATATGTAGTCCTCTGTGTAAAGGTCAGTTATATTTTATCATTTATTCTTTATAATATAGCAGTAATAATAATATTATAGGAGTACAGTGAATGAATATGCGTTGTAATACAGTCCTGATCAAAAGTTTAAGACCACTTGAAAAATGGCAAAAAATCTTATTTTACATTGTTGGATCCTAACAAGGTTCCAAGTAGAGCTTCAACATGCAACAAGAAGACGCCCTCTGAAGACGTGGACCTATCACGAAACGCGTCAGGGCGTGACTACACGACGATTCAGCTTGTGAGGCGGCTTAGCTTCTACCCGGGACTTACGAAGGAAAATTTGAGCCTGAGCATTGGAGCCATATTCCTGAGTGAGCAGAGGCAGCAGCCTCCATGACAAGCGTACTTTTATCTTTTATTGTGTAAGCATGAGCGGGTAGCAGGGGCTTTTTTGTTTAAATAAAAAGGATTTTACACCATGCAAAGTTTTCTTTTGCCTCCCTGCATGACTGCCAAGCTACACTGATTAGAGCACACGGATCATCATCACACACCAGAGGAGGAGAACCGATGCGTGATTGCTACAAGTGGATGTATCCAATGCTTTAAAGTACTACATTCTGGTGAGTACAAAATCTTAGGGGGGAAATCACAGAGAGTCCCTATCAGCATTTGAGCAGATAAATGCCTACACTGTGGGATCACTTCCAACAAAGAATTTCTTACATCTGAGGAATTGCATGGACTACTACTAATGAAACTTTAAAGAGTGGGAACCCTTGCTATATATTCACTAGAGATATCCAACGTGGTGTATATATAGTCCTAAAGACATTTTCTCAATTAACCATTGCAGTACATGAATGTTAGACTCATAAGCCAATTATAGGCTTATTTTAGCGCTGTTAATGTTTTGTTAATATCTTTTAATAACACATTGTTTTTTATGCAACAAGAAGAAATGAGTGAGACAAAACATTTTTTGAGCAATAAATTAATTGAAAACAACGAATAAACTGAAACAGGCTGTTTTTCAGCTGATCAAAAGTTTAGGACCACATGCCTTTAAAAAGTCCAAATCTGTGCAAAGATGTGGATTCATTGTCATTCTCTGGCAGGTAGTCACACGTTGTGATGGCAAAGGCAAAAAAACTCTCCCTTTTTGAACGTGGTTGGGTTGCTGAACTGCATAAGCAGGGACTCTCATCAAGACACTGGATGATCCTCGACCCAAATTAAGGCCCTTACTGGTGCTGACTGCAGCCCCATAACCATCAGACCGCATCTGAGACTGAAGGACTTCAAAAACAAAAAACGTCTTCAAAAACCTCATCTCCTTGAACGCCACAGAACTGCTCGTTTGGACTTTGCAAGAAATCACCAAACATGGGACATTCAAAAGGTGGAAGATAGTTTTATTCTCTGATGAGAAAAAAATTTAACCTTGATGGTCCTAATGGTTTCCAACGTTACTGGCATGACAAGCAGATCCCACCTGAGATGTTTTCTAAGCGCCACAGTGGAGGGGGCGCCATAATGGTCTGGGGTGCTTTTTCCTTCAGTGGAACAATGAAGCTTCAGGAAGTGCAGGGGCGTCAAACGGCCGCTGGCTATGTCCAGATGTTGCAGAGAGAATTCCTCATTACTGAGGGCCCTCGTCTGTGTGGTAACGACTGGGTTTTTCAACAGGACAACGCTACAGTACACAATGCCCGCAGGACAAGGGACTTCTTCCAGGAGAATAACATCACTAGTTTGGCCCATCCTGCGTGTTCCCCTGATCTAAATCCAATTGAGAACCTTTGGGGATGGATGGCAAGGGAAGTTTACAAAAATGGATAACAGTTCCAGACAGTAGATGGCCTTCGTGCGGCTGTCTTCACCACTTGGAGAAATGTTCCCACTCACCTCATGGAAACGCTTGCATCAAACATGCCGAAACAAATTTTTGAAGTGATCAACAATAACGGCGGAGCTACTCATTACTGAGTTCATGTTTGGAAGTTGGATTTCTGTTTTGGGGGGGTTTAGTTTTTTTTTGGAGGTGTGGTCCTAAACTTTTGATCAGCTGAAAAACAGCCTGTTTCAGTTTATTCGTTGTTTTCATTAAATTGAATGCTCAAAAAAATGTTTTGTCTCACTCTCATTTCTTCTTGTTGCATGTTGGAACCTTGTTAAGATCCAACAATGTAAAATATGATTTTTTGCAATTTTTCAAGTGGTCTTAAACTTTTGATCAGGACTGTATATAGTAAAATACAACCTAAAATATATAATATAGAGAAAAGTCATATTATTGATGCAATTCGTTTTGTAATTGCAAATGCTGTACAAAGAGATCTAAAAAGTGTTCCAGGTGTTCTTCTGATCTGTAAGCCACAAGTCCTCCTTTATTAGCCCACTTGTCTGCTCCTGTTGCTCCTTGTATTTCTGAATTGTACAAGAGATGTGGCCTATCAAGAAGTTTTTTCTTCTGCTTTACAATCTTTAAACACTCTGAAAGATCCAACATTCCGCCTCCCATTGATTTCAGGATAGCATGGGGAGCACAGCTGTCCCATTTAAATGTAGTGTCCTCAGAAAACACATAGAAATCTACAAGGCCTTGAATCACGCAAAGACTTTTGTAGCCTGCTCCGGCAGCAAAATGCAGATTCTTTCCACACACATCAGTGAGAGACCTGAGAATGTTTCCACGTTCTGCTGAGCTTGTTACTACGCCATATGAATTCTTCTCACATACACCATGATCTGACAAGCCACATTCTACTTTTTTGGTAGTTTCTCCATTGATGACAGAAAATTGTACAGAGCAGATGTTGGTATCTTTGTAAGATAAACCCCAATACCACTGGCTTTTCCACCTAGAAACAGAGATAAACAAAATGATATCCAATTATTCCAATGGCAGGCATATTAGGTATCATTAAATCATGAAATTATGCAATTGTATGACTATGACCAAATTTTTTAGTGCCTTTGTAGAAACCTTTAAAAATATCATTAGCTTTCCTTCCTGAGTAGCGGATTCCGAAGTATGTGTATGGGGAGGTGATCTGGGGGGGGGGGGGGGGTTAGGTGAATGTCAGGAAGGTGGCAAGGTGGCAGGGGTGCAAAGTGATTAGGTAGCAGTGTGCCTGGGCTTCCAGAACACCTCAATAATGCCACAGAGTGATTACCTCCATGGCACGCCGCATTGATGCTGTAATCATGCTTCAGGGGAAAGGAGGGATTGCAAAAACACATGGGCCACTGAAGCCTATGGGCCAGATTCACAAAGAGATACGACGGTGTATCTCTGAGTTCCGTCGGTCGTATCTATGCGACTGATTCATAGAATCAGTTACGCATAGATATGCCTAAGATCCGACAGGTGTTACACCGTCGGATTTTAGGCTGCAATTCCAGGCCGGCCGCTAGGTGGCGCTTCCGTGTCTTTTACGCGTTGAATATGTTAATGAGCATTTATGCCGATTCTGAAACGAACGACCGCCCAACGCTTTTTTTTTACGTCGTTTGCGTTCGGCTTTTTCCGGCGTATAGTTACCCCTGGGTCTATAAGGCGCAGACAATGTTAAGTATGGCCGTTGTTACCGCGACAAAATTTCAATTTTTTACGTTGTTTGCGTAAGTCGTTCGCGAATACGGATGGACGTAATTTACGTAAACGCCGAAACCAATGACGTCCTTGCGACGTCATTCGGAGCAATGCACGCTGGGAAAATTTCCGGACGGCGCATGCGCTGTTCGATCGGCGCGGGGACGCGCCTGATTTGAATAGTACACTGCCCCTAGCCGCGGAATTTAAATTCCGCCGGGGGATTTACGATACGCCCCCGCAAGTTTTGAGGAATCAAGCACTCGCCTCAAAAACTTGCGGCGGCGGATCGTAAATCAGATAGGTTAGCGGATCTAAAGATCCGCTAACCTTTTTTTTTTTTTCAATTCTATATTTTTATTTTCATTTTGTTTCTTTTCAAAAACAAAAACAAAGAGCAAGAAAGCGATACAGAAAACATAAGAAAAGGACTAGGCACAGTCCTATACATCAACATATATATGGATATTACATTTGTTCTCTCTCTTCAACTTTATTTTCTATTCATAAATTACTTTCCGAAGGAGATTATAATATCTATATCACTAATAAATTCAGACCATTCCCCTAAGAGAGATATAATAAACAAAAATACTCACTACTTTTAACTAAATTTCCGACTTCCCCAAGTATTCCATCTCCACCTTAACTATCCATATATTCTCTATAAAATGGACTAATTCCCTCAGTATCTCTGTCACGCTTCCTTCCTCATTTTAAACCCCTCCTTTCCCTCCCCTCTTATCCCCACCTCTAGACCCCCATCTCCACCTCATCTCCTCCTCTGGCCGTGGATATCCATAGACCGGAAAAAAAAAAAAAAAAAAAAAAAAAAATTTTTTTTTAAAAAAAAAAAAAAAAAACAATAAAAAAAAAAAAAAAAAAAAAAAAAAAAAAAAAAAAAAACATACATCGACCCTCCCCCCCCTCCGCTGTCTCCCCCCGAACGCAATATAATCTCTCTTCTATTTCCCTTCTTTCTTCCATCTGTTAATCTTTATCCTTATTCCCCTAATAACTTTTTGCCTTCCTCCGATTGTACAAATAATTCCCAGGGTGCCCATATCATTTTAATTTGCTCTTTCTTATCTATTGTTCTTGGGAGGAGTTTCTCCATTATCCCTATTTTCCTTACTTTTTTCAGCCACATAGATATTGGAGGTGCCATGGAGTCTTTCCATTTTGTTGCGATACAACTTTTTGCCGCATTTATCAAATGACATATCATTGATCCCATATATCCTACCGGAGGAATTTCAGTATGATGTAAAAGGAAAAACGAGGGGTCATCTGGAATCTGGTATTCCGTAAATTCTTGTGTAATTCTCCGTACCGTTTCCCAGAATTGTTGTATTATTGGACATCCCCAGAATGTATGCAACATTGTCCCTTTCTCCCCACAACCTCTCCAACATCTATCTGACATTTCAGGAAAAAATATATTTAGACGCGCTGGCGTATAATACCATCTTGTTAATATTTTATAATTTAATTCTTGTATTTTCGTACATCTTGAAGATTGTAGTGCTAAATTTATAATATTGTGGCTTTGTATTGGGGAGAAGGTTTCTCCTAAATCTCTATCCCATTTGACCAGGCTCGACATTCTAAAGTCTTCTGGTGGTGCAGTCAGCAGTGTATACATTTTAGCAACCATATGGGCTAATGGTTCCTTTCCTCCACAGTACTCCTCAAATTTTGTGAGTGCCCGTTTGTACTTTTCTGCACCACCCAGAGTCTCCAGAAAATGTCGTACCTGTCGCGCTTGCCATATCGGTATCCCACAACTCCCTCTCCCTTGTACTATTTCTCCTATTGTCATCCACCCACTTTCTCCCAAAAAGTGGGAGGCTTGAAATCTACCATTTTCTTTTAATTTATTAAATATTTGAGAATCCATGCCTGGCTGAAATTCTGGATTTCCTATTATCGGATAGAGGGGGGAGTTTTTAGTCGAAAAATTTGAGTTATGACATACTTTATTTCCAGTCCATAAAGTTGGGCCTATCGTTGGATGGGTTTTAACTGTAAGGGGTAATGCTGAATAACACCATATTGCCCTATTCAACGGTACAGGGCACATTTGTTGCTCTATAGTGATCCACAATTTATAATCCCCATGTCTACTCTAGTCTGCTATCCTTCCCAATTGAACTGCTTGATAATATTTTAGCATATCCGGTACTGATATTCCTCCAGCCTTCTTGGGCAGGATCAATAGTTTCCTACCGATCCTTGGCCTTTTACTCCCCCATATAAATTTTGTGAATAAAGCCCGGACTTGATTGAAGTACGACATGGGGATCTGAATTGGTAGAGCTTGAAAGAGATAGAGAAATTTTGGCACTACACTCATTTTTAAAATATTAGATCTCCCAAACCAAGAGTGCATTCCTCTACTCCATCCATCTAGCATTGTTCTAACTGTACCCAGTAGTGGTTTAAAGTTTAACTCAAAAATATCCTTTAAATCTGGTGGCATTTGTGTCCCCAAATAGTTCAATGCCCTCGTCGTCCACTTAAACTTAAAGCTATATTCTAAACTATTTTTAATCGACTCTGGCAGAGCGACCCCCATCGCTTCAGATTTACTATAGTTTATTTTGAAATTTGACATCTTCCCGTAAAGTTCTACTTCTTTCATTAAATTTGGAAGGGATATCTGTGGTTTTACTAGGGAGAAGAGCATGTCATCCGCGTAAGCCGATACTTTGTATTCCCTTCCTCCTAGTTGAATACCCACTATATCTCTGTTCTGTCGAATCTTATTTAATAGTGGTTCTAACGTCAGGGCAAATAGTAAAGGCGACAGGGGGCAGCCCTGCCTAGTACCATTTGTAATTGCCAGAGGCTCAGAGTATACACCATTCACTTTTACCAAGGCTCTGGGTCCCGCATACACCCCCTCTATCCATTGTGACATCCGTTCTCCCAACCCCATTTGTTTTACTGTTCCCAGCATAAACTCCCAATTCACTCTGTCGAATGCTTTCTCTGCGTCTGAATTCAGGAAAACACTCGATATCTTCTTTTTGTTAGCTTGATTTATTAAATTTAACACTTTAATGGTACTATCTCTTGCTTCTCTAGTTGGTATAAACCCAACTTGATCTAAGTGTACCAGTTTTGATAGATAGGGCTGTATGCGGGATGCCAAAATCTTTGTCAAAATTTTAATGTCTACATTTATTAATGATATTGGTCTATAACTAGTACATGCCCCTGGGTCCTTCCCTTCTTTTGGGATAACCGTGATATGTGCTAATAACGCCTCCGGGGGTAACGGTCTAGTTTGTCCTATTGTATTAAATAATTTAGTCATATAGGTCCCCAGTAGTGGACTAAAACTTTTGTAATATTGTATAGTGAACCCATCTGGGCCAGGGGCTTTACCATGTTTTATTGTTTTCATTATTGATTGCACTTCCTCCATAGTAATTGGTTTTTCTAGGTCCCTTCGTTCTGGGGATGTTAATCTAGTCAGACCTGCTGAGGATATATATTTCTCCACAGACCCAGGGGGGTTCTCCTTCCCTTTTAGATTATATAACGAGGCATAGTATTTCCTAAATTCCTGTGCTATTTCTTTTGAAAGATTAAGTTTTTGATCTTCTTTAGTTTTAATAAATGGGATATATGACCTTGACTGTAATTTTTTCAGTTTTTTTTGCTAGTAACTTCCCACATTTATCACCTGAGTCATACGTCATCTTCTCTGCATATTGTAAAACCGCTTCAGCCTTATATCTAAGG
The DNA here is from genome assembly GCF_905171775.1 of Rana temporaria. Lineage (NCBI taxonomy): Eukaryota > Metazoa > Chordata > Amphibia > Anura > Ranidae > Rana > Rana temporaria. The sequence goes on along the minus strand of NC_053494.1, from coordinate 109,167,301 downwards.
AGATCCGCTACCTGTCTTCTTAAATGTGTTAGTTCAGTTCCTATACCAGTTTCTGTCTTTTTTTTATGTTGTATTTCCAATCTCTGTATCTTTTCTAATATTTCCTTTATTTGTTTTTCTCTTGCTTTCTTAACTCGGGAACCATGTTTAATTAGAACCCCTCGGATCACTGATTTATGGGCTTCCCAAACTATACCCGGATAATTTTCTTCAGTATCATTTATCTGAAAGTACCACACTATTTCTTTTTTTACATCTTCAATTATGTGGGGATTCTGTAGTAGACTCTCATTTAATTTCCATCTCCATTCTGACGTCTGAGTTCCCTCTCCCCAAGTTATTTCCATTGTTACCGGGGCATGATCTGTCCAAGTTATATTCCCAATTGAGATATCCTGTACTAAATGTAACCATTGATGCGGGATCAAAAAGAGATCTATTCTCGAATATATTTGATGTGGGGTTGAAAAATATGTATAGTCTTTCTCTCCTGCGTGTAACATACGCCATCCATCTACTAACTGAAATTCATGTAGTTTTTGTATGATTCGTTTCCTAATTCCATTTGGTACCGATGACGCCCTTACTGAGGTATCTTCCTTTGGGTTTAGAGGTATATTCAAATCCCCACCACAGATCAATTTACCCTCTTTAAAATTCATCAATTTAGTGATCACCTTTACTAAGAAACTGTCTTGATGTATATTCGGTGCATAGATGGTGGCTAATGTTACCTTCTCACCCCCTATTGTCCCTTTAAGAAACAGGAATCTCCCTCCTGGATCCGCGTATTTTTCGACTAAGGACCATGGTATTCTATTTGCTATTAAAATTGCCACCCCTTTGCTTTTGGCTTCCTGGTTAGAGGCCTGGTATACATTAGGGAACCTCCTATTTTGAAGATATGTATATACCCCATCTTTAAAGTGTGTTTCCTGAATAAATCCTATGTCCGTTTTGAGCGATTTTAGTTCATTTATTAATATTTTCCGTTTTTCGGGGATATTAAGTCCTCTTACATTTAGGGAAGTAACCCTTATTTTATCCATCTAACACACCACTTTTAGCCGACAGCGGAAAAGGAGAGGACGAAAGGAAAAAATAAATAAAATAATAATTAAAAAGAGAAAAAAAAATTAAATATAAAATAAAAACAAATTTATAAAAAAAAAAAAAAAAAGAAGAACCAAAAACAAAAACAAAAAAAACCTCCTCCTATAGGGGTCTTAGGAGGTACGGATTTTATGTTACGGCTTCTACATGGGACTTCTGTTATCCCATAGTTACCGAAAATAGGAGGAATAAGCCTGCAAAAGCAGGAGTGGCTGAGCTCCTACTACCTCTCCTCACTTTATTTAATTCCTCTTTAAACCCTTTCAAACTTATTTACCCTGTAGCTTCCCTTTTTCCCCCTCTTTCTCTCTCCTTCCTTCTCTCCTCCTTCTCCCCCCTCTTTCCTCTTCCCCCTCCCCTTCACTTTCTAATCTCTATTCTGGTACCCCTCCCCCACCTCTAAATGCCTTCACCCTCCCCTCTCCCCACCACCCCTTCCTCATAATTATTTTCTTTATATGCACACATCATTAACATATTTAATTTCACTTCATATCCTATATATTTTAACAAATTATATTCGCATTAATAGGAAATCAGACATTTAGAACATAATTATTATTCATATTCCTCTTATATTCATATGTCAATATTAACTCCTTTATTTATGAATATACCCCTTATTTGTTCAATCTAGTGAAAATCTTCTCCTCTTCCACCTCCCCCTCCCTCCTTCTCATTACATATTCACCTTCCCTTTCTATTCCTTTTCATTCTTTTAATACAGCTTCTACATATTTCCAGTCCTGAACACCCTGAACCTCCTTATGTGATTTACCTATTCCCCTATATGTGGACTTAATAAGTCGTCCCCTATACTAAGAAAAAAAAAAAAAAAAGGGGCTCTCCTCACCCTTTATTCCTATTGGTTCTCTCATTAGGTGCAAGATCTCATTTTAAACTATGATTTATGTGACGTGTTATTTACCCAACTGTGTCTATTTTATTTCCTCCTCCCCACTCACCCCTACCCCCTCCCATTATCGTTATGTCTAATCTTAATCCCCTTTCTACCCTCCCTTCTCCAATAAAGAAAACAAGTCTCCCAAGATATTTTTACGTATGCACAGTGGTGCATATGGTCTCCCTTTCTACCCCCCCTCCCTTCCCTCTTTCCCCCAAAAAAAAAAAATTATCCCCAAAAGTATTTTTACGTGTGCACAATGGTGCTAGTGATCAGGTGTTTCCCTCAGGTGCAGAAAGAAAAAAAAAATATATATATATATATATATATATATATATATATATATATATATATATATATATATATATATATATATATATATATATATATATATATATATATATATATATAATTATTATTATTTTTTTTTTAAATCCCTAAGGTTCAGGGTGGACTATCCTGATCTATCTATTAATGTATAATGCTGCATAATTTATATTCTATTATATTTCCCAATTGACATTTAATATTTTATCAACATATATTTCAATCAAAACTAAAACATTCCAGTAACGGTTCATTACCAATCTATAAGTATAAATAAAAATAAAATGATGGGGGGAAGAGGGAAAAAAAGAGATATAATAAAAAAAAAAAAAAAAGAAGAAGAACCACAATGAAGGTGCATATAGTTCATACAGTCAGTCCATATTTCCCCTTCTCCTCATAACCCCCTATATAAATTGCTTCTGGGGAATATTTAGAGGGTGGTGATGGAGGAGGGACTTCCACATTAAAAGGAAACAACAAAAGAGAAGGGGGCAGGGGGATGGCCTAAAAGATAGGCATAGAAAGGAAAAAAAGAGGAAAGACCAACCATCTAGTCAGTTTAGTACCGGGGGGGGAAGCATAATAGTCCTGTATATTCATCCATTTTGTCGTGGAGAAGGAAAAAGAAAATAAAAAAAGACTCACAGTTTTCAGTATCCCCTGCCCAGTCCCTATGATTTATTCCGATTTTCTTCTGTTCCTCTGCGTTGTGATTCTCGATCCTTTGTTGTTTGTAGGCCACCTTTCCGACGTGGTCTGTCCATTGGCCGTAGCCAATCTGGGACCTCCAACTTTTCTATTCCCAAAAATTCGAACATCTCTGGAAGCTCTAACGGTTCAGATAGTAAAAATGAGAGTGGCCCTTTCTTAACAAATAATGCGATCGGGTATCCCCAACTATAGGTCCCACCTACTGATTAAATTTTTTCCAGGAGCGGGCGTAATTGTGCTCGCCGTTGTAACGTGGCCCATGAAAGGTCTGGAAGAATCTTTATTGTCATTTCTTCAAACTTTATTATCTTTGCCTCCCATGCCTTGCGACTAATTATTTCTTTATGTGCATAATGATGGAAACGACCTATCACATCTCTGGGTCTTGCCGGATCACTGGGCCGTGGCCCAAGGGCCCTATGTAGTTGATCAAATTCAATCTGTTTCTGTTCCTTTATTAATTCAGCCCCCAGCAGCTGGCATATTGTTTTAACAACTCTTTGTAGAGATTCTCCCTCAATTTCTTCCGGTATCCCTCTAAACCGAAGATTTAATCTCCGACTTCTGTCTTCGATCTCTTCGAATTTCAAATATATAGCCGAGCTCTGTGGTCTATACGGGGGTTCTTTTTTCCTTATCTCCTCTAGCTCAGATACCCGATCTTCCAACTTCACCACCCGTGTCCCTTCTTCTGAAATTTTATCTGAGAGTGCTTGCATCTCAGATCTAATTAATTGCAATTCTTTCCGATGTCCCTCCTCAAGTCGGGTCACCAGTGTTTCCATCTCATCCCTTGTCGGGAGGGCCTGAAGGATCGCCATCTCATCCCTAGTTGGTAATGCCTGTAAAATCGCCATTAAGTCTATTCCACCTATGTTATTTTCAGCCATGTTCTTATGTTCCCAGCTATTTATCTCCTCCTGCTCTTGCCCCCCTTCCGTAGCCTGTGGTGTAGTAAGGCTCATCCGGGGTGCTGCTCTTGGGATCTCCGGATACTCTGTCCCCCTTGTCTCCAGCACTGAGGCTCTTGCTGTGGCAGTTGCTGCTCTTGTACGTAAGAAATAGTCTTTGATCTCTGGCTGTGTCAGTGGGGTCAGTATTATTTTTGTTGGATTTTGTTGCTGCTTTTGCTGTGGGATTGCTTCCGTTTTTTTCTTTGCTACATTCATCCCGCTGCTGCCAGAAAGATAAATACTGCTCAGTCCCACCGGTTTTAAAGTCTCTTTTTTAAACTTTATTTAGTCAGTAAAAAAAAAAGTCCTGATGTGATCACCCGTATATTCCAAAACATATACCAGCCCGTCTTAAATCTCCACCTGCAGCCCTTACAAGCCCGTCTTCTCTTACTTAGATTATAAGTTCAAAAGTTCAAAGGCTCATAGACTCCTCTACTCCTCTTCACATTTCACATTTCCTTGCAACTTCTTGTTAGGAGGAGTGGCCTAACAATGGCGGAGTGAGGAGACACACGCTGAGCTGAGCTATACCTCACCTCTCCTCACTAAATACTAAATAGATTGAATGTTATGCAAACCTGGAAGTTTTAACTTGATCTAATGCAGAGCTGTAATGAGAACTTGAACCTGAAGCAGTGAAATTTATAGGCTTTTCTTAGCCCTGGAAGCCCGGAAAACTATTGGAAAACTATTGGAAATCTTTGGCAGCCTGAAAGCCCTGAAAAGTCCTGAGAAGCCCTGATATAATTTCACCTGGTTATCATTTTTTTTTCTGACTCGTTTTGGTCGGTTCCTCACAGCCGGTGAGTAGAGACAGTTCAACAGCTGAGCGTGCGGCGTTCAGCGTGTGTTGTGTGTGAGAAGGTGGGAGTGAACCTGAGAACAGAAGACAGGGAGCCGATACACACACACCGCTGCGAGGAGAGGGAGAAGTCAGCTGTGTGCTACGTGTGAGAAGCGGGGGGGGGGAAGCGGACCCCCCCGAGACTATTGATGTGACTGTGGCTGTGAGTTAGCACCACAGGGTTGAACAAGTGACCTCGAGGCTTGGGAGAGAGACGGGAAGAGTGCGGTGAGTACAAAGTGGCTGTACATTCCTAAGCTGCCAGTAAGAGGCCAGGTAAAAAAAAAAAAAAAAAAAAAAAGATCCGCTAACCTATCTGAATCTGGCCCTAAGTGTGTTGTCACTACTCCTGGCTTTTTTAGCCTCACTGGTTGACACGGGAGATCATGTGTCCGTACCGAAGCAGGCTGAAAAAAGATATCTACATCTTATACGGGTTATTTAGCAAAGGTGTTAGGAGAGGGAAGGGCAATTTGGTGTATAGCTAGAATTTCTCGTTAAAGCAAACATGATGCTAAAGAAAACAATTAAATCCAATAACCCTGTAAAAAATGACTCTCCTAAAGAGCTACTGTATCATGTATCATGTACTAATGTAGTGACTGGTTGTAGGAACCACAACAGCTGACCATGTATCCGACATACCTGGAAGTTTAAGATAACAGTTGCACTCATAGCACTCATAGCAAGAGAAAATGTATCTTACCACATGATGGAAAGATAAATAGTAGGCTGGATCCACACTATGCCTTGCATGTGCAGCACACATAACACACCTGTGTAAGTGTGAATGGGTTCATATAGGTTACGATGCAAACCAGGCACATGGGAAATAATAGGGTCTCTACTTTCAATACATCCTCATGCAACAAAATGCACAAAGTTGTTCTGTAAAAAACTGGACAAGTGGGAAAAGGCCTAGACATCCTATTTTACAGCATGTTTATTTGTTTACTCTAGCGGGTTTCTTTACTAAGCTTGCTAACAAATTCTTACAGATTTCTGTTTTCTGCAGCCACTGTGGAACAATTCATCCTAAAGTTTTAGAGCCAAAGAATGAAGACCTTTATGTCTTCGGTCTCAGAATCCCAACCCCCTTCCCAGAGCACCTGCTTAGGGTTTACATTTAAAACATTAGAAGACTGGAAAGTAGTGAAGTCACTGCTGGGATAAGGAAACAGAGTGAGCTGCCAAGAGAACAACTTTATTCCTTCTGTTGTGAAATTTGAGGGTGAATTGCTCCTCAGGGCTTGCAGCTACAGAGATCAATGTGAGCTTGTTTTAGAATTAATTTACTATGTTATAACAAATAGTGCGCTGTCCACATTGATAATGCCTTGAGAATTCAGCTATTCATTTTCTGCTCAAGGCATTATCAATGTGGACAGCACACTATTGTTAAAACATATTGTTTTAGTCCAGTATCTTTAGTCCAGGATCTTTAGTTGCAGCAATCTTATTATTAAAGTGGTTGTAAAGGTAAAGAACAAGTTACAGCTAGAGGTCGACCGATATGGGTTTTTCTCTGGCCGATGCCGATATTTAGAAATAGGGGCGGCCGATGGCTGATATATGTTGCCGATTTTTGCGGACGATATTTTAGGCCGATTTTTTTTTTCCCATCTCAGAAAATCTAGGGTGGAGAGGAGGTTATTGTTTAGGGGGGAGAGGTGGGGTGCAGCCTATCAGTATCCCATCATTGCCACCTCATTCGTGCCCACGAGTTCAGCCTGTCAGTGTCCATCAGTGCAGCCTGTCAGTGCCACATCAGTGCCCAATAGTGCAGCCCATCAGTATCTATTAGTCCCCACCAAAGCAGACTGTCAATGCAACCTCATCAGATTCAGTGCCCATCAGTGCCACCCCATTAGTGCCCACCAGTGCAGCCTATCAGTGTCCATTCGTGCCTGTCAGTGCAACCTCATCAGTACCCACCAGTGCAGCCCATCAGTGCCACCTCAATAGTGCCTTGCAGTTCAGCCCGTCAGTGCCACCTCATTGGTGCCCACCATTGCCACCTCATTGGTGTCCACCAGTGCAGCCTACCAGTGCCAAGCTCACCACTGCAGCCCACCAGTGCCAAGCTGTCATTCACTGCCACCTCACCAGTGCCCAGCTCACAGTGCCAAGCTGTCATTCAGTGCCCACCAGTGCCAAGCTGTCCACTGCCAGCTCATCAGTGCCCACCAGTGCCAAGCTCATCAGTGCCCACCAGTGCCAAGCTCATCAGTGCCACCTTATCAGTGCCCACCAGTGCCAAGCTGTCATTCAGTGCCAAGCTCATTAGTGCCCACCAGTGCCAAGCTGTCCATCACTGCCACCTTATCAGTGCCCACCAGTGCCAAGCTGTCATTCAGTGCCCACCAGTGCCAAGCTCATCAGTGCCCACCAGTACCAAGCTCTCCATCGCTGCCACCTTATCAGTGCCCACCAGTGCCAAGCTGTCCATCACTGCCACCTTATCAGTGCCCACCAGTGCCAAGCTCACCACTGCCGAGCTGTCATTTACTGCCACCTCTTCAGTGCCCACCAGCGGAGTGCTCCCGGCTCCGTTCTGTCCCCTCGCATGGCAAAAGACCGCTCCATTCATCCCCTGATGTGCCGCGAGGCCTGCCTCTGCCTCCAGACTACAATCCCCAGAATGCAGCGCGACTGGGAACCGCCAATTGGCGGCCCGCCGCTGCTGACTTCCTGCACTGCCTCTGCCTGTAGACTACAATCCCCAGAATGCAGCGCGGCCGGGAACAGCCAATCGGCGGCCACCACTGCCGACTTCCCCCACTGGAAAAAAAAAAGTCATGTAGTATCCGTGATAGCAGCCGTTTAAAATAGACGTTGGGTAGGTGGGTGGGCGTCCAGGATTTCCACCCAGCACACCCCTGCCTCAGATCTCCAACAATCGGCCTTTTTTTAGATAATAATGGGCCAATGCCGATTTCTTTAAAAAGGCTAAATATCGTCCGATATATTGGTCGACCTTTAGGTACAGCCAGCTTCTTTGTCCTTTTAATCTCTCCTACACAGTGTAATTGCTTTTTTTAAATTATGCCTGTAAATACCTTATCTTTGCTTTTTTATCACCAGTCATGTGACCTCTGGCTGCTGTATTCCTCCAATATACAAGCTACAGAGGGAGGGGCCAAATTCCCCCTGCTACATTAGCTGGGAAGGTCACATGACCTCTGTGACTAGCAAGAAGAGATCAAAGGTATTTGCAGGCTTTAATTTACAAAAACATTTACACGGTGTAAGAGAAATTAGTATAACAGAGGAGCTGGCTGTAATTGTTCTTTATTTGTACTGCCAGCTACTAATAGCAGCAGGGGGGGCTGAGAGGGAGAGAGACACACACAGGAGCCGACAGGCAGTGAGAGAGGAGCGTTGCGGATGGCGGGGGCACGTAAACGGACCACGGTAATCGGGGATTAGCGGCCATGTTTATCATTGTCAGCACACAGAAGGGACAGCCAGGTTTTTTACAGCATAGAGGGGGGCAGATTAGACAGCACAAGCACTGTGCCGTTTTATCTGCTATAAGGGAATAGGAGCTTTTTTTTAATTTTTTTAGGGCTACAACCACTTTAATTTGGAGCTGGGCACAGGCATTGTTTTTGTTATCTAAAATTAATTTACTGTTTGTTAAGATTATGTACATTTTTGAATGTCCACAGCCTGGCCAAAGGCTTTCTTTAGGACAAACTATACCATAGTAGTAAATCTGTGAAACTCCCATGTCTAAACTTTATGCTATCAATAGGCAGTGCATAATCAATAAAGCAAATAACAGCTTGCACAAAGAGAAGTTAAAAATACTATAAACAGAATTCTCCTTTTCCCCTTAATTAACATTTTAGAAAAATAAAAATGTCTCATTGAAAAAGAAGAGTGTACTCTTACCTGTTTGTCTCAGGGTCTTTAATTGCAAATGGTTGATTAACAACACCCATAACTGGAAGTCCTGTATCAATGTGGTAAACTCCTATTAGAATAGTAACACACTGGAGACCCTTTGGGTATATCCCTTTACTTGGCATAACATCTGCCGACCCTCTTATATACTGATAGGTTGAGTCTGTCATTGAAAAGAGATACAAAAATAAATAAATAATAAAAACTGAACAAATAACTGAAATTTGGTGCTAAACGCAAAAGAGACAATGCGCAACTGCAAGACGAGACCAATCGTTTTTTGTTTTAAAATTTTCTCTGCATGATTAACCACTTTCCGACCGCCTGGCGTAAATATACTGCGGCAAGGCGGCTCCAGTACCTGAACGTGATTTTGCTAATAGCCACCGAGTGGAGCGCGCGCACCACCGGAGCCGAAATTGCGTGCCGATTGGCCACAGGGGAGCCAACCCGCGATCGCTCCCCACAAAAACAGAACGGCGGTCTGCCGATGTAAACAAGCAGACCGCCGTGCTGTCAGGCATGGACACTCTGATCTAGTGTTTCTGCTAATCCCCCCACACAGTTGGGAACACAATTAACCCTTTGATTGCCCCTGATGTTAACCCCTTCCCTGCCAGTTTTATCTATACAGTGTATCATATTTTTAGCACTGATCTATGTAATAATGTCACTGGTTCCCCAAAAAACTGTCAAAAGTGTCAGCTAGGTGTCCGATCTGTCCGCCGCAATGTTGCAGTCCTGCTAAAAATTGCTGATCACCTCCATTATAATAACAAAAGAAATAAATAAATAAAAATGCCATAAATATATCCCCCATTATCCCCTATTTTGTAGACGCTATAACTTTTGCGCAAACCAATCAATATACGCCTATTGGGATTTTTTTTACCAAAAACAAGTAGCAGAATACATATTGACCTAAATTGAGGAAGAATTGTTTTTATTTTATTTTTATTTATTGGATGTTTTATAGTAGAATGCAAAAAATATTGTTGTTTTCTTTCTCAAAATTGTCGCTATTTTTTTGTTTATAGCGCAAAAAATAAAAACCGCAGCAGTGATCAAATACCACCAAAAGAAAGCTCTCTTTGTGGGGGAAAAAGGATAGAAATTTTGTTTGGGTTCAGCTTTGCATGACCGCGCAATTGTCCGTTAAAGCGATGCAGTTCCATATCGCAAAAGGTGGCCTGGCTATTAAAAGGGTAAAACCTTCTGGGGCTGAAGTGGTTAATAACTGCTAATGAAGATAGCTTCACTTTGTTCATTAAGCTTACTAAACATTTAATTTGCTACATAAACATTATTTTCCACGTTGGTAAATTAAGTTCTATATAAACACCACAACAATGATATCAAAATCTATATTGATTACTTACCAATGGGATCCACCCACACAGCAAGGTCTGTCTGTGGAATGCTCATATTAATGGCATCTAAAGTCTTATCAGTTACAACAAGATCCTGATGAACAGCCTGGGCCAATTTCTTGGCTGCAGGCTCGTTGTTGTCCAGCACTTTCTGCAATAGTCTGGCAGTTTCTTCCTCTGTTGGACAAACTTTTACTATAATTTTCTCTCCTGTAAATAGGCAGAATGTTCATATAATTATTTATACAAATTACAGCGTTACTACAGATCAGTGTTTCTTCTCATTCGGGGTGTTAAATGTAAAATATTTGATTGTCTCCTAAAAGTTTAAAGCAGAGCTCCACCCAAAAGGGGAAGTTCTGCTTTAAGGACTCGTCTCCCACTCCTCTTAAAGAATTGCCAATTTTGAAGGTTTTGACAGGTACTCGCTCTCACTTCCGCTTCTGGCCTAGGTGGTTGGATACAGAAGTTCTCCTTCACCCCCCTCCCAGTCTTCTGGGACACTCACAGGTACCAGAAGACTGCATCAACCAGTCATGATACTCAGCGTTACTCACATATGTGCAGCAGGTGTGACAGGAGTCACTTTGTGGGGGGCCTGTGGAACCCAGAATCAATTATAGAGGTTGGAAAACCCTTGTTTTCGCTCCCCATGCACCTCATATGTCTAAGTTACCCTGTGTCTATTAGGGGTGACCGAGAACCTCAGTCTGATCTGTACTAATCAGACTCGCCGTACAACCACACTGGAATGTTGTATGTGTGTGTATATATATATATATATATATATATATGTATATATACATATATATACTGTATATATATATAGTATAGTGTCTCATACTGTTGTAGACTATTTGCCAGGTTGTTTGTGGTGTGGCTGTATTCCATTGTTCTATTGTGTCTGTCTGCCTTGGGTGAAAAGTATTATGGGATGTGTATGTGTGTTTTCTGTAAGATAGGGGGGGGGGATTCCTCCAACAGCTCTATCTGGTGATTGGACAATCTACCCCACCCTAAATGCAAAGGGGGGGGGGGAATTTCCCAGAGTGTCACCTCTGTGTACCTGTGTTTCAATAAACAGTTCATGTTCCGCAGCCAATATAAGTACTGCCTAGTTATTGGTTGCAAGTAGTTGGAAAATCTGATATCTATATTCAGACTGGGATGAAGCGATATATGGACGGAAGCACTCAAGCGGAGTGTGGGAAGGGATTCCGTGACAGTAGGCAAAGTCTGAAGCTGCATGCCGTCACATCCGGGTGCACATAGTGAAGATGGATCGTGGAATAGGTGAGTGGCTATTTTTTAAAAGTCAGCAGCTACAGTATTTGTAGTTATTGGTTTTTATTTTTTTCACAGGTGACTGGACCTCATCTTAAAATAAAAGCCTTTTGATCAACAGCTTACCCCTTTTGACACTGGTGCAACCATTGTTGACTTTATTAGGTAAGTTAGTGTTTCGCAACCTTTTTTCACAGACATAGCCTCTACTCCCAATTTGACAACCAAGTGAGTGCGTGTTCCCAAACACTGTCTGCATTCAAGGATGTCCACCTGTACCTGCACCAACATCAATGTCAAATTTGGATCAGCGGTTGTGTCCATGCAGCTTCTGCATCTCAACGGACATGACTGAAGTATGAAGTAGTAGGGCAGTATGTACTGGCAGGGCAGTCAGTGATAAGTAGTGACAGGACAATCAGTTGGCAGTATGTAGTGGCAGGGCAGTCAGTAAGCAGTACATATTGGCAGGGTAGTCACTGAGCAGTAGGCAGTGGCAGGGCAGTCAGTGAGCAGTATGTATTGGCAAGGCAGTCAATGAGCAGTACATAGTGTCTTGTACAGTTTTTAACATTTCTCTGGTGTACCCCTGAAGGGCCCAGGAGGCTCCCTGGTTAAGAAATTAGTTAGTTATATTACAGAGTAAATAAAAACAATGCTGGATAAATAAATAAAGTCCTGTCCGTTTCCATCTGACTGTCATCCGATCCCCCAGCGGATGGGGAATAGATCCCCATCCATCTGTTTTTAACAGACAGGATCGTATCTGATGTCGGCAAACATCAACAGATACACTTCTGTTGACACTTGCAACAGATCCACCTGAAAGAGTGACGTCAGTATTACGAGTAGTGAAAGTGTTCCAGCAGCTTCTGAAGCTTACATTTCTAAACAAATTCTAAGTACACCCGTAAAACCTAATATCTCGAAGATAAAAGTATAACACAGCTTAGAGCATTTTTAGACTTGCTTTAGAAAAACGAGGTCAAGGGCAAATTTTTACAGTCGTCCTCCAGTGTTGGAACACATCATTAATAGGAGCCCATTTTTGGTTCCCTAAAAGTAAAATTACTATTGGTAAAGTCTCTCTCTCTAGATTCAAGTCCACACTCAAAGATTCTACACATACTAATAAAGTGAACTTAGCTTTTTTCCATAAAATGTATCTTTTTTTTTTTATCAAAGTGGTTGAAAAGGCAAAAGTTTTTTTTATCTTATCCTGTCCATCAAGATCCAGCGATGTTGCACGAGAGACTCGGCTGTCCAGAACTCCCATCCTCATTGGTTGAGAACGCAGCGTGGTGCCATTGGACACAGGGAGCTGGGGCTCGGCTTGAGTGCCCCCATAGCAAGCTGCTTGCTGTGGGGGCATTAAACAGGAGGGAGGGGCCAGGAGCACCGAAATGGACCCCAGAAGAGAAGGATCTGGGCTGCTCTGTGCAAAACCACTGCACAGAGCAGGAAAGTATGACATTTTTGTTATTTTTACAGAAAAAAAAAAAAAAAGAGAGACTTTAGTATCACTTTAAGGGTTTGACAGGTTAACAGAGGCTTAAGCCGGCCATAGACTATTCGAAACTCGGTTGTTTCAGCAGGAACCCACTGAGATTCAAACCATGTATGGGCAGGCTGAATGGACCCAAGTTGATTTATCGATCCACCTGGAAACAGCCAGCCTGTCAGCTTTTACATGCAATGATTGCTAGTAGCCGTTATAGCCACTAGCAATAATTACTGTGTTCTCCCAGCAGGGGTGGCTTCCCCTTCCCGCCTCAAGGAGAACACAATGATTCAGCGGGAAGGATTCCCCCATCAACACAGTCTGCGTAGATGGGGGAATCGAGCGATTTTCTTTCCAGCAACCCCAGGTCGCTCCGCCTATGGCCGACCTTAGGCCATACATGTTTGTCATAATGCAGGTACACCAATTACTTAAGAACCTTTAGCATGCTACAAGAGAGACAGTCGGTCTATTATCAAAGCATGGTTTTTGGATCCTATTTCCATCTACCTCCGTGTATTGAACAAACAGATAAGGTAAAGGGGAGAAGACATAGGGATAGGAGGAATTTAGGCAATGAGGAGGGGTGTAAGATGGGAGGTAGTGCCCTCCAGTACCCAACCAGCATGAGGCACGAACAGCAATATCACCGTAATTAGGTTAGCGGTGTAACCCATCACAAGGGTTCTAATGTATTTAAAATGTATTAAAAGGTATTGCGTAAGCTAGCTGTAAGCTTCCCCATCTTTCTCACTTCCATAAGACTGCCACAAAATTCTCTAGTGGTTGGGGAAAAAACAATATTTTCATCTTAAAGCGGGGGTTCACCCGAAAAAAAAAATTTAACATTAGATTGAGGCTAATTAGGGGAAGCACAATCGGGTGTTTTTTTTTAAAAAAAAATATATGTTCTCCGCCGCTTCCGGGTATGGTCTTCCGGACTGGGCGTTCCTATTTGATTGACAGTCTTCCGACCGTCACATACATCGCGTCACGAGTTGCCGAAAGAAGCCGAACGTCGGTGCGGCTCTATACGGCGCCTGCGCACCGACGTTCGGCTACTTTCGGCAACTCGTGACGCGCTGTATGCGACGGTCGGAAGGCTGTCAATCAAATAGGAACGCCCAGTCCCGCAGACCATACCCGGAAGCGGCGGAGAACATCTATCTCTAAAACGGTAAGTACTGCATTGATTTAAAAAAAATACCCGATTGTGCTTCCCGTAATTAGCCTCAATCTAATGTTAAAAAAATTGTTTTTTGGGTGAACCCCCGCTTTAAAGAGATTAAGCAACAAGTTGCTGTGAGGATGGGGGCACAAAGCCTGTTGAATATTTTAGAGATCCCACGATTGAGAGATCCAACAAATAAGTAAGTGGGTCAATGTGTATGGAAAAGCCTCACCAATAGACTTTTTCTAGATATACATTCTAAAATATACTGGAAAAATGTTTATGCAGGTATAGATTCTCCAAACTCAAAAAAATGATTAAATATCAGCAACCTCTACATGCAATGCTTCTTAAAAGTGATCCATCATTAGCTGAAAAACTAGCCCATTAGTTGATTGCATAGATCATGGGTCTTCAAACTATGGTCCTCCAGTTGTTCAGGAACTACAATTCCCATTATGCCTAGTCATGTCTGTCAATGTCAGAGTTTAACAATGCCTCATGGGATGTGTAGCTCCACAACAGCTGGAGGGCCGTAGTTTGAGGATCTCTGGCATAGATCTACAGCAGGGGTGTCCAACTTTTTGAAGAGCTCTACTCTATAGAGCCCACTCAAGTCTTTTTTTTTAGTGGATCGGATTAGAGGTAGGCGTTTGTAAACAGACACAAGTCCATTTACATCTGCCACTCCTTAGAGGTCAATGCAGGGCCTAAGGCTGCTTTTACACTGATACACTATTTACTCGCACCGCGGGTTCACCTGTGGCTTTTCTTGCAGGTTAGCTGCACTTTGCCATAGACTTCTATTATATCCTATAGGTGTGGTGCACTTTCAGAAAGCACACCAAACTAGCAGGTAATAGAAGTCTACGGCTCAGTGCAGGTAACCCGCAGGTGCACTGATCTGCACCTGCGCATCAGTTTGAAAGCAGCCCAGTAACCACTGCAGAACACATATGCCCATTTATAGACTGTGATTTTAGTAATAAACTTACCTTTAGCCCTGGTTCACACTGGGTACGATTTGGAACGATTTGAGACATGTCAAATCGCATCTCAAATCGGCGGCAATTGTCGGCAATGGCACTGTCCTAATCAGTGCGACGCCGCATCTGCGATTTCAAAAAGTAGTTCCTGTACTACTTTTTGCGATTTCGGGATTTACATTAAATTGCGGCCGAAATCGCGGCAAAATTGCAGCCGCGAAATCGCGGCAAAATCGCAGCCGCGAGATCGCGGTAAAATCGCGCATTTTACCGCGATTTTGAATTCGCAGCAGTGTGAACCTAGGCTCAATAGCAGTATTCTACTCTAATCTATTCCATCCCAGAGCAGGAGGTTGCGGGCCACATCAGAGGGCTCCGCAGGCCACATGCGGCCCCCAGGTAGGTCATATCCTGGTCTTAAACGATGTCCTTATTCTCCTAAAATAATGCACCCACATCCACTACTTACTGGTCCAGTAATCTATGTTTTAAATTGTGCTTTCAAACTAATCTGTTTTTGTTCAATTGTTCAGTTAAAAAAGTAGAATAAAAGCATAATAAAAATGCATCCCTTTCAATGGAACTCATCACACCTGAACAAAAGCACATTAAAATCTGATCAGTTTGAAAGGGCCATTTAAACACTGCGCCTAACATGTGGCAAAAATCCAGCAAGTAGGACTTTTAAAAACGCAACTGACCAGTGTGAGTTTCATAGAATTTAAATAGGTAGGCATTTTTCTTCCGTCTGCTTTACTGAAAAACTGATCAGTGTGAAAGGACCCTGCTGCATTTTTAACGTCGTTTTAAACTATGTTGTTTTTCGGGTTGTAAAAAATGATTGTGTGCGTGTGTGGGCTAAAACGACGTAAAAAACCTGGGCATGCTCAGAAGCAAGTTATGAGATGGGAGCGCTCGTTCTGGTAAAACTACCGTTCATAATGGAGTAAGCACATTCATCACGCTGAAACAGACAAAAAAGCGCGAATCGTCTTTTACCAACACAGAATCAGCTAAAGCAGCCCAAAGGCGAACGGAACTTGCCCTTTATAGTGCCGTCGTACATGTTGTATGTCACCGCGCTTTGCTAGATCATTTTAAAAAAATGATGGGGTGTAGGCAACATTTTAATGATGAAGTTGGGAAAACGTCGTTTTTTCAACATGCTGAAAAACCTAAGTTTTTTTTGTTCATGCTGAACAATGATCGCGTGTACGCGGCATCAGGCCTAGTTTACACTTGCAGTTGAGGAGCGGGGAGGGGGGGGGGGTGGGGTAAAAACAGGTGTTTGAAATGCACTGTTACCACCCATCAAGCTGCAAAGGCAGCCTTACAGGGTTATACATATTCAATGGTTGCAACGGCAAAAAATAAATCTCCTGCAAAACACAGATGAGGCCACACTGCAACTGCGGTGGTGCAGGTTTTTATGGGTTAAAACAGGTCGTGAGAGGCAACATAATGCCTCCTCACTGCCTGAAAAATGTCCTCTGAATAGCAATCCTCTGTGGATCACTAGAGTAAACAAGCTTTTACTTTCCACCAGAGTGAAGTCCAAATGTGAAAACGGCAAAAATTCCAAAAGTAATTCATAAAACTAGAAACTTGCAAAAGACAATGCCCTGTCAGAGCTTAGATTGTAGTTGAAGTAGAAGCTTACCCATTAGAATTGGTGGCAGTGTTTATATGCCTCTTCAGTGTAGGGCAAAGTAAAGTGAAATGGTTGATCTTTTAACACACAGGAATAGACCCAACAGTGGCGTCACTAGGGTTGGTATCGCCTGGTGCGGTAAAACATAGTGCCGCCCCCGCCCCCCTTCCTGGTTATAAGACCAGCTCAGGGTGCGTGGCAGCAGCACCACACAACCCCCCCCCCCCCCAGGTCAGATAACCGGGGGGCTGCTGGATACAGCTATATTATATATATATATATATATGTATATATATATATATATATATATATATATATATATATATATATATATATATATATATATATAAAATATAGCTGTAAGTATAGCATCTGATCCACCCCAAGCTAGTCTAAAAAAACAGGGGTTGGAGGGGGACAGTGTGCTGCTGGACACAGCTATGATATACAGAATAAAACCAAACCCCCTCCCCTTATCAGACCAGCACTGAACACAAACACTTCTCATTCTGGGCGGCTCAGGAGTAACTGGGTGGCGGACACCATGCCAACATCCCCACCCCCACCGATCACAACAGCCCAGGCGGCGGAGGACACCCCCATCACAAGCCAACACCCCCCCGCCCCTTACCGCACCAGCTTGGGGCCAGAGCGGGCAGCTCAGGTACACGGTACATCTGGCTGAAAGCTGGAGAGGACACACAGTGTGCAGCGGCAGCCACGCTGCCTGGGCAGTGATTAGATATAGTGACAGGCTCAGCAACACGGTAGTGAGAGAGGAGGAGGAAAACACAGGTCGGGCACAGCCGCAGCGCCGGAGGTGTTCCAGCTGAAAAAAAAACTGCCAAAGGGAGCCAGGGATTTCGCCACCCTCGGGATGGTGTCACCCGGGTACGGACCACACCCCCCCTAGCGACGCCACTGAGACCTAATGAAAACGCAGGGAGGTTGAAAGTTAACTGGGAACATATATTTGCTTAAAGGAGAAGTTCACCTTTGAAAAAAAAAAAAAGTAAATGCACATCTGTTTTACAGGTAAAAAAACTATCAGACCATGGGTGCAATGCAAGGATCCTGCAGACTGTCAGTGTAAGCTGTCTGCTCATACCTCATATGGGCAGGCAGTTGCACAATTGCAGGAAGCATCAATGAACTACCTAGAGCGTGCAGTAGCTCCAAGGTAGTTCATTGAGAACTACAAACCAACCGCTGCAATGAATGTCCATACTTGTAGTTCTCCCACTCAAAGAACTTTGAAAAAGAATGACGCTGCTGGTTGGGCGAAACCCTGCATGTCTGCGTTTAAAAAAAAAAAATTGTGACAGTGAGTGCAGAGAGAGGATCCCGGCTCGCTGTCACAATGAGGGATCATGGGTTGCTGGGGCTGTTACAACAGTAACATGTTACACCCCAATGGCACTTTCACACTGGGGCGGGTGTCGGCGGTAAAGCGCCGCTATTTTTAGCAGCACTTTATTGCCGTTTTAACAGCACTTTTTGGCCGCTAGCGTGGCGCTTTCAATGGCCTGGGGCACTTTAGGAACGGTGTATACACTGCTCCCGAAAGAGCCTCAAATATGCTGCTTGTAGGACTTTTTTTAGCATCCTGCCAGCGCACCGCTCCAGTGTAAAAGCACTCAGGCTATCACACTCTTTGCAGGCGCTGATTTTAGCACTATAGCGCCTGTATAGCGCCTCAGTGAAAGTAGCCTAAATACAGGTCAAGTCCCGTATCTTTAAAGAAAAAGTTCACCTTTTGTTACATGTTAATGTAACAAAAGGTGAACTTTTTCTTTAAAGATACGGGACTTGATCAAGTGTGCCAAGATGTAGTTGTTATCCCGCTAGCACCTGAATGGTAGAGATGGGCTCGGGTGTGTTTGAGATCCCACCTGCCTGGTCCCACCAGGAAGCCGACACTGCACAAGGCTAATCACAGGCAGTGAAACATTTCCCGATCAGTGCAGCTGCAGACCATGAAATGTCTCACTACCTGTGATTAGCAGTGTGCAGTGTTGGCTTCCTGGTGGGATCTCAAACATGCCCGTGCCAACTCTTACTGACTGGTTATCTCGTCTCATTACTCCCCAAGCCTGACTCCATAAAAGCCTGTATTCACATGGTTTTGGTTCCAATCACCCCCTTTAAGTCCCCGGGGTAAACTTTTCTGACCAGACTAGGGGGCAGATCCACAAAGATCTGCCCCGGCGCACCGTATCTGAGATACGCTACGCCGCCGTACCTTACTGCAGTTTGGTTTGAATCCTTAAAGATTTTGCGCCGTAAGTTACGGCGGCGTAGTCTATCTCTCGCGGCGCAAGGGCGCGGAATTCAAATTGGGTGGGTAGGGGGCGTGTTTTATTTAAATGAAGCGCGTCCCCGCGCCAAACGAACTGCGCATGCGCCGTCCCTAAATTTACCGCCGTGCATTGCGTGAAATGACGTCGCAAGGGCGTCATTGTTTTGACTTGGACGTAAATTACGTCCATCCCGCGATTCACGGACGAATTACGCAAACGAAAAAAAAAAATTTGAATTAAACGCGGGAACGACGGCCATACTTAACATAGCAGGTTTAACTATACGCCACGAAACAGCAGCTTTAACTATACGCCGGAAAAAGCCGACTAGAGACGACGTAAAAGAATGCGACGGCCGCTCGTACGTTCGTGGATCGTCGGAAATAGCTAATTTGCATACTCAACGCAGATTACGACGGGAACGCCACCCAGCGGACGCCGAAGAATTGCATCTTAGATCCGAAGGTGTACGCCTGTCGGATCTAACCCAGATGTCGTTGTATCTTGTTTTGAGGATTCAAAACAAAGATACGACGCGGGAAATTTGAAAGTACGCCGGCATATCAGTAGATACGTCGGCGTACTCGCTTTGTGGATCTGCCCCTAAATCTTGCACTTTGCTATGCAGAAGTTTACTTTTCCTACTTTTTTTTTTAACACCTCAGTTACTAATTTGTTTTTGAAAAAGATTAACTTTTTTTTTTTTTCTTTAAATGAGCAGAGAAATGGACGGAAAAATGAAAGAACATTTTAGTTATCCCACGTACAGGAACTCCAAATATGTGCACGTTTTGATATGTTTGCCAGCTCTCTATGATTAATAAATGGTGCATATAATCTAGATTTCCAGATGTTAGACATTTTTTCAGCACAAAAATTTTTTAATTCACCATAGATCAGGTACAAAATATTGATCCGCTTAGATACCCTGCTAGTATCAGCTGGGATTTGGAAGCTGAAAACTGAGCACTTTTGGGTTCAGTCTCGGCAGGATGCAGGTCGAAACGGGTGTCTGTCTGATCTCCTGCAACCTGCTTTCCGAATTCCTCAGCCTTACTGAACACTCTGTGTGCTGCCCCAATAGGGGCATAGAATATGAGATGCATAGCCTCAGTTAATATTAGCATTGTTATATAGATTGGAGTCTATATAGTGTGGTTTGCCTACTATTTTCTCATAGCTAAATCTATGTGTTATCCTATGCTGCCATCTAGTGGCCTTTGTTGCAATGCACATGTTTTTATGTGATTCTTTGAGTTACCACATATTTTCACTGTATGTATGCCCCTCCCTGCTTCCTGTGTGGAGTACTTCCTGTGTCATCTCTCCAGCCAGCAAGCCACATGTAGAAGGACACTCATGTACTCTGCCCAGGGTAGGAAAGGCATCATCTTTTGACCGTACAATACTATCACCATTCATCTGCTGTTCCTGTTATCTGCTGTAACCCCTGAAGTTAAAGAATAAACACCTCTTTTGAATGAATCGGTATTGACGAGTTCAGCTGTCTGACAAGGATTGTCCACAGTGAGTATATCTGCTTATACAGGCCAGGCATAGAGGTCTCAGCAAGGGATATATCGCTATCACAACAATCGGAGTCAGAATAGTCAAAAGATGCATAGAATTCTTACAGCCTGCTGGGTATATGTGTGTGCCTAATCTGCAATCAAGCTCAGTGCCAGCCGCCATCTTGTGTAAGCACATGGTCGCACAAGCTTACTGCGCTTCATGTGAATGTTGAAAGCTGTTTCTCTAATTGAACTGTGTTACCCCACCTGTCTAAGCTGCTGTTCGTCTTCTTAAAGAGACAGTACCATTTTTTACAAAACCGTGAGAAATGTCTAGACAAGGCTCTGAACACTCTTTTACGGCTGAACCAACGCAGATTCATCATGCCTCTGAACCCGCAGACGTACAGGGAGCAGACTCTGCAGATATTGCTGAACAGAGTGTAAGACCCAAGCGTACAATAAAACCAATACAGAAACTCAGAGAAAACTACGAATACACTAGAGATAAGTTCTCCAGCAAGCTATCAGACTTCTGGGACAGAACTTCACACTGCATGTCAGTTTTGCCACACTTTAATGATCAACCGGCTGAACTAGGAGATTCTATAGTTCACCTATCTGCTGCGTATGAACACTACCAACGGCTGTCTGCAAAATACACTGCTTTCTTGCAAGACTGTAATATAGAGGACTCTTCAGCAGAACTGACCAAGACTGATGCATTGAACCAACAAAGGGATCTCTTAGTGAAAAATGCTCAGTGTAAGGCAGAACTCCGCATTGCTCAACTGCAAGAGACCAGATCTCACAGATCAACATCAACCAAGCACACTGCACGTTCTTCTAGATCCTCTCGCTCCAGAAGTTCAACATTAAGCGACAAGCTAATAGAGGCCCGCGCTGATGCTGAATCCAAAAAAGCGCAAAGCTCCCTTGCTAAGAAAGAAGCAGAGATGAAGGCCCAAAGCAAAGCTCTTGAAGCCCAGAGCAAAACTCGCCAAGCAGAGATGGAAGCCCAAATAAAGATTCTGCAAATAGAGAAAGAGGAAGCAGGTGCGCTAGCAAGGCTGAAATTTCTTGAACAAGCAATGGGTCAAAGTACTAATTCAGACTGTCTTATCCCAGCAGAACTGGAAGATCCAATTGATCGCACCAGTGATTATGTGCTAAAGCATAATGTTTACAAAGATACAGAGTCATCTCCTGTACCTCCTACTAACAACACTGTTCTGACTCTCAACTCAGGGACCTCCCAGCTCAAAATGCCTGAGTCTCCTCAAGTCCACAACGCCAGAGCATCTACGCAGCAAACCACATCAACTCCTGCCATCAACAAGGTGACTTCCAGCGACAAGCCGCAGCTCCAGCCACAGCCAGCAGAAGCCTTAAAGACTACACCAAAGTTAAGCGCTCATGCAACATCATTTCATCCTGGTAAACCTCACCTTTCTTCACCAGAGAACTTTCACACCCAAGGGGTTCCACAGATTACTTTGGCACCAAAGAGTGAGAGATCAGACTTGAATGACTTAGCCAGCTATATGGCACGCCGTGAGCTCATTATCACCAGCCTCTCAAGGTTTGATGACTGTCCAGAGAGCTACAGGGCCTGGAGATCAACCTTCAAGGCTGCTATTGCTAATTTCAACCTTAATAGCAAGGACGAACTTGATTTGCTCATAAGGTGGCTGGGGCCAGAATCTGCAAATCGTGTTAAAAGACTGAGGACAGTACATGTTGACCACCCAGATGCAGGTCTTGTTGCCACATGGGCAAGACTTGAGCAAGCCTATGGTAGCTCAGAAGCCATAGAAAGCGCTCTATTCAAGAGACTGCAAAACTTCCCAAAAATAGGGAACAAAGACTATCGCAAGCTCCAAGATCTAAGTGACCTCCTCATGGAGTTAGAGTTGGCAAAGACAGACCCACGTCTACCTGGTCTAAGCTTCCTGGACACTGCTCATGGTGTCAATCCAGTGGTGTCTAAACTGCCATATGGCCTGCAGGAGAGATGGGCGCAGCAGGGCTCAAGGTACAAAAGAGACTATAACGTATCCTTTCCTCCATTCTCATATTTTTGCAGGTTCATCAGTGAACAAGCCTGGATGAGAAATGATCCCAGCTTCAGCTTCAGTGAACCCAACTTGCCTGCTTCATCACCATCTCCAAGGTATGACAACACAGCAGCTAAACACAGAGACTTTCATAGAGCAATATCTGTTAAAAGGACAGACATCTCACCACCCGTATCCTCTCATGCATACCAGAGTAATTCGGGTGACAAAGATCCTAATCGTCAGTGCCCTATTCACAAGAAGCCTCACCCTCTTAAGAAATGCCGAGAGCTGAGAGCAAAGACTTTACAAGAGCGCAGGGAGATTCTCCAGAAACTTGGAGTATGTTACAGGTGCTGTGCTTCTTATAGTCATTTTGCCAAGGACTGTAAAGTTGTCATCAAGTGCACAGAATGCAGCAGCGAAAGACATGTGACAGCTATGCATCCTACTCCACTTACAGACAGCCCACAGCAGCTACCTACCTCCACCCCTCTCTCAAATCATGGCGGGGAGCAACGAAGCCACGCTCTAGCCCAGGAGAATGTTTCTTCTTCATGCACAGAAGTCTGTGGAGAAGGTTTAGATCACAAGTGCTGTGCCAAGATATGCCTTGTTAAGGTATACCCAGAGGGTCAACCTGAAAAAGCTGCCAGGATGTATGCCATAATAGATGAACAGAGCAACAGATCCCTGGTCAAGCCTAAATTCTTTGAGATCTTTGGCATTGAGGGTCATGCCACACCGTATACTCTCAGAACCTGTTCTGGTCGCGTAGAGACTTTCGGCAGAAGGGTCGATGGGTTCATGGTGTCTCATATCGAAGGGAAAGAGGGCATACTCCTACCAACATTAGTCGAGTGTGACCAGATACCAGACGAAAGAGAAGAGATTCCTACTCCAGAGGTTGCATATCACCATCCTCACTTAAGGCACCTTGCTGATGAGATTCCCGCAATGGACATGAATGCTGAAATCTTAGTCTTGCTAGGAAGAGACATTCTTAGAGTACATAAGGTACGTGAGCAGTGTGATGGACCTGAGGATGCCCCTTATGCACAAAGACTTGATCTAGGCTGGGTAATAGTGGGCGATGTATGCTTGGATAGAATGTGTACATCATCTGAGATCCACTCCTTCAAAACTTACATGTTAGGAAATGGACGCGCATCCCACTTCAAAGAGTGCCCTCACCATTATGAAATAAAGGAGAAGCCTCTTGACATCATCCAAGTACCTGATGCCACTCCTATCCTGTGTGATGACAACCTAGGTACCACAGTGTTTTGTACCACAAGTGACGACAACAAAATAGCCTTGTCAGTTGAAGACAGAGAGTTCATCAAAATAATGGACAAAGAATTCTTCAAGGATGAGTCTAACAGCTGGGTTGCACCATTGCCTCTTCGTGCTGCAAGGGTCAAACTGCCAAACAATCGGGAACAGGCTTTATCCAGATTCAACTCACTTCAACGAACATTAAAGAACAGGCCTGAAATGAAGGACCATTTCATTACCTTTATGAAGAGGATCTTTGACAATGAGCATGCTGAGCCAGCTCCACCTCTTCAAATACACGATGAGTGCTGGTACCTACCCTTCTTCGGAGTGTACCATCCACGTAAGCCAAAACAAATTAGGGTAGTGTTCGACTCCAGTGCCAAGCATCAGGGCGTATCCCTGAACGATATTCTTCTCACTGGTCCTAACCTTACCAACAACCTTGTAGGTGTACTCATGAGGTTCAGAAGAGAGCCAGTTGCCATAACTGCGGACATTGAACAAATGTTTCATTGCTTTATTGTACGAGAAGACCATAGGAACTTCCTAAGGTTTCTGTGGCACCGTGACAACAACATGAACAATGAGATGATTGAATACCGCATGAAGGTTCATGTTTTCGGAAATAGCCCCTCACCTGCCGTCGCAACATACGGTTTACGAAGGACTGCTCTTGATGGAGAACAGGAGTATGGCGCAGATGCTCGACATTTCGTCGAGAGAGATTTCTATGTGGACGATGGACTTAAATCTTTACCTACAGCGGAAGAAGCCATAGACCTGCTCCAAAGGACACAAGTTATGCTTTCTGAGGCTAACCTCAGACTACACAAGATTGCCTCAAACAGTGTTGCTGTTATGAAAGCCTTTCAACCTGGCGATCATGCCACAGGGTTTAAAGACTTAAATCTGGGGATGGACATGCCACCTGTGCAGAGAAGTCTGGGCCTACGGTGGGACTTATTAAAGGACAGCTTCGGCTTTCAAGTCAGCTCTGCAGACAAACCATTTACCAGGCGTGGAGTTCTGTCAGTGGTGAACAGCCTATACGATCCAATGGGATTTGTGGCTCCCATCACCATACAAGGTAAATCCATACTTAGACAGCTCTCAGAGACTATCAAAGATTGGGATGCCCCACTACCAATAGACAAACTTTCAAGGTGGGAGTCCTGGAAACAGTCGTTACATGCCTTAGATGGAATCCGTATACCACGCTGCTACACTCCGACTTCCCTTGCTACCAGTCGGAGGAAAGAGCTGCACATCTTCTCAGATGCATCTACTGAGGCCATAGCGGCTGTTGCCTACCTCAAGGTAAGGGATTCAGCTAATCTAACCCATGTAGGGTTTCTGTTTGGGAAAGCTAAGTTAGCACCCAAGCCTGAACACACAATTCCTAGGCTTGAACTTTGTGGGACTGTGCTAGCTGTAGAGATTGCAGATTTCATACTGCGTGAGCTAGACATTCAGATAGATGACATCAAATTCTACACAGACAGCAAGGTTGTTCTGGGCTACATATACAACCAGACTAAACGTTTCTATGTCTATGTCAGCAACCGTGTAGAAAGAATAAGAAAATCATCTAAACCTGAACAATGGCATTATGTTCCATCTGAAATTAATCCTGCAGATCATGGCACCAGGCCAGTGTCTGCGAGTGCCTTCGTAAATTCTTCTTGGTTAACAGGTCCTGAATTCTTGTTGGCTGATCCAGAAGAAACCACGGCTGACGTCTTCAGTCTTCTAGAACCCGACAAAGATCCAGAGGTTCGTCCTGAAGTTAAAACCCTTGTCACCAGAACTGAACAAAGATGTGCCTTGGGCTGTCAACGCTTTGAACGTTTCTCCAAGTGGACAAGGCTGGTACGCACCACCGCAAGGTTAGTTCATATTGCACACTGCTTTCACACAAAGCTCACAGATGCTCACTGTCAAGGTTGGCACATGTGCCAAAAGCTTCTTTCTGCAAAAGACATTGCTGAAGCTGAACTGATCGTAATACGCAGTGTACAACAGGATGTCTTTGGCTCAGAAATCAGACGTATCCGTGACAAGGGGGACATTCCAAAAAACAGTCCAATTGCTAACCTGAACCCATTCATTGACAATGATGGCACGTTAAGGGTTGGTGGACGCCTAAACAAGGCTAAGTTCAGTGAGCAAGAACAGAATCCTCTCATTATACCTGCTCGCCATCACATCACCACTTTGCTCATACGGCACTACCATGAAAGGGTGAAACACCAAGGTAGACACTTCACAGAGGGAGCCATAAGAGTTGCAGGCCTTTGGATTATAGGAGCAAAAAGACAGATTACAGCTACACTGCACAGCTGTGTTCAGTGCCGCAAACTAAGAGGGAAACATCAGCAACAGCAAATGTCAGATTTGCCAGCTGACAGGTTAAGTACTGACCCACCCTTTACTCACGTTGGTCTGGATGTCTTCGGACCATGGATGGTAACAGCCCGCAGAACACGAGGTGGCCAAGCCAATAGTAAGCGATGGGCAGTGCTGTTCACCTGCATGAGTGTACGTGCAGTACACATTGAAGTAATAGAATCTATGGATGCCTCAAGTTTCATCAATGCTCTAAGACGGTTCCTTGCCATCAGAGGACCAGTCAAGACACTAAGATCCGACTGTGGAACTAATTTCGTTGGAGCTTGTCGAGAGTTACAGCTCAACTCTAGGCCAATACAAGACCTTTTAGCTGAAAGAGGCTGCACATGGATTTTCAATCCTCCTCATTCTTCCCACATGGGTGGTTCATGGGAGAGAATGATAGGAATCACGCGAAAAATACTGGACTCTATGCTCATGGACTTGAATTCCACAAGACTTACCCACGAGATTCTAACCACCTTCCTGGCAGAAGCATCTGCCATAATCAATTCAAGACCACTTGTTCCAGTGTCTACAGATCCAGAGACCCCAACTATCCTTACTCCAGCCACTCTTCTTACCCAAAAGCTTGGGACTGTTCCCGTGCCACCTGGAGACTTTAAATCAGGAAATCTGTGCTACGATCAGTGGAAGCGAGTACAACACCTTGCCAACTGCTTCTGGAATCGTTGGAAGATGGAGTATCTTTCTACTCTGCAAGGACGCAGGAAATGGCAGCGCCCGAACCTTAACATCCAAGTTGGAGATCTCGTTCTGCTTAAGGATCAGCAAGCTGAAAGAGTCGAGTGGCCTATGGGTCTCATTGTAAAGAGCGTTCCTAGTGATGACGGTAAGGTACGTAACGTGGAGGTGAAAGTTTCAAGACACGGGACTGTAAAGACTTTCATCAGACCTATCACGGAACTCATTTTGCTCTTGCCGTTTGGAGACTGAACTTACTTGGGTATGCTGTTGGATCCTACCTGCGACTTCGAGAAGGAAGTATCTGGAACTTTAGTTGTCACAACTTGAAGCCTTATATTATAGTTGTTGTATTATATGCATGTTCTCCATTATGTCTTTCAGGTTTTCAAGACATCAAGCAAATTGCGCTGTTGTTTATTTGCATAACTACCATTGTATTATGTAAATAGTGGCATTATCATGCCAGACGGGGAGTGTGCTGCCCCAATAGGGGCATAGAATATGAGATGCATAGCCTCAGTTAATATTAGCATTGTTATATAGATTGGAGTCTATATAGTGTGGTTTGCCTACTATTTTCTCATAGCTAAATCTATGTGTTATCCTATGCTGCCATCTAGTGGCCTTTGTTGCAATGCACATGTTTTTATGTGATTCTTTGAGTTACCACATATTTTCACTGTATGTATGCCCCTCCCTGCTTCCTGTGTGGAGTACTTCCTGTGTCATCTCTCCAGCCAGCAAGCCACATGTAGAAGGACACTCATGTACTCTGCCCAGGGTAGGAAAGGCATCATCTTTTGACCGTACAATACTATCACCATTCATCTGCTGTTCCTGTTATCTGCTGTAACCCCTGAAGTTAAAGAATAAACACCTCTTTTGAATGAATCGGTATTGACGAGTTCAGCTGTCTGACAAGGATTGTCCACAGTGAGTATATCTGCTTATACAGGCCAGGCATAGAGGTCTCAGCAAGGGATATATCGCTATCACAACAATCGGAGTCAGAATACTCTGTCACCAGTCTTCCTGACTCATGAAAAAGCAAAGTGAGCCCAGGGGCAAGCAGGGAGGGGCAGCACCACACCTGTCAGAAAACCAAGTGCTGGTATCATGTAAAACAGGCACAACCAGATATGTGTGGATCTTCACAGAGATCCCCAGGCTTAAAGATGAATGAAGGAAAAAAAAATTCTTAAGAAAACACAAATGACAAGTACAATAAATTCAAGCATACAATACACCAGGGACACTGAATAAAAAATAAAAACGGAGGTCCGGTCAGTAAAAGTTTCTTCCAGCAGAGGTCCGAATCGCATGTATGTGCAATGAGGTCCTTCACATCACAGCCCTCTCCTTTATTTCACAATCCTTAAATCGGTGTCCTCAGTCCCCTGTGTATTACAATCCCCCCTTCACATTAGTTTCTCCTTCACAGCAGTGTTCTGAACCCACTTCACAGCGGTGTCCTCTACCTCCCCCTTCACAGAACCACCCCCCCCCCCAAAAAAAAAAGTGGTATCCTCTGCCCCCCTTCACATTACAGCCCCCTACAGCTCTGCCCCTTCACATCAGACCAATCTGCAGCTCTGCCTCTTTCACATCACAGACCCCCCCTGCAGCTCTGCCCTCCATTCACATCACAGACCCCCCCTGCAGCTCTGCCCTCCATTCACATCACAGACCCCCCTAGCAGCTCTGCCCACCATTCACATCACAGCCACCTGCAGCTCTGCCCCCCATTCACATCACAGCCCCTCACAGCATCCCCTGCAACTTTGGCCCTCCTTCACATCACTGCCCCCTGCAGCTATCCCCCCTGCTTCACATCACAGCTCTACCCCTTCTTATCTTACTTGGGAACAAAGCGCAGGAGGCACAGCAGAACTGGATGGAGGGCATGAGTGGGAGCGGACAGAGTTAACTGGTGATTGGTTTCTAGGATGCAGGGCAGTCCTTGCAACCAATCACCAGCTTGTTAAAATGAACAGTTAGGCCCCATGCACACGAGAAGCAAATGCAAACACATGTAAACTCAAGTTTTCAAAGGCGTTTTTGCCGTGAATTTTGCGGCGTTTTGCCACGTTTAGTGGCGTTTTACCGCGTTTGCGGCCATCAGCAAAGACATTGTAGACCCTCCCAAAGCTTTGAAACGCAAAAACCTTTGTGTCTGAACCCAAAATTTTGCTTCTGAAAAAACGAGCCTAAACCCAACTGCTTTAAAACGCAAAAAAAAGTGAATGTGTGCATGGAAACATAGGATAACATTAAATGTGTTCAGGGGCAGTTGAAAAAAATGCCCAAATACCTCTGAACTCGAGTTTACCAGCGTCTCGTGTGCATGGGGCCTTAATTCTGGCAGCTCCAGTGCCTGCCCTTCATCTAGTGCTGCTGTGCCTTCCACTCTGCTGTGTTAGTGACAGCAACGGAGGCCTGGAGAAAAAAAATCTGCTCCTAAATGGTGGGACCATGGTGGTTCGAAAGGGACAGTGACTCGGTTTGAAACTGGACCTTCGCCATTTAGTGAAGTCTGCGATACACCAAGGAATACTAACCCAATAAACCTATATATACACACTTTAAATCAGTGGTTCTCTACCCTGTCCTAAAACAGGCCATGTTTGCAGGTTTTCCTTTATCTTACACATGTGCTTTAAATCAGAGTCAATGGCTCGGTATTTTGGACAGCTATTTTATCTATGAGAAATTCCCAAAACATTGGGGGTACTTGAGGACAGGGATGAGAATCACTGCTGTAAGTGAATGGTGGAATTGAATACAACTAAGAAAACCTACCTAAACTAATAAACTACCGTATTTATCGGCGTATACCGCGCACTATTTTGCCCTGAAAATCAGGGCAAAATCGTGGGTGCGCGATATACGCAGATACCCACTTTCCCGCCACGAGTTTGAATACTGCGCTGGCATATACCGAGCGCAGTACACTCGCGTATCTTCGGGCAGTCTCGGCACCTCTCGCGCTGACGTACAGGACGTCAGCGAGAGAGTTGCCGAGCCTGCCCGACGATACACGAGTGTACTGCGCTCGGTATATGTCGGCGCAGTATTCAAACTCGGCGCGGGAAACGAGCGGGGAGGACGCCGCAGAAGGACGCCGGACCCGACGAAGAGGACCCCCGGAAGCCGCAGAAGGACCCGTACCCGACGAAGAGGACACCCGAAGCCGCAGACGGACGCCGGACCCGACGAAGAGGACCCCCGGAAGCCGCAGAAGGACCCGTACCCGACGAAGAGGACACCCGAAGCCGCAGACG
Organism: Rana temporaria; assembly: GCF_905171775.1. Lineage (NCBI taxonomy): Eukaryota > Metazoa > Chordata > Amphibia > Anura > Ranidae > Rana > Rana temporaria. The sequence goes on along the minus strand of NC_053494.1, from coordinate 109,137,045 downwards.
GACGCCAGACCCGACGAAGAGGACCCCCGGAAGCCGCAGAAGGACCCGTACCCAACGAAGAGGACACCCGAAGGCGCAGACGGACGCCGGACCCAACGAGGCCGCCGATGGACGCCACGCAAGACACCAAAACTGTAAGTACAAAAAATACTTTTTCCACAGGATTCGGGGCAATTTAGGGGTGCGCGGTATACGCGGGATCGCGTTATACCGCGATAAATACGGTATGTAGAGATGGTAAGATAAATGGGGAAGGGCATGATCAGGCTGTGAAGCAAGAAATAAGCCAACATAGGGAGAAGATACAGGGAAGCAGGTGGGATCAGGATAAGGAAGAGAATTACAGGTCACAAAGAGCAGAGTACATGAGGGCAGAGGCCAAACACTTATGGAATACTAAAAGGAGGGAATAAATACCCTCAGATCAGCCAGCATCAGGTGAAAACTAATTGCTGGAATCTCCTGGAGAGCTGGGAGAAACCCTCTGCTGAAAACCAGTACAAAACCCTTCAGATCCAGGAACCACAATGCCAGCAGCAGATGATCTAGTTCCCGAAACAGCTTAAAAACAAAAACTCTGCAGGCATTTTGCAGAAGTAATTTGGTGCCTATACAGTTGCCTGGGTCCTGTCTATATTCCAGCTGAAAGTGGCAGAATAAAAAAAAAAACCCCAGCTTGCACAAGCGACTGTTTGTTTTTATCCTTTGACTGTCCAGTTATAATACAACTACAGTTGTAGCAGTGAAGGGGTTCAACATACCAACTGCTTGATCATTCACCATTCAGAGTGGTGGCCGATCAAATCTCTGGCATTCTATGCATTCAGCTAAAAAGCCTTCTGTGTGCAGAAACCCCCCTAACATTTACCTGAGGTCCCTCTGTTCAGCGATGTGCATGAGTGTCTCAACCGTCAGAGGTTCTCCCTCCTGATTGGCTGAGACACAGGCCATTGTCTGCCGCTGCTGGTCAGCTAGTCAATCAGGGGAGCGAGGGGGTGGGGCCGTGTCAGGACACACGGAGCAGTGACTCGGCCCAGGTGCCCCCATAGCAACCTGCTTGCTGTGGGGGGGACAGAACAGGAGGGAGGGGCCAGGATCACAGAAGAGGGACCCGAGAAGAGGAGGATCCAGGCTGCTCTGTGCAACTCTACTGCAACAGAGCAGGTAAGTATAACATGTTTTGTTATTTTTATATGAAAAAAAATGAGACTTTACAAATCACTTTAATAATTTTTCTCCCAACACAGGAGGAATTTGCTGAGAGGAGGTACATTTCCAATGGGAATTGGGAGGGCTTAAATTTGAAGAAAGTCAATCCTATGTTTATATTTGCTTCTTACAATTAAAGGAGACATATTGCCAAATGGCTATACTTCTCCTCTGCACTTATTTCTGAATTCCTGTGATCTAGATTCAGCCAACAGCAGGTTAAGGCTCTGCAAGGATCCCGACTTTATTGTCAGGATCCACCCACATGACTGACCAGCAGTCGACTCAGGCTCTCAGCACGCTGCCAACCCCTCCGCTGCCCAATGCCATAATAAGAACTGGAGGGGCAGAGCAGAGAATGGTGACTGACAGTCATTGCTCTGCTGATCAGTGAAGACAGAGAACTGAGCAAACATCCAGAGGTGGGTCTTTAATTAGGCAAATTTGGCGGTCACCTAAGGCCTCGCACTCACAGGGGCCTCGCGGCCGCCTAACTTGCCCAGTGCATTACCCCAGTTTTGAGGGACAGGGGACCTTAACGCTGCTGTGCTCAGGCAACGCTATGAGCCCTGACTCAGGAGCGGGGCCGCCAGCGTCCCTAACAATCAGTGAATATCGGTGACAACACCCCTTGTGATGTCAGTGACCCAGCATGCCCTCAGTCAATGTCGTCACAAGGGGCGGGTTCACCAGGTGACATCACCAGGTGGCCCCTGCCCCTTAGTTATTAAAGAGCAGGATCTGGGGGCCGCCTTGTTAAAGGGGGCTTCCAGATTCCGATAAGCCCCCTCCCCGCAGACTCCCCACAACCCCCGGCCAGGGTTGTGGGGAGGAGGCTCTTGTCCTTGAATTATTTTTCCCATCATGGGTGTGAGTGGGGCCCCATGTCAAGTTTTTGCCTAAGGCCTCACAAATCCTAGAGCCGCCTCTGCAAACATCGGCCACGAGATCACTGCGTTTTTGGCCTTGGAGCTGACAGGTACAGATGCAGCATCGGATCAATGCTGCATAGGCAAATAGAAGTGTGTTTTTTTTTTAATGCACTTCTCCTTTAAATAATCATTATAAGGCATTCTGAATGTTTCTTTTTTTGTGTAAAAATATTTCTTGTTTTCACAGGACAAAAAATTGCAGTATAACAAGCAAGATATACATTTTCTACTTACCAAGTTCATTTGTAAATTCATTAGATTCTTCTCCTTTTACATTTTTCTCTAAACCTGGAAACTAAAGCACTAATAGTCAGCATGAGTTACAAAACTATTTCTAAAACATCCTAAACACTGTGCAAATACACACACGATAATAGTCAATAGAGATAAATAAAAAATATTCGATGTAGAAGCATGGGCTTTGGAATGTACACATGGGGAGCAAGTCACCTCCACACCACCTATTTGAGCCCCTAAAAACCCCTCATCACCAAACTCCAACTGTATGAATTGCAGGTGGCTGAGGACTTTATGCGCTGTGGCATATGTATACTCCTGTCTGCTGCCATTGCAGCTTAAGACCCCTTTCACACTGCGGACAGTCCGATGAAAACGGTCCGCCGGACCGTTTTCATCGGACATGTCTGCTGGGAGATTTCGGTCTGATGGTTGTACACACCATCAAACCGAAATCCACGCGGACAGACATCACAGTGACGTGTCCGCGCCGTCGCGGCGACGTGCGCGACGCTGGAAGGTCAATGCTTCCACGCATGCGTCAAATCACTTAGACGCATGCGAGGGATGGCGGCCGATCGGACATGTACGGTGAGTCTGTACAGACGACCGAACATGTCCGACGGACAGGCTTCCAGCGGACATGTTTCTTAGCATGCTAAGAAACATGTGTCCGCTCGAAAACGGTCGGCTGGACAAATGTCCGCTGGAAACCTGTCCGGTCGGCCGTACACACGACCGAACATGTCTGCTGAAACTGGTCCGCGGACCAGTTTCAGCAGACATGTTCGGTCGTGTGTACAAGGCCTAAGGCACAGTGCCTCTGACTGCTAGTCTCACTGCTGTGCTGCTCACATTTGTCTTGAAGGCTTACTGTATAGAAAGCTATATCTGATGACCTACAGTGAGAGAATCTACCTGCCTCTGCTACATTCACTTTGTGGATCTGTGCTTTATGTGCCCTACCTGTTGCCTTTCGGCAGAGCAGCTCTGATATTAGAAAACAAAGCCCTAGTTCCACTATCAAGATGGCCACCTTCACATATAAAACGGCCATTGTTGCAATTTTTTATGTTACACAGTATTTGCGCAGAGGTTTTTCAAACACAATTTTTTGGGAAGAAATACACCTTAATGAATAAAAAAAAAAAAAAAAAAAAAAAAAACACAATATACCGGTATTCCCCCAATTTGTTTGTAAAATGTGAAGAATGTTACGCTGAGTTAATAGATACCTAACATGTCAAGCTTTAAAATTGTGCATGCTCATGGGATGGCGACAAACTATGATACTTAAAAATCTCCATGGGTGACGCTTTAATTTTTTTTTACAGATTTTCTGTTTAGTAGAGATACAGAGGAGGTCTAGTGCTCAAATTATTGATCTAAGTTCTGTGATGATACCTCACTTGTGTAGTGCAAATACTGTTTACATATGCGTGCGAGACTTGTATGTGTTTGCTTCTGCGTGAGGCAGGAAGAATGGGGGTGCTTTAAATTATCATTTAAAAAAAAAAATTGATCTTTTGCTTTAAAAAAAAAATAGTTTACTTCCAGCCTGGACCAGAAGTGACGTTATGACGATCAAAGATCATATGATCTACTCTTTGATTGCCTCTGGCTCTAGGACCAGCCGGCCGCACTGTCGAAACATTTCTCAGGCAAGCTGACAGGAACAGTAAGGCCCAGAGACACCGACGAGTGTCAGGAAGGGGGGGCGTCCGCCCTCTTGCCATTTCTGAAAGCATTCCATTGGCTAATGAGCCACTCGGAATGCTTTCATGAGAAAGCCAGCTGCAAAAACAATACTGGGGTTATGGCTAATATCTTCAGCCATAATCCTGGTAAACCACTTCAAAGCCGCAACGTATATATACGTACGTATTGCTGTCTTGAAGACAGCAGGACAGCAAGACTACACGACTTTTTCTGCTTGCTTTCACCTCACTCCCACTAGAAGTATAACCGTATTTTACAGGAAATGTTGTGCAGCTATTGTAAAGCACTAAAGCTGCATTCACACCTGAGAGGAGCAATTTCCAGGCGTTTTTACTTGAGAGGTTTTGAGCATTCTCTTGTGTATTACAAGCGTTTTACAACTTCAGGTGTTTTTAGTTAATAGAAAGTGCTAGGGGAGGAGATTAGGGGTGGAGAGCTGCTGTTTCGGTAGAAAACAAAACACTCATGTCGCACTTTTTTAGGCATTCCCATGGAAGTCTATGCGCCCAATCTGCCAAAAATAAGCTCATGTACTTTTTTGAGCAACAGCCATTTTTCTAAAGATGACAGAACACTCAGATGTGAACAGCGGCCATTGAAATGAATAGGGTTTGTCTTGTTGAGCGTTTAAGAGCTTTAAGAAAATTGCTCAGATGTGAATGGGGCTTAAGAGGAACCAGGAAGGTATGCAAAGTCCTAAACAGATTAGTGGAGCTACTGTTGAGGAGAACAGTGGTTCTCAACCTCAGTCCTCAAGTGTAACCAGCAAGCCATGTTTTCAGGTTTTCCTTTATCTTGCACATGTGCTTTAAATCAGTCAATGGCTTGTAGGTAGGTTCAGTAAGAGTTAGGCCGACTTATCAGTAGATAAGCCAGCCTAACTCAGAATCTACGCCGACGTATGTTTAAGCGTATGCTCAAACAGAGATACGCTTAAACATATCTATTATACGACGGCTTGCGCCGTCCTATCTTAGATTGCAATTTTTCGGATGGCCGCTAGGTGGCGCTTCCATTGCGGTCGGCGTAGATTATGTAAATGAGTTGATACGCCGATTCATGAACGTACGCCCGGCCGCCGCAGTCGATTTATGCCGTTTCCGTAAGGCCTTAGCAGGCCTAAAGTTATTCCACCTATTAGGTGGAATAACAATGTTAAAGTATGGCCGCCGTTCCCGCCGCGAGATTCGAATTTTTTGCGTCGTTTGCGTAAGTCGTCCGCGAATCGGGATTTACGTTGTTTACGTCCACGTCGAAATCAATAGGCCCGTACGGCATACTTAGCTGCAATGCACACTGGGAAATGTAGGCGCCCGGCGCATGCGCAGTAACAAAAAAAAACTTCAAAAACGTGAGGTCAAGCCTCATTACCATACAACACGCCCCCCTCCAAGATATTTGAATCCGCCGCCCTTACGCCCGCCCGCTTTAAGCTACGCCGCTGTATATTAGCAGGCAAGTACATTGAGAATCATGTACTTGCCTCGCTAACTTACGGCGGCGTAGCCTAAATTCCTTAAGCTACGCCGCCGCAAAGTTAGGTCATTGTACCTGAATCTACCTATGAGTATTTTAGAAATTCCCAAAACATGGCCTGTTGGGGGTACTTGAGGACCGAGGTTGAGAACCACTGGAGTAGAAGGCACATGCTGAAAGTACTTTGGAGAGAACACTACGAGGCTATGGAGCCCAAAATCTGTGACAAAGATTTTTTTTTATTATTATTAATTCCTAGGCATGCATGTTATTGACTGTACCTTACCTTTTTTCCAAGATCATATTTTATGACTTCCTGGACCAATACATCAGCTAGAGTTTTAAAATCTGTGAGAAACTTTTTATTCTTCTCATCTTCTTTTTTTTCTTCAATCAATAGCTGAAAAAGGGTTTCCTCTTCGCGGCAGGCGCGAGCAATACACGCAGCTTTCTCAGACGCAAGTACCAATTCATGAAGGATTTCAGACATTTTGGGACTGTTTTGTGAGTTGTGGTGTTGCTAGAAGAAAAAATAAATGTTTAAAACAACAGAACAAGTTTACCTTCTTTTCATCTGAATCAGACAGAAAGTGTTTTTAAACCTTGTTAGAGCAGTTGGTAAACAGGAAACTACAACTGTACAAGAGTTGCACTACAATACAATGACTGCAGAAGACTGACCTTTTCCTCAGACAATACTGTAACTCGGTCACAAAAGTAGGCTGGCTTTTAGCCAAGCCAAGATCTGGCGAGTTTTCAAGCAGTCTCTGGCTGCCAAACCCTGCTACCGGGCACAGCAAACTCTGTAAGACCCCTTTCACACTGGGGTGTTTTTCAGTCGCTTTGGCGTTAAAAAAAAGCGCATGTAAAGCGCCTGAAAGAAGCCTCATTTGCAATCCCAATGTGAAAGCCTGAGTGCTTTCAGAGCCCTTTCACATCGCCAGCGCCCGAAAAACACTGGTAAAGCTCCGCTAAGACCCCTTTCACACTGGGGGCATTTTCCAGATGCTTTGGCGTTAAAAAAAACCTCAATGGGAAGGGCGCTTTAGGAGCAGTGTATTCACCGTTCCTAAAGTGCTGCAAATAAGCTGCTTGCAGGACTTTTTTCGATGCTCTGCCAGCACAGCGCCTCAGTGTGAAAGCACTTGGGCTTTCACATTGGGATTGCAGATGAGGCTTCTTTCAGGTGCTTTTTTTAACGCTAAAAAGAAAACTAGGATTTGGACTTTAAATGAGGCATATGAAAAACATACGCCTCCATCCCTCTTTGTTTTATCCAACAGGGATAGAGGCATATGTTTTTCATATGCGTTATTTAAAGTCCCAATCCTAGTTTTCTTTATATCATACAGGGATGGAGATGCGTTTTGTTGATATTTATGCGTTTTTTCCAGTGCTCTTTACTACTATACCAAGCATAGGTAGGGGCAGTGACACACCCCCAGTCACCTGCCCTCCATCTACTCATCAGTATTTTTATGCCTCTATTGAGGAGACTGAAAAAGTTTAGTTAGGACTGCAGAATGCAGAGAGCCTTGGCGATGGCCTGCAGCTTAATCATGTATTTGCAAATGTGTGCAACCAATCCTCTGTTTTTAATGCACACAGTTAGACAGTTGAATTTGGTTTGCTGTTTGGGTGGTAAGTGTGAGCCTGGTTATTACGTATACAACTTTATTTATACTTACTTTTGCTTAAAAACGCATTTAATTTAAAGTCCCAAAAACTCCCCCCTTTTTTAACGCTAAGACCCCTTTCACACTGGGGCGTTTTTCAGGCGCTTTAGTGTGAAAGCACTTGGGCTTTCACATTGGGATTGCTGATGCAGCTTCTTTCAGGCGCTTTACAGGCTAAAGATGAAGTGACCTATAACAAAACGCGTTGGGCGGAGCGAGCGGCGTGCTGACGTCATCCCCCTCTATCACAGTATCTCTACACGAATGGCTTGCCTGTTAGCGTCTGGCCGGAGCTACAGGCTTTATGCTCAAATATATCTACTGAAATGTGAGTGTTCTGATTTAAAATTTCTCTACAATAAAGTATCCTCTGGTTTTATGCTATGTGAGGCCCTTCTTTCCTTATATGATTCATGCCATTGAGTGACCGAGTGATTCATGTGGAGTGCCTTTTGCTCAATCCGGACACAGTTTAACCAGTTCCCTGACAGTTTTATATGCTGTACTTGGTCCATGAGGACCTTTGGCTCAGGTAAGCAGGCTCTTTGACTTAAGGTGGCGGATTCACAGTAGTTCTTGGGATCACGAAGCTTCATTAACCTTTGGAGTGTGCACGGGTGTATACCAGCTGTTCAACTAAGAACCTTCTATACTCACTGGGACTTTAATCTTATTTATTTTTATTAATCCCTTTTGATTTCAAATTTTTGCACATCAATCCCACCCATCCATCAGATGGACTGGAAGGTTTGTTTATATATTCACTAGGTGGAGCAGTGTCATATCTGCCTAATGTGGTGAATTGCACTTAAATGTTTGGCGTTATTTTGTTATCAAATCTGAGTGTATATGCTTTATAGATTTATGTTGTTGCTGACACTTATATTTATTAACACCAGACACACGTGGCTCAATCAGGCTATGTGTTTATCTGATGTGCGTTTTCACTGATAGCACAATATATACATATTTTTTCTTTGGTTTAGCGCAACTATATATTTTCCAAATTTTGTTCACTGTCGTTTACAGAATAGTCGCTGCTTATTAATCCAGATATTATTAATCCTTTAACTTAGCGCAGTTGTTTCCACTATTCCATAAAGTGCCTGAAAAATGCCCCAGTGTGAAAGGGGTCTAATAGCGTTCCATAATTCAGTCTCTTGCTGCTAATCTGATTTAGTCCCCTTTTACAACTATACGACTTGTCTCACGATTTTGGACTGCAAAATCGTATGACAAGTCATTCTCCATTATTTTCAATGACTACCATTCATACTGGCACGACTTTAAAGTGGTTGTAAACCCACTTTTTGTACAGCACATTTTAGGAGATATTCCCCTCGCAATGCGCCGCTGCGCATGCGCAGGGGGGATCTACGGCGAAAGGACCGGCAGCCGCCGGACCTTGCCGAGTTTTAAATCTCCCGCGCGCACGCGCGGGAGTGACGTCATCGCCGCTCCAGCCAATCACAGCGCTGGAGCGGCGATACCCGGAAGACACGCCGAGGCAAGATGAAATCTCGCTCGGCGTGAACCAGGTAAGTGCTACGCACCTTGTTCCGAGGTAAGTATTTCATAATGAGCTAATATGCGGTGCATATTAGCTCATTATGACTTTTCCCTTACAGGAGGAAAAAAAATAAAACATTTTCATGCGGGTTTACAACCGCTTTAAGTTGTGCCTACTTCAGAGTAGTCCTTGCACTACTTTGGTCCAATTTTGATGCCACTTACACAGGCATTCATTGAAATCGCGGCCGCGAATCGCGGGAAAATTGCGCGACTTTGAAGTCGTACAAGTGTGAAAGGGGGCTTAATCGAATAATCCATAAGAGCATTTTTTTTAATTCTTTAATTATAACTAAAGAAAAAATGTTTGAGGGGCTAGAACGGTCAGATTTGTAATCCTGTCTGTGTCCCCATCTGGTCCAGGACCTGCTTACAACAGGTACAGTAATCTGTCGTCTGCATTGACATTTTAATTGTAAAAGGCACAGCGGAATTCTAAAGCATATCCAATTCCCCAGAATGTTTTTACTTATATTGGTTGCCTTAGAAATTAAGCTTGTTTTTATCATGACTGTATTCATATTCCTGGATGCGTTTATCTTTATTGGGGCTTTCCAATTTATGCTCAGAGTAATATATCATTCATCTTTAGGTATGAAGAACACCCAACCTACAGGGCAAGCTAATTTTAGTAAACAGCTTTAGGGCTTCCACAATACGTGTCAGTTAAAAAATGGACTGCAGGCAAACAGCTAAATACATGTTGGAAGTATACACATGTGAACTAACCTATCTGAAAAAAAGATCTGCAATTCTATCCAGCTACTTAAAGTAGTTCTCAAGCCAAAACGTTTTTTTACCTTAATGTACTACATGCATTAAGGTAAAAAACACTTTACAGTTTTCTGTCCTCCTTCACCACCCTAAATACTTACTTGAGTTCTCAATGGATCCAGCGCTGTGCAAGGCTGCATCTCTTCTCTTACCTCTTCCTCTTTACACAGGCACTCGGGCAGTAGCACGAGCCATTGGCACTTGCTACTATCAATCAAATGCGAGAAGAAATGAGGAGAAAGTGGGGGTGTGGCTAAGCTGTTCTGTGTGTGTCTATGGAGCATGACTCCATAGACACACACAGCTCAGGAATGAGCACTCACTGGGCCATATTCTGAGTATAGTTACGACGGAGTATCTCTGGATACTCCGTCGTATCTCTCTTTTTTGGCCCGCGTATCTATGCGAGTGATTCTTAGAATCATTTTCGCATAGATACGCTTAAGATCCGACATGTGTAAGTCACTTACACTGTCGGATCTTAAATGTAATTACCCAGCCGGCCGCTAGGTGGCGTTTACGTTCAGGTCTCATTTGTTTATGCAAATGAGCCTGATACGCCGATTCCCGAACGAATTCGCGTCGCGTAACCGTCGCTTGCGTAAGGTTACCCCTGCTATATGAGGGGTAACCTTACGCCAGTCCCACGTACGCCATGTTAAGTATGGCGTCGGGTCCACGTCGTCTTTTCCCGTTGGGTACGTCGTTTTCCTAAGTCGTTCTTGAATACGACTTTACGTCATTGACGTTTTACGCCGAGAACTGGAGCATGCGCACTGGGCTATTTTAAGCCCGGCGCATGCGCAGTTCATTCGAATCGGGGGCGCGCTTAATTTAAATACAAGCCACCCCCTTGGATTTACGCGGGGATACGCCGGTCCAATTACACTACGCCGCCCCAAACTACGGAGCAAGTGGGAATACAGCACTTGCTCCTGTAGGTTGGGGCGGCGTAGTGTAAATGGCTTACGCGCCGCCCGCCTAAAATATACGAGAATATGGCCCACTGTGCACAGAGCAGGTAAGTATAACATATGTATTTTAATAAAAAAAAATACCTTTAGTAACACTTTTTAAAGCAGAACCAAACCCATCTATGTTACTGTTTTTCAATACATTTACATTCAAGGTATGCTGTGAATGATAATTGTCAGTTTCTGGTCTCTGGCTTTGGTCTGAAGAATGTGCATGTGATTAGACTGCTTCTTCAGTCCTGCCTGCATGAAGGGCTCTGGATGTGATTAGGCCTGGAGCTGAGTCTGGTGCTATTGAACTTCATTGGAGACAGAATATTCCTGCAGAATTTTTAGGAACAGGATGTAATTCCATGGAGGTTGGTTGACTCTCCTGCAGAAGATTAGGAACAGGATGGAGTCCCATGCAGGTTGGTTGACTCTCCTGCAGAAGATTAGGAAAAGGATGGAGTCCCATTCAGGTTGGTTGACTCTCCTGCAGAAGATTAGGAAAAGGATGGAGTGCCATGAAGGTTGGTTGACTCTCCTGCAGAAGATTAGAAAAAGGATGGAGTGCCATGAAGGTTGGTTGACTCTCCTGCAGAAGATTAGGAACAGGATGGAGTCCCATGCAGGTTGGTTGACTCTCCTGCAGAAGATTAGGAACAGAATGGAGTCCTATGCAAGTTGGTTGACTCTCCTGCAGAAGATAAGGAACAGGATGGAGTCCTATGCAGGTTGGTTGACTCTCCTGCAGAAGATTAGAAAAAGGATGGAGTGCCATGAAGGTTGGTTGACTCTCCTGCAGAAGATTAGGAAAAGGATTGAGTCCCATAGAAATTTGTTGACTCTCGGAGAAAAAGGAGTTGCTACTGGGGATGTCTGCTAGATAATTCTAACACAGAAGTGTGAGAATTAAAGCGGTAGTAAGCTCCACTTTTTTATTTATATATACAGGCAAGCCTATAATAAGACTTACTTGTAGGTACAGTTAATATCTCCTAAATAGGCACCATTTAGGAGATATGCAATTTAGTAGTACCCGGTGACGTCACTGACATATGCACACTGCGCTCTCAAAGGACGGCATGCTGTATCGTGGCCATGACGCCCATATGAATGTGTAGGAGTGACGTCATCACAGTTCGGCTTTTCAAATGGCTGAAGCCCACAAACCCAGTAAGAAGACAGAAGCCCTGTCATGGTGACGTTGCACCTTTTAAAGTGGTTGTATACCCCCGATTGTGAGTTTTACCTATACCTTAACATGCGGCGATGACGCCTTTTCTTCCCTAGCGTATGCGGTTACTGATGGCTCCCGCGAGGGAGTGACGTCACGTGCCACCAGCCAGTCACAGAGCCCGAGTCCGCGGGCCCGGAAGGAAGAAGGGCGAGAAGATGGACGCAGCCTGCACAGGGGACAGCACTGGATTTGTTTGCAGGTGTCACATAATGGCCTAGTATACGATGCATACTAGCCCATTATGCTTTTAATTTGCAGGGAGCAAGAGGGGAAGTAAAACCCATCAGGGTTTACTTCCTCTTTAAGGACTTTGTTTTAAGGTAATTCTGTCATAATGTCAATAATAGCAAATTATGACATCACCTGCAGGAGCCCCTTTAAAAGGCTCTTTTCCTGCGTTGTGCCAAATAAAGTGATGGAGTTCTGCTGAGTTCTTGAGTATGTGCAACCCTAACCCTCTCTCCTATGGACTACGAGTAATAAAATCCATTTTTGTTTCATCTAAAAGTGACCGGCACCCATCTGTCTACATGACCACTATGTCCAAGTGATCTACCTCTGAGGTAAAAGGTCAGCCCACGCTGTGTCTCTGGGGGCATTACCACATATCTGGGGGGGTGGGTGCTACACATACAGTACTCCTAAACAGCACAACCAGGAGCTGAAAATTCTACCTCTATTAGAGTTAAAGCGCAATTCCATCCAAAAGTGGAAGTTCCGCTTTTAGGACTCCTCACCCCCTTACATGTCACATTTGGCATGTCATGTTTTTTTTTGGGGGGGGGGAGGTACCTAGTTTTGACAGGTACCCAGCTCCCACTTGGGCCGCCTAGGCGACCCAAGCGGAAGTTCTCTTCTCCCCTCACTCCCTGCAATCTTCTGGGACACGTCACAGGTCCCAGAAGATTGCCCGGCCATTGAGGAGACGCAGCGCGACTTGCAAATTCACAGTGCACGCCTGGCTGTGTAGCCACAAGCTGTCACAGCCATGTGCCCACACTTATAATGCCAGAGAGAAGCGAGGGATAGAACTGAGGGTTTGAGTAAACGCATCGCTGGATCCTGGGACAGGTGAGTGTGCATTTATTAAAAGTCAGCAGCTACACTTGTTAAGCTGCTGACTTAACCACTTGAGATCCGCGCTATGGTCGAAAGACGTCCACAGCGCGGCTCTCAAGTGCCGGGTGGACGTCCATAGATGTCCTGCTGTTGTTGTTCCCTGTGGGCGCCGCTGGGGGCGCGCAGCGGGGAAACAACGCGCCCGGCGCATCGCTCGGGAGCCGATGCGAGTGCCTGGCGGCCGCGATGTCCGCCAGACACTCGCGATCGTCGGGAACACAGCCGGTAACACAGCAGGACGTGGAGCTCTGTGTGTAAACACAGAGCTCCACGTGCTGTCAGGGAGAGAGGAGACCGATCTGTGTCCCTTTACATAGGGACACAGCATCGGTCACCTCCCCCAGTCACCCCCCTCCCCCCACACAGTAAGAAAACTATGTAGGGAATACATTTAATCCCTTCCTCACCCCCTAGTGTTAACCCCTTCACTGCCAGTCACATTTATACAGTAATTAGTGCATTTTTATAGCACTGATCGCTGTATAAATGTGAATGGTCCCAAAATTGTGTCAAAAGTGTCCGATACGTCCGTCGCAATATCGCAGCCCTGACAAAAAAAAAAAAATCGCCGCCATTACTAGTAAAAAAAAAAAAAAAACATAAATCTATCCCCCATTTCGTAGGCACTATAACTTTTGCGCAAACCAGTCGCTTATTGCGATTTTTTTTTTTTTTTTTACAAAAATACGTCGAAAAATACGTATCGGCCTTAACTGAGAAAAAAAATAGTTTTTTTTAAAAAAAATTGGGATATTTATTATAGCAACAAGTAAAAAAAATATATATATTTTTTTAAATTGTCGCTCTTTTTTTGTTTATAGTGCAAAAAATAAAAACCGCAGAGGTGATCAAATACCACCAAAATAAAGCTCTATTTGTGTGGAAAAAAGGACGCCAATTTTGTTCGGGAGCCACGTCGCACGACCGCGCAATTGTCAGTTAAAGCGACACAGTGCCGGAAGCTGAAATTTCTCCTGGGAACGAAGGGGGTTTATGTGCCCAGTAAGCAAGTGGTTAATAAAAACACAAAATTGACTTCATCAGCTCGGCTTAGCCGGCTCTCTTCTCCTGCCAGCATATGTGCATGCAACGGACCCTGATTACCATCTAGTGCTGTCTCTCCCTCTAATAGTGCCTGAAGATGCAGGTACTTATGCTTGTTGTAATAAGAATGCTTGGGCCAATAAATATACATATATCATATCTGAGGGTCCACTAAAGTGGTCGGAGCAATTTTCCTGGTCTGCTGCCAAGCGGCCTCCCTTCTGCATAGTGACCACTGGGGCTCACTCAACACCACCCCATGCACAGAAATCCTTGCATTTCTTAAAAAGACAATGGGTTCTCTGATTGGATGGGGTGGAAATCTTGACTTCATTGCCTTACCTCTCCAGCTTGTCCAATCAGAGAACACCCAGTATTCCTTAAAAAAAACAAAAAAACACAAAAGGTGTCATGTGAATGGTGGCAGTGCCGTTCAAGCGACTCCCTGTGATCACTATGCAGAAGGGAAGCCCCCTAATCACTGTAGTATTGGCGACTACATCGGTCCCTCTGTATGGGGGTCCTATGGGATTTGCATACTTACATTGGTCTAAGCTGGACCAGTTTAACTATGAAAGATCGAGCCTAGACTTCAGCTTTAACAGAAGAGTGTGTGTATGACACCATCACTCCCACTGTATATTATCCCATGTGGAAGAACACATGTTGTGTTAGGTAAATCGCATCTAGAAGAGGGTAGCCACATTTAGGTAAAGACACCTTTTCGACACTATGAAGAGAACAACTAATCTGTTTAAAACATTGGATGGTCATTTATTCAGGCACAATTCATTCATCTACTCCCCGAATTGAGATACTGGTTCAGGCCTGACCCAATCATGTAAATACTGGTATTTGTGCCATTCTTGGCTGTATTCAGTGTCTGACAGCTATTACTTTATAGGCTAAACACATGGGGAAAGGACAGTGTGGAAATGCTTCCTCCTGCCTGCAGCAGATTGAGGACATCATCTAAGCCTAGGCAAAGTCATTGACTAAAGCTCAAGGACTGCTTTTGAACAATAAAGATACAGCTCCATCGCAGCGGAGTCCGCCCAGGCCCGGATTTACTCCCTTTGCAGCCCCAAGGCCGGGTCCTTTAATGCCGCCCCCACCTGCGCAGTACAGGGGGAACTCCCGAAGTGAAAGTGGTGAAAGTGTCCTCTCCTCTCAGCCACAGTGCCGCCCCTACACCCACTGCCGCCCCGAGGCCTGGCCTTGTTTGGAATCCGGGCCTGAGTCCGCCAGCTCAGCGGGAGATCTCTCCGCAGAGCCAGTGGATGACAAGTCCTTCTCCGCTTACTGAGCGGAAGGGGCTTGTGCAGCGCCGCTGTCTCCTATCGACAGATCTGATGAAAACAGACGGCATGTCCGTTTATATCAGATCTTACCCGATCCAATATGGACGGGTGGCGACGTATCGCCATCCGTCTGATTTTAGCGGATTGGATGTCAGCGGACATGTCTCCACTGACATCCAATGCTCCATAGAGAAGTTCAGGTCCGCCGACAAATATGACAGGTGAACCTGAATGGTACGACTGTGTGAAAGGGGCCTTATAAAAAAATTTTTATTTTGTTGCTGTAAATTATCATGTCAGGAAGTTAACCCTACTCCAAAGTGTACACCGCTCAGGCAATGAGTGGGTGATTGAAGTAATAAAGCAAAGGAAAAATGGTAGCACACCACAGCAAAGTCAAAATCTTGAAGGTTCTTTATTGTTGCCAAGCCAGTGCTTAATCATAACCAAAGGAATTACCCTGCAATATTACTGAAATGCCCCACTTTAATGTCCAACACATAAGCACATACCGTATTTATCGGCGTATAAACACGCACCCTAACTTTAAGAGGGAAGTTTCAGGAAAAAATCTTTCCACAGCCCCCTGCGTATAACACGCAGGCACAGTTTACCCTCTTTTTTTTTAGGGTAAAAAAGTGAGCGTTATACGCCAATAAATACAGTAAGTGCATTTTACTATGAGTGTAATTTGTTCTAGACTTTTTTATTATTATAATTATTATTATTATTATTTCATGTACTGTATCTATTTGCATAGTGTGTTGAAAGAGTGTAACTAGCTTCATATCTTTTCAACAAGTGCAAATAGACATGACATGCAAATCTACTTACCAACTGAATGTGTTCAACTGAACAGCTTTGCAAGAATTTACATATGTAAAATGTATTGCAACGTCATTCAACCACACAAGCATACATTTACTAAGCAGCTCTCACCACATGAATGCTTTCAAGGCATATGTGAGATTATGAAAATTATAAGAAAATTACCTTCTGAATTTGTATTTTCCAATCTGCAGTACTTACAGATTAAAGAAAAGGAAATAAATAAAGCACAGAGATAAATAAAATAGAAGAGACCATCAGAACAGCCTCATGTATAGGCACAATTATCCTTCTGGGCTGCTTACGTTCATAGCACCAGTTACAGAAACGACTTTGCAGGTAGAAAATGGCAAGTTCTCTGAGCTTATGGTGAGGGAGTTTACCTAATTACAAACCCACTTGCTGAACACCAAACTGATATCCACACAGACAATACCAGCAATAGAAAACTTGACCAAAAAAGGGTGCAGGCTCTAAGACCCTTTAAAAATAACAAATCCAAAACAATTAGTGTGCTTAAAGCGGATCTCCACTCTAAAGTGAAGTCGCGCTGATCGGCACCCTCCCCCCCTCCGGTGTCACATTTGACACCTTTCAGGGGGGAGGGGGGTGCAGATACCTGTCTACAGACAGGTATCTGCACCCACTTCCGGCCACACAATACGGGCAAAAGACGGGTTTTTTCCTTACTTCCCGTCCGTCCCCCATTGTATGCTGGGAACACTCGGCTCCCAGCACACAGCGGGAGCCAATCGGCGGGCGCAGCACGACTCGCGCATGCGCCGTAGGGAACCGGGCAGTGAAGCCGGAGCGCTTCACTGCGCCGTAGGGAACCGGGCAGTGAAGCCGGAGCGCTTCACTCCCTGGTTCCCTCACCGTGCATGGAGGGGGGGGAGCAGCAGGGTGATGAGCGATCGCTCGTCATCTGCTGCGGACGGCGCTGGACTCCAGGACAGGTAAGTGTCCTTATATTAAAAGTCAGCAGCTGCAGTATTTGTAGCTGCTGGCTTTTAATATATTTTGTTTAGTGGCACATCCGCTTTAACAAATCATAAACATACAGTATGTTGTGTACAGAGTACATTCTAATTACCGTATTTATCGGGGTATACCGCGCCCCGGCGTATAACGCGCACCCCAAGCTTAGCAAGGTAAAAAAAAGAAAACTTTAATTTTTGCCCTGCGTCCATCGGCAGCCTTTTCTGGCGTCCGTCTGAGGCCTTGTGGGTGTCTCTCTGCGGCTTCCTTGCGTGGGGTCCGTCTGCGGCCTCCATCCAGGTGTCCGTCTACGGCCTCCATCCAGGTGAGTGTGTCCGGTGTTTGTTTTTGGATTTTGGCGCGAGCCGAGAGGAGACAGATTTCCTGTGTGTTCGGCTCCTCTCGTGTGGCTGCGGGCGGAGCCGAGCCTAACCGAGTGCGCAGTACACTCGGCTCGGGCTTTGTCGGCGGCGCTCAGAGACAGCGAGGATCGGCTGTCTCTGAGGAGGATCGCAATTAGTGGCCCAGTCATTGACCAGCAATATGGTTTGGGGCTGAAGTGGTTAAAAAATTCTACAGGTTGCATGTTTTGAGTTACAGAGGAGGTCTAGGGCTAGAATTATTGCTCTTGCGGCGATACCTCACATGTGTAGTTTGAACACCATTTACATATGCGGGCGCTACTCACATATGTGTTCGCTTCTGCGCGCAAGCTTGGCGGGACAGGGCGCGTTTTCTGGCTCCTAACTTTTTTAGCTGGCTCCTAGATTCCAAGCAAATTTGTCAAACCCTGGTTTAGGAGATATTTCTTTTTACCTACAGGTAAGCCTTATTATAGGCTTACCTGTAGGTCAAAGTGAGAAATTTGACTATACATCCACTTTAACTTCTTCCTCTCCCTGACCTTTTTATTTTTTTATTTATACTGTTGGTATACAAAAGGTTTGTAAATTCAATGGTTATTTTTTGTGGCATACATTTCATAAAAGTCTTATATTCATTTGTAAATAGCATTCTTATGGTTTGAACTACAATCGTTGATGTCCTAAAAACAAAAAGACAAATCACAGAAACATAGCTCTGATAGTACTTGTTTTAAAATGATCACTTGTCAAACTAATTCTGGCATACACTTTCTATTCCATGCGTTTTTTGTTTTCAATTCAAAGCATACAGGAATTTAAAAGTGCTTTACTAAAACTGGAGAGTGCAAAATCGGGTGCAGCTCTGCATAGAAACCAGCTCCCGTTTTTTTTTTTTTTTTTTGTCAAAGCTTCATTGAACAAGCTTAAGTTAGAAGCCGATTGGCTACCATGCGCAGCTTCACCAGATTTTGCACTTTCCAGTTTTAGTAAATCAAACCCAATATCTTCTGCATAATGTTATCAGGCCTCTTCATTTGTTGTCAGGGAAAACACACAAGTAGACATAGCAGTTTTCTTTTAAATCCAAATAATAAAAGTGCCTTCCACACCATATTTCAACTTGTTGAGAAATATGGATATGCAACGCCAATAAAAAACATTTCCTATTAACTGCTCTTTCACATGCAGTGGGTAAGGTGTTGGCAAAGAGGAGGAAGCGTTTACTAGGGAGTGGTGGAGATGTGTAGAAGGTTGCAGGCAATAATAATTATTTTACCTATTAGAAGGTTTATGTAACATTATAATTTTTCTAATGACGATTTTATACATATACTAAATATCAGGATATATAAAACGGAAACAATTGTTTTTAACCATGTATGAAAACTGCCAACAGATAAATAGAAGGCTCATGTCAAAGAAAGTATGCTGTACGCCAAGAGTTACTTTGACTAGTGCCTAAATCATTTACCGTATGTAGCGCCCTGCTCCTGTTAAACAGGCGCTGCTTTAAATTTAGTGGGGGTCTGAGCTGTTATTTGGCTCAGACAAGAATGATTAATGGCAAATTTAGCCTCTGTTCCAGCCATGGCTGTGCTGGGAGTTTCACAATTGTTTGCCTGGGGGTGTCATTACCACCCCAGGCCAAGGGTGGCAGCAGCCAGGTCAGGGTGTAATGGGTGTTCCACTGATTCGCTGCCGAGGGGTCGCCCCGCTGTGCATGCTGGGGAGGGGTACTTAAGGCATAGACGCCATTGGTGCGGGGGTCGTTGTTCGTGCCTCGTGGCCCGCCTGTCCTGAGGTGCGTGTCCTGAATCCTGACTCCGGGACCACGTTGGTCCGGGGACGCGGCTTTGCCTGGTAGGCCCAGTAGTCAGACTGGGGCCTGCTTTCTTAAGAGGTGATCCTGTGCTGTCCTGCGGGAAGAAGCCACTTAATGAAGGAAGCCAGGGGAGGACCTATCCTGAAGAGGGCCATGCAAGAGACTGGTATCTTGGGAGTAGGCCTGGAAACTTAATCGAATAATGTACCATACACTGAGAGGCTTGACGGTGGTTGCCTGTCGGATCTAAGTTCTACAAAAGTTAATCTGGAGAGATCCGGGTGCTGAATCCTGTGGCAGGGCATTTCGGACTAAAAGTGTCCCCTTATAAAGGAAGGTCTGTGGCCAGGGCCGGACTGGCCAACCGGGATAGCGGGAAAATTCCCGGTAGGCCGCCTGCTTTTGCCTGCTGTCACTGCCTGTCAGTCAACTATAATCAGCGGCGGGCCGCAGCCGCGATCGCCGTGGCCGCCGCTGTTTTAAATTGCAGAGGTGACGGCTGCACTGGGTTTCCTGGGGCTGCTTTTTCATACCTGCAGACTGCGGTAGTTAAAAGCAGCCACGGGCCGGCAGGTTGCGGCCGCCATACTCGCCGCCTCACGAATCCCTTCTTGAACTAGTCCTGACGTTTTTTTTCTCCTGCTCGGCTCCTCCCCGTAGACACATGATCAGTGATGCTGCTCACTGATTAGCTAGGTAAGAACTTACCTAGCTAATCAGTGAGCAGCATCACTGATCATGTGTCTACGGGGAGGAGCTGAGCAGGAGAAAAAAAACTTTTAGGACTAGTTCCATCGTCCCGTGCGGCGCCAACACCGCCTAATACAATGTCTCTGCAGTGTCTGCCCGGTCTCGAGTGAGGGGAGAAGTGAACGGCGTCGCCACCCTGCCTTGGAGCACAAGGTGAAGAAATTAATTTTAATGCAATAAAAACGATTCTCTCTCCTACCATATCTGCACCCCCCCCCCCCCGCCCCCCCCTTCTCTCTCTGTCACCTATCTTTGCTGCCCCTGCAATTAAAATCTGTATAATAATCTCAGAGAGGAGGGGGGTGCAATGCCTCGTGAGAGAGATTATTATACAGATTTAGGTTACAATTTGCACCCCCCCCCTCCTCTCTGTCACCTTGCTGCCCCTGCAAATTGTAATTAAAAAAAAAACGCCCAAAAAATTCCCACCTGTCCGCCTGCGGCTGCCTCCCGCACTATAGCCCCTGCGGTACGGCACTTTACCTGAAAAATGTGGTTACTTAAAGTGGAGGTTCCCCCCCAAAAAAATTCTAACAATACATTGAGAAGACTGATTACACTGCGGGTATGCGTTTTTTTTTCTCGTACATACCTCGTTATCGCCGTTTCATCCCTCGGCTCCCGGGTATGATTCTTGTGGGGCTGGGCGTTCCTAGTTGATTGACGTTCCTCCGACCGACGCATACTTGACGTCACGACTTTCCGAAAGAAGCCGAACGTTGCTGCGCAGGCGCCGTATAGAGCTGACTCTATACGGCGCCTGCGCAATGACGTTTGGGTTCTGTTGGAAAGTCGTGATGCGCAGTATGCGCCGGTCAGAGGAACGTCAATCAACTAGGTCCAGCAAGAATCGTACCCGGAAGCCGAGGGATGAAACGGCGATAACGAGGTATGTACGAGAAAAGAAAAAAAAACAGCATAACCGCAGTGTAATCAGTCTTCTCAATGTATTGTTAGAATTTTTTTTTAGGGGGAACCTCCACTTTAACTGTTGGCAGTATGGAGGAGTGTGACAGGCACTCCCCATGCTCATTTACGAGTGTGACCGGCCACTCAGCCAGATTGTCATTTGTTTGAATGGAAGAGGCTCCACCTAAAGCGTCAGTATTTTAGCAGCGCTTTACTGTCATTTTTGCGGCACTATTCAGTCGCTAGCGGGGCGCCTCATAGACTTTGAGTGTCCTGCCAGCACAATGCTAGCGGCCCAAAAGGATAAAAAAAACGTCCGCAAAGCGCCGCTGCAGCAGCGCTTTGCTGGCGGTTCAGCACCGCTGCCCATTGATTTCAATGGGCAGGGGCGCTTTAGAAGCAGTGTGTACACCGTTCCTTCAGGGCCTCAAAGATGCAGCTAGCAGGTCTTTTTTGAGCATCCTGCCAGCGCACCTCTCCAGTGTGAAAGCTTTCGCATTGGAGTGAGAAGAGAGGCTCTTTCAGGGCATTTTGCAGGCGCTATTTTGTAGCGCCTGCAAAGCACCTCAGTGTGAAAGTAGTCAACACTGAGGCGCTTTGCAGGCGCTATAACGCAAAAAATAGCGTCTGCAGAGCGCCCTGAAAGAGTGGTTCCACTCACTGCAGTGTGAAAGCCCAAGTGCTTTCACACTGGAGCGGTGCGCTGGCAGGACATTAAAACATTTCCTGCAAGCAGCATCTTTGAGGCGCAATAGGAGCGGCTCCTAAAGCGCCCCTGCCCATTGGAATCAAAGTGACACTTTGCGGCCATTAAAAGCACCCCGCTAGCGACTGAATAGTGCCGCTAAAAATAGCGGCGCTTTACTGCCGATGCCCCCACCGCCCCAGTGTGAAAGAGGCCTTAAAGTCATCATCATGTGTGATTGTGCGTGTGTGCTAAGCAGACGGGGCCGCTGGTGATCCTACTCCCTCTCTCCCCCTGTACAGTGTCAGAGGCACTGGCGCAGCATTGGCAGAGGACTGTATCCATTACAAGGAAACACCCCCTGCACTGCTGCCTGTCCCTGACCATGCTGATATTGCTGAATTTATGGGTGCTGATATTGCTGAATTTATGGGTGCTGATATTGCTGAATTTATGGGTGCTGATATTGCTGAATTTATGGGTGCTGGTAAGGCCATATTTATGGGTGCTGGTAAGGCCATATTTATGGGTGCTGGTAAGGCCATATTTATGGGTGCTGATATTACTGCAAGCTTGGGTGTTTTTTTTTTTGTTATGGTTATCTGAAAGATGGGTTTCAAATGTTTTGACAGGGGCGCAGTTTCAGTAGAAACGCCTCTGCTCTCGCCGTTGCACCCTTTCTCTCTCGCCGTTGCACCCTCTCTCTCTCTCGCCGTTGCACCCTCTCTCACCATTGCAGCCCGGCCCCTCTCTGGCTCTCTCATGGATTTCTCGCTTTTTTTTGGGCTGGTATATTAATGCTGTGGGGCTGGTATGAAATTATTTCCAGGGCTGGTTTTCATTCCCAGTCCGGCCCTGTCTGTGGCAGAGACTGTACTTTATTCCGTGCGCCATCCCGGCTGCTAGGCCAGTGAGAGGAACCTATACGGGTGAGCAATACCCACTCTGGCTAGAGTGGCGACGAGAACCATTTGCTGGAAGCAGGAGTGTTTCCTATTTGTGATTATGCACTGAACCTACCTACCATTCCACCCCTTTACTTATTTTCTACTAAAGTTCTGCAAATAAATCCCAGAAAAAGAAGTGCATTGTGTGGACATTGGGATATTTCGGACTCTCTTTTCACCCTGGACAGCGAGAAGATAGAGGTAACATGCCACCCAAAAATACTCAGCAGCTCCTTCGGGGGTAGTGCTACACGTATGTTACACAGTAGATGGTACAGTATGTAATATTCTTTATCTGTCACCCAAAATTGTAAGAGTAAAATGTGTCTAAACAGTTAATTTGAATTTGGAATACATCTTTGCCTATGGGCTGGGAACATATAACAAGACATGATTCACAACACGTTAGGAATAATCCAAGAATAACTCAGCAAGCCTTCAATTTTCAGAAAAACATGAGACCACGTCAACAACTCTGGATGCAAGAACCACATGGAAAACGTCTGAATAAATACAGAACATCCAAGCTGCTTTATTGGTAGACTAGTCCTGCTATAATTATATATATTTACTAAAGATATTTTATTCTATTTTAGGCTAAATTATAAGGCTGCTTACATATGTAACAAATCATTTTTGAGTCAATGCCTGTTTTGCAAGAATAACCTACAGTATCCAAATTTTTTTTTTTTCTAAAGTGTCCAGATGCGAATTCCCTGTCTTTCATGCTCATCCTCTAACTTACCTAGGCCCATTTCCCATGGCAGGTTAGTTGTGGCTGCCGGATTCCTGCAGCAAAAATCTGCGGATACTTGCTGTTGGAATGACCGGGTTATGCCATCGGCAGATCGCATGGAGCCACACACAGAGCCATTACCTGCAGTTTGGGACAGATGTTCGAGCCTGGGAAACCTGTGACTGGGTAATATACAGGCAAGAAATTGTGGGAAACAAGGGAAGAGGGTTGTCACCGCATAACAAAGTGCATAACGAAGAGGTCTTAAGGTTTTGCACAGGCACAATTAGGCATGTACTGGCCATCGGGACAATCGGGAGTATCCCGGTGGGCCGATGGCTCAGTGGGCTGTTTTTAAATGCAGACTTCGGCAGGAGCGTGGCAGCAAACAGGGGTGGGGATTCGGGTAAGGTGGCCAGCCAGGAGGCCAGTTGGATGTAAAAGCCGAGGAGGGAGAAGAGCTCCCCCCCCCTCCCTGATCACTGAAGAGGCGAACAGGAACGATCGCGGACACCCCAGCGCTCCCAGAACCTCAATTCCTCCACATCCTCTCTGCTCCAGGAACAGTGCGGCCCAGGGCGGAGGACAGGCTGACTGGGAGCCCAGAGGAAGAGAACATGCGGGAGGCGGAGGCTTCCAAGGAGCCGCAGGAAGGAGCTGAGCCGTGAGAGCACCCCCAATCAAGAGGGAGACTCTGCGCTGCCACTGCTGGCCATCAGGTACCCAGCATCCTACACAAACATGCCAGCACAATGAGACAGCGGCGGGGGGAGTGGGGGGGTTTGAAAAGAGGAGGGACTGCAGAGAGGGACAGTGCTACGTGGTCTGTCTCAGCCCTCCCCTCTGTCTCTCAATCTCCCCCATGTCTCTCACCCCCCCTTCTGCCCCCTCCTCTGTCTCTCAGCCCCCCCACTGTTTCTCAGACCCCCCCTCATCAGCCCCCTCCTCTGTCTCTTAGCCCCCCCACTGTCTCTCAGACCCACCACTGTCTCTCAGACCCACCACTGTCTCTCAGACCCCCCTTCTTTCTACCCCCTCCTCTGTCTCTCAGCCCCCTCCCCCCGTCTCTCAGCCCCCTCCTCTGTCTTATTCACTCCCTGACTCTTAGGCTGCTTTCACACTGGGGCGGGGGTTGACGGTAAAACGCTGCTAGTTTTAGCAGCATTTTACTGTCGTTTTAGTGGCGCTATTCAGCCTCTAGCGGGCACTTTTAACGCCTGCAAGCGGTTGAATTAAAGGTTAAATGCGTCCGTATATTGCTGCTGCCGAAGTGCCTTGCAGGTGCTTCAGCAGCTGTGGCCATTCATTTACAAAGATGTTGCTTGCAGGATTTTTTTAACACCCCGCCCGAGTGTGAAAGCAGGCGTTCACACTGGGACTGCAGGGGAGGCGTTTTTCAGGCGCTATTTTTAGCCCAAAAGCACCTGAAAAATGCCTGAGTGTGAAAGGGATCCTACACTCATCCCCCTCTCTCACTCCCTCTCCCTTAGCCCCCCCCCTCCCTCACTCCCTCTCCCTTAGCCCCCCCCTCCTCTCTCTCTCTTTCCCTCACGCTCTCTCTCTCTCACCCTTTCATGATATACAATAATGGATGTAGGGGCCTTTTGGTGGGCGTGATATTTATTTTTAAGGGGGGGGGCAGCATTTTATTGAATTAAAGTGGGCTGGAGAAAGTCCAGGGCCAAATTTTTGTCCCAGTCCATTAAAAAAAACATAAAAACTAAAATAGCTAACTGTCAAGTCAGGCTGGCAGATGCACTTCCGGCAGAGACACACATATACGGAGCTCACTGCTCCTGTATGCCAGATTACTACTGGGGACACAGGAGACTCCTACACACCGCCACTCAGACGCGGAGGCAACTACTGCTACCACCAACATGTGGGTATGTCTGCTAAAGCCACACTATGCAGTTATGTTTCTTATAACTAATGCTGTTCAATATATATTTTTCCTCTTTATCCTCAGGCTCTGAGCACAACACTAGGCACTATGTTGGACCTTGGTCCTTCTGCCCAATATATACTGGTTTACCATACCAATTTATACTATCTTATTCCAATAGTTGAGTCTTTCCTGGATTTATCTTCGTCCCCTCCTATTTTGCTTATCAGCAAATTGTACATTCTTTTTATGACTGCATCATTATGGTGAGCATCTCTTTTTTCCTTACCCCATTATAGACTATACTCAATTTACTAGTCTCACATACGGATATATATGCTATTGCAATGCTACATTAAACTATTCCTTACCCCTACCCACAGATTATCCATCCCTGACTGGCAATACGTTTTCATATAATGCCACTGTCTTTGTTTTGTGAGTATTATATATCTTGTTAATATATTAATTTTATTAGCACATGGGCGATGTACTGTATATACACTCGAGTATAAGCTGACCCGAATATAAGCCAAGGCACCTAATTTTACCACAAAAAACTGGGGAAACGTATTGACTCGAGTATAAGCCTAGGGTGTCCATCTGCATGCCTCACTGTGTCCATGTGCATGCCTCACTGTGCCCATGCCTCACTGTGCCCATGCCTAGAATGACGTTTAACATGGGAGTCTATGGAAGAGGTGCCGACTTTGAAAAATCGGTGCTCCCCAGCCGTAGGTCTGCACACTTGTAGAGAAGAAATGGGGCTACATGTGTGCCAAGTTCCGGGTCCAGGGGACCTACGACCGGTCGGTACCGGGTCCCCAAAATCACTGAAGAAATTACCATTTAACATGGGAGTCTATGGAACGGGTGCCCGGCTTTGAAAAGAAAGAGGAAGTTTGGGATCCAGGGGACCTACGGCCATCTGGTATCCGGTCCTCAAAGTCTGGGAGATGAGGCGCAACAAGGTGACTCGAGTATAAGCCGAGGGGAGCATTTTCAGCACAAAAAATGTGCTGAAAAACGAATTTTAATTAACATTCTCATATTACATTATACTTGTGTGTCTCAACTGGGGGGTTTAGCCTATTTGCTCTCTGGGGTTTGGACGAGAGCTTTCTCTGTAGTTACTGTACTGCACATCAGCAAATATTAATACACATTACTTTATTTGTATTTTTATTCTTTTGTTATTAAAATATGTTTATTTACTCTTTTTATATATTTTAATAGATACACATTATAGGGAACGCTTCTTCAGGAGCATGAGTAACATGTAGAGCACGTTTTTTCCTACATCTGGACCCTCTTCACGGTTATCTGTTCCATACTTGTATTAGCTACGTTTTCACTACCTATTGTATTTACTCAATCTACAATATAACTGTATACTATTGGAATTACTACGATAAAACTGGAGGGGGCCAGTTAATAATGTTGTTATATACAATTTTATCTGTATAATTGTTTTTTCTTAATGAACTTTCTACAATAAAAACTAGGGTTGTCCCGATACCACTTTTTTAGGACCGAGTACAAGTACCGATACTTTTTTTCAAGTAGTCGCCGATACCGAATACCGATACTTCTTTTAAATGTGTCCCCAAATGCAGCCATGTCCCCCCCATATGCAGCCATGTCCCCCCCATATGCAGCCATGTCCCTCTAGCCATGTCCCTCACATATGCAGCCATGTCCCTCTAGCCATGTCCCTCACATATGCAGCCATGTCCCTCTAGCCATGTCCCTCACATATGCAGCCATGTCCCTCTAGCCATGTCCCTCACATATGCAGCAATGTCCCTCTAGCCATGTCCCTCACATATGCAGCAATGTCCCTCTAGCCATGTCCCTCACATATGCAGCAATGTCCCTCTAGCCATGTCCCTCACATATGCAGCAATGTCCCTCTAGCCATGTCCCTCACATATGCAGCCATGTCCCTCTAGCCGTGTCCCTCACATATGCAGCCATGTCCCTCACATATGCAGCAATGTCCCTCTAGCCATGTCCCTCACATATGCAGCAATGTCCCTCTAGCCATGTCCCTCGATGCGGCGGCGCGATGCGGCGGCAGCGGCGGGGGGGAAAGGGGGGGGGGAGTATTCTATTTAGGTATCGGGGGTATTTGCGCGAGTACGAGTACTCCCGCAAATACTCGGTATCGGTCCCGATACCGATATCGGTATCTGGACAACCCTAATAAAAACCCTTATGCCGCGTACATACGGTAGTTTTTTGTCTTGTAAAAAAATGTTGTTTTTTCTCATGAAAAAAAACGAAATTTTTCAAACTTCATTTTAAAAAACGACGTTGCCTACACACCATCGTTTTTTCAAAATGCTCTAGCAAAACGCGGTTATGTACAGCACGTACAACAGCACTCTGTTCCATTTAAGCTCGCGTCATAACTTGCTTCTGAGCATGCGCGGGTTTAAAAACGTTGTTTTAAACGTCGTTTTAGCCCACACACGATAATTTTTTATGACACAAAAAACGACGTTTTGAAAAACAACATAAAAAATTGAAGCATGTTCGAATTTTTTTTTTGTCGTTTTTCAGAAGACATAAAACGACGTTTTGCCCACACACGATTGTACACGGCATTAGCGTTTTACAATATTTACATGTGTGCCTCTAAAAGTCAAAATTTCCTAGTTTGTAGTCCAATTTCTTTTCAGAACAGTCAGTCAGGTTTACATCTACATTAACTGCTTGCCGACCAGCCGCCGCAGTTATACGGCGGCAGGTCGGCTCTGCTGGGCGAGATCACGTAGCTATACATCATCTTGCCGAGCAGCCAATAGGGGCACGCAAGCGCGCCCCCCTCTCACCCCTGACGCCTACGCACGTGCCCGGCGGTCGCGATCACCGCCGGGCACCCGTGATCGCTCGTTACAGAGCGAGAACCCGGGAGCTGTGTGTGTAAACACACAGCTCCCGGTCCTGTCAGGGGGAGAAATGCCTGACCGTCTTTTCATACAATGTATGAACAGCGATCAGTCATTTCCCCTAGTCAGTCCCACCCCCCTTCAGTTAGAACACACCCAGGGAACATACTTAACCCCTTCCTCGCCCCCTAGTGTTAACCCCTTCCCTGCCAGTGGCATTTTTATAGTAACCAATGCATTTTTATAGCACTGATCGCTATAAAAAGGCCAATGGTCCCAAAAATGTGTAAAAAGTGTCTGAAGTGTCTGCCATAATGTCCCAGTACCGATAAAAAAATCGCTGATCGCCGTCATTACTAGTAAAAAAAAAAATATTAATAAAAATGCCATAAAACTATGCCCTATTTTGTAACCGCTATAACTTTTGTGCAAACCAATCAATAAACGCTTATTGCGATTTTTTTTACGAAAAATATGTGGAAGAATACATATCAGCCTAAACTGAGGAAAAAAAAAATTTTTTTATATATTTTTGGGGGATATTTATTATACCAAAAAGTAAAAAATATTATTTTTTTTCAAAATTGTCGCTCTATTTTTGTTTATAGCGCAAAAACTAAAAAGTTATGATCAAATACCAACAAAATAAATCTATTTGTGGGAAAAAAAGGACGCCAATTTTGTTTGGGAGCTGCGACCGCGCAATTGTCAGTTAAAGCGACGCAGTGCCGAATCGCAAAAAGTGGCCTGGTCTTTGACCAGCAAGTGGTTAATGATGTTAAATGCAGTATTATGATGAAAGCAGGTGCATATCGTACACTAACCTTTGCCAGGAAGTCTCGTAATGATCAAAGTAGGCCAATGACCACAGCTGCCAAACAAGTATCTTCTGTGCGGTTCTATAAAAAAGTCAGAGAAAATATTTGTGTGGTGTTCTTATTATGCATGTTTGCCATACACAGAAACAGAGCATGGCCAAGTAACATAGGATAGGCTTGTTTTATCACTCATAACCTTTATTAAAAACAGTGGTTATATTGTGGATGTTGGATGAAACCCAAGCATTAATATTAATACCGGCAAAGAATATTCACAACATAACTTTCCACTATAAAATGACAATCTCTTTTTGATCCACCGTCAACTAACAATCTGATTTGATATTAATCGAATAGATTATTTAAGATTTGTCCTGATTATACAAAGTTTAGTTAACTCTAAATAAAATTGCATGGAGAATGTATAATCAGATTGTATAATGTATGGCCAGCCTAAGAATTAAGGGCCAGATTCACAAAAGGGATACGACGGTGTATCTCCTGATACGCCGTCGTATCTCTGTTTCTATCTATGCGACTGATTCATAGAATCAGTTACGCATAGATATCCCTAAGATCCGACAGGTGTAATTGTTTTACACTGTCGGATCTTAGGATGCAGTACCGCGGCCGCCGCTGGGGGGAGTTTGCGTCGTAAACCAGCGTCGGGTATGCAAATTAGGAGTTACGGCGATCCACAACGGATTTTCGCGTTCGATACATCGCCGCTAGTCTAGTTTCCCGTCGCAAAGTTAGTCGTCGTTTTTGGTGTCCTAACTTTAGTCAGCAAATGTATTGCTGTCTAAAGTATGGCCGTCGTTCCTGCGTCGAAATTTAAAAATGAACGTCGTTTGCGTAAGCCGTCCAGGAATACGGAATTACGCTACGCGCGTCGCCGTTCGAAAAAATGACGTCACTGCGCGCAAAGCACGGCGGGAATTGCGAAACGGAGCATGCGCAGTAGGTCCGGCGCGGGAGCGTGCCTAATTTAAATGGCACACGCTCATTTGAATTGGCCCGCCTTGCGCCGGACATATTTACGATACACCGCCGCAAGTTTCCAGGTAAGTGCTTTGTGGATCGGGCACTAAAACTGGAAACTTGCGGCGGTGTATCGTAAACAGGTTACGTTACACGGCCGCAAATGTATGTGAATCTGGCCCTAAATTGGTGACTATTTCTAAAGTAGATCTCCAGAGAAAACATTTGCATGGGATAGAAAAGGGAAACGTTTCACCAGTGATGGTGTCTCTTTCCTGATCACCTATTGTTGTGACATGAAGAGATGAAAACTCCCAAAGGAATATTAATAAAAACAGAAGCTGTAACCCTTCTCTACTGTACCTAAAGGAAGAGTTTAGTCTTTTACCCTGTATCCAGTAAGGTAGACCCTCACACTACGGAGAAATCAGTGCTGCAGCGTTTCAGGGGATAGTCAGTATTCACTGCAAGTCCCAACATGACTTGCACAGTTTTAATGGGCTTGGTTTGCTAAAGAGATCATTGCTGTTCACTTGGTAAAGTGAATGATTACTGCTGGGCTTTACAAACTAATCGATTAATCCAACCATGATAAACCGTACGGACGGATGAATTTTCTGTTGCCGGCTATTCTATTCTGACAGCTTGCACCCCTGGTTTTCTAAATAAATAATATAAATATCTTATGCTCACCTAATCCGTGCAATGGTATTGCACAGAGAGGCTCTGGCTCTTCTCTTTGGAAGTCCCCCGCCAGCGATTTTAGCGATTTCTCTTTTGTAACAGAGCTGGATTGATACAGGATTCAGGTAAGTGTTGGGAGGGGGGGGGGGGATTCTTGGCATCAAAACAGATTCCTTTTAGGCCTTATTCACATGGACACACCTATCCGTACACTCATCCAAAGGGCTGTCTTTTTCCACATGGGATGCACAGGTGACCCGTGCCGTGGGATGCACAGGTGACCCGTGCCATGGGATGCACAGGTGACCCGTGCCCTGGGATGCACAGGTGACCCGTGCCCTGGGAAGCACAGGTGACCCGTGCCCTGGGAAGCACAAGTGACCCGTGACCTGGGATGCACCAGTGACCCGTGCCGTGGGATGCACCGGTGACCCGTGCCGTGGGATGCACCGGTGAACCGTGCCGTGGGATGCACAAGTGACCCGTGCCCTGGGATGCACAAGTGACCCGTGCCCTGGGAAGCACAAGTGACCCGTGCCCTGGGATGCACAAGTGACCCGTGCCGTGGGATGCACCGGTGACCCGTGCCGTGGGATGCACCGGTGACCCGTGCCGTGGGATGCACCGGTGACCAGTGCCGTGGCATGCACCGGTGACCCGTGCCCTGGGATGCACAGGTGCTCCGTGCCATGGGATGCACAGGTGCTCCGTGCCATGGGATGCACAGGTGCTCCAAAAGTCTTCACACACTCACCTACCCAGTAAATCGAGTGTTATTCCCCTGTAAAGGCACTGCTGCTACACACCAGGTCCCCAGCCACCATCCTACCCTGTGATGTCTTTGGGAGTCCGCCTTTCTTCTCCAGGGTCAGGCAGGCCCCCGATGAAGTTTGCAGCTCCACTCTCCAGCTGCTCTGTACCTCTACTCTACTCCTGCAGCCTCCTGGGATATGTTTTGGGGATAATCCAGGTGACCATAGGTGCAGAACAAGTCCTTCTTGCCTAGGCACAAATGGCAGCATGGGGCAGAGGCATTTAAAAAAAAAAAAGTTAAAATGAAAAATAAATCAGTGTTTTTTAGATTCCTGATATGTGCCTGCTGTACCATGTAGAAAAAGTATTCTGCTCTTTGTATTGCTTCCTTTGTGTAAAATCCCCGGTGTTCTTGCCAGTCCCTCTGCTTGCCTATTAAAACTGACCACACTAAAGTGGAGAACACAGCATGATCAGTTCTCTAGCTGTGAGCTCTCCCCCAATGATCAGACTTGTCCTGACACCCCCCCCCATGCATAGCCATTCACTGGGAAGCTCAGTGTACTGTTGCTTCTCCTCCTCTTCCTCCCCCCAGCTCTTATGCAGCTTAGAATAGAGGGGGCAGTGATTAGTTTAAGACCCCATTCACACCTTCGCGTTTTGTCGCATGTAGCGCGACGCGAACAAACGCCAGAGGGACGAAAAGCAATGAAAGTCAATGGGGATGGTTCACATCTGAACGCTGATGCGCCTGACGCGCATCGCCTGTAGTCAAAAGAAGTTCTGGACCCTTTTCTGTCGCGCAATACGCGCGATATGCGCGTATTTGAGCGTTTTTGGTTTTCCATTGAAATCAATGTAAAACGCCAGATACGCGCGTATTGCGCGACAACAAGCGTTTGCTACAGGCGTTTTGTCAATAGAACTTGTCGCCCATGCAGAAGATTTAAAAAATCTACCAACATAGCAACAAGTGATGAAAAGATGATAGTTTTTCCTATTGGCTAAAAAAAAAACGTCTAAGTACAAAAACGTCGGACAACGCTGTATGCAAACGCGCATATTAGCATGAATACGCGCGAAAAAAACGCCTAAAAAAACCGCCGGAAAACGACGCTATTGCCTACGCCTAGGTGTGAATGCAGCCATAAAAAGGGGGGGGGGTGTACCTATACACAAATGTTTTACTGTTTGTTTCCGTTTTAAACTGATTGGGCTGTTTTACAAGGTGATCGTTTACAATCACTTTAACCTCTTCAGGCCAGTTAAACATATGTGGCCTCTCCGTGTGTGGACCTTCACGCCAAACGGCCACATATAGGCGGCCTTGTGCAAACTACTTACCGCGCTGAGAGCGCGCTCCCAGTACAGCAGCCGGCGGTTAGGTCACCAGAAAGATTGGGAGCTTTTGATCACGTGACAGCCAATCACAGCGGTCACATGAGCCGAATGCCCACCTCCTGGCGTTTAGAACACTTAAAGGACCGGGAGGGGTTTTAAACTTGGGCAGGGTTGCAAGCCAGAATAGACCAATATTAAAAGGGAAGGTTTACTTTAACTACTCCAGATTCAGCTGAATGTTTCTGTTTACAAAGACAGCAAAATCTAAAGTAACAGAGAATAAAGCAATAAAATATGATGCCATTTTTACAGGATTCTTCAAAATCCAGGGATGGGAATGAGACACAATCTGAGTGCTAGGAGATAAGACTAGCATCTCATACATACATTATATATAATATACCTTCCTGTCCCCCAGCCCAGTACCTTGCAGAATGATCCGTGTGTCCTCCTCCCTCGGAGAGCTTCCTGTGCACTATGACAGATTTCCTCCTAATGAAATTCCAGCCTGAGAAGTACAAGATCCTCCCCCTGCCAAGTCTAATGACTAGTTGCTGAAGTGCATACACAGCACCGAATACATGGATGGCAGGCACAGAGAATACTACAGGATCTTCATGGCCAGGGCAGGGAGGAGGTGATCACCGCACAGAACGAGAGGCAGGCTGGAGAAAATGGTTGTACTCAGTATAACAAAGCATCCAGCACAGAGCAGATTTCAGGGAAGTATGAATCCCGATCCTCAGCGATCACTGCAGGAAAATCAGCACGACAGTGATCTCAGCGACTTCCTCTTGTTATGACATTTCAGATGGCAACAATCACGCCTCCTCTGCGCGGACATTGGTGGAGAGGATCATGTGGGCGGGGCTGTCAGTTGCCTCTTGTAGTACAGAGGTGCAGCCCTTGTGGTTTCCTTCTCATCAGAAGAAAGTGTGTCAGCCGAAATGAAATCACTAACCTTTCCAAGGCAGGAAACACCAAATTTCTACAATCACATTTTAACGAACAGCACAGATCTCTACCCAATCCCTGACACCTCCTGTGAGCTTTGACATGTTGAAGAGGAGTTCCACCTAAAAATTGAACTTGCGCTTAACCCACTCCTCGCCCCCTTACATGCCACATTTGGCATGTCATTTTTTTGGGGGGGGGGAGTGGGGGCTTCAGGAGAAGGGGACTTCCTGTCCCACTTCCTCCTTCCGCCGAGGGGCTGGAAAGGCGATTAGCTTAATCGCCTTTTCATAGCCCCTCCCTGTAGGCGAGCGCCTGTCCAATCGGATGGTGCCGCGCCGCTCGCGCATGCGCACTGCCGCTCACGCATGCGCAGTGGGTGCCCGGCCGTGAAGCCGAAAGCTGGCACTGCTGGGTGCCCACACTAAGAATGAAGACGGCGAGGGGGGGCGAGGAGCGGAGCCCCGGCCGGCGCGTCGCTGGAGCCGGTAAGTGTCAGTTTATTAAAAGCCAGCAGCTACACTTTTTGTAGCTGCTGACTTTTAATAAACTTAAAAAAAAGGTGGAAAACCCCTTTAATGTACGGTAAAACCTTGGTTTGAGAGTAACTTGGTTTGAGAGCGTTTTGCAAGACAAGCAAAAATGTTTTAATACATTTAGCCTTGATATACAAGCGATGTCTTGATTTAAGAGTAATGTCATGTCACAACTGAGTATAAAAAAGAAGAGAGGAGACTCTAAGTGTAGCAATATGGTTACATTTAATGAAGGTACAACATTTATTGCTACACTTATGCCGCGTACACACGACCGTTTTTCGGGTTGTAAAAAATCACGTTTTTTTTAATGTCATTAAAAACGATTGTGTGTGGGCTTCAGAGCATGTTTCACGATGTAAAAATTTCGAACATGCTCTAATTTTTCACGTAGTTTTTAACGTCGTGTGTGGGCTTTTATGACGTGAAAAAAACGCGCATGCTCAGAAGCAAGTAATGAGACGGAAGCGCTCGTTGTGGTAAAATTACCGTTCGTAATGGATTAAGCACATTCATCACGCGGTAACAGACTGAAAAGCGCAAATCGTCTTTTACTAACACGAAATCAGCGCAAGCAGCCCAAAGGGTGGCGCCATACGAATGGAACTTCACCTTTATATTGCCGTCGTACGTGTTGTACGTCACCGCGCTTTGCTAGAGCATTTTTTTTTCACGATCATGTGTAGGCAAGGCCGTTTTAATGATCGGGTTGAAAAAAACGTTTTTTTTCTAGACCCTTAAAAATTTAATTTTTTACAACCCGAAAAACGGTCGTGTGTACGCGGCATTAGAGATGCCTCTCCTCTTTTATACCCTGTAAAAAAATGCTTTGATATACAAGTGCTTTGGATTACAAGCATGTTTCTAGAAGGAATTATGCTTGCAATCCAAGGTTTTACTGTAATTATAAAAGTTGCTTTTATAAATCTGCAGCTTTTGCTAAAGTAGAATTCCAGCTTTAAAGCGGTAGTAAACTGCAGCAGAATAAAAAACAAATCCATAAGACAATGGCATAATGTGGTAGTATGCATCGCATACTAGCACATTATGAAATACTCACCTTAGAACAAAGCCCTTCCAGTGGTGTTCGGTCACTTCTGAGGGGGCTGGCATCTTCCCCAGGTCTTTTGTCCGGGTTTGTGGGCTTCGGCACTGTAAGTTGCCGGAGGCGCAATGACGTCACTCCTGCGCATGTGCTCGGGAGCCCTCAGGTTCCGACAAGTAGCTCTAAAGGGTCGGCATACCGTTCCGAACCTTCAGAACACATGGGCCAGTGATGTCCTAATCAGTGCAGGTTTAGGAGATATTCATTTTACCTACAGGTAAGCTTTATTATAGGCTTACCTGTAAGTAAAAAATAAAAAAATCACAAAGCGGACTCTACTACCGCTTTAACCCAACTAGCCTTAAAAGCCTCTGTCCAAAAATGAAAAGTCAGCAGCTACAAATACCGTAGCTGCTGACTTTTACTATTAAGGCACTTACCTGTCCAGGCATCCAGTGGTGTCCCATCCTGAGCCGACTCTTGAATTAGCTCTTTGGTGCAGGTGCCGCCATCTCAGCCAAGGAAACTGGTAGTGAAGCCTTGCAGCCTTTACCGCCGTTTTCCTATTCCGGATGCGTGAATCGTGCTGCGCTCTGTGTATGGGCCGGCTGTGGGGGGGGAGGGGCCAACCTTCCGGCTCACTTTGCTGCAGTGAAGTGAGCCACAAATGAGAGTGGGTACCTGTCAAAACCAGGTACCTGCTCCTCCAAAAGATGCCAAATGTGGCAGCGGAAGGGGGGGGGGGGGGACGGGACAAGTTGAGCTTTACCCTTTGGGGGAGTTAAAAACACCACTTTTAGATAAGTTGTGTGGTTTTGCTGCCTGTAATGTGTCCAAACACACATAGGCGTTTACAATCATTAAGAGGCAGAAAAATCCCAGGGTCAGCCCTTTTAGGAGGGAAGCGTTGTAATGTCATAAAAAAGCTTGTCGTGCCCAAGTTGTATTACATTACCAAAGCACGCTTCACGTGCATAGGTGTTCCTCCATTCCAATGGCCAGAATAAAGTAATATTCTGGCCAATAGAACTAATAAATGCCTAAGCACTTGACAAACCTAAACGTGTTTGCAAAACTCAGCTTTAGGCGTGTTTTTAACATTGCTTTGTTCTTCTCTGTAGCCTAGGCGTCCTCTCCCCTGCAGCCGGCTGATACAGGGGAGACAGATCACGTGATCGAACCATGAAAATAGGCAGGAGTTTTTTTCATCCGGAATGTGCTGTCCCTGTGCTTGCAGCCATTTGTAGACACTGAAACCCGTCTCCTCTCTAGGCTGCTGCACTGAACCTTCCCTGCCCCAGCACATGCCAGTGACAGCACAGGAAAGGGGCAGGGGATGTGCACAGCTGGACCAGTCTGACAGCAGCACCTCCTGAAGCCTGTGCCTACCCTGCAGCCTACACTTTCCTACCAAGGCAAGCTGTAGCTTCTTTTCTATCAGGTATTGCCAAAGAGGGGGGTTTGGGGGTGTGAGGAGAACTCTGTACTGGGGGATGGGGGGTGATATGGGTGGAAAGGAGGAGTCAGATTTGGTTGAAAGTGGCCAGTGAGATATGCAGTCCTGAAATCTGCACTCCATATGCAGTGCACTACTGAACTCTACAATCTGTATGTAGCGCACTCTTGAGCTCTGTACTTTGTATGTAGCGCATTCCTGAACACTGCATTCTATATGTAGCACACTCCTAAACTCTGACATTCTGTATGTAGCGCATTCCTGAGTTCTGCACACTGTACACACTCCTGGAACCTAATACCCCTTTAAGACCCTCCCACTCTTAGCAAATGGTGGGTGTGGCCAAATTGCACTGTTGGGGACGGGGGGACTGGGGGGGACATGGTTGATTTTCTGCACCTATTCTGAGTAAAAAAACTATGAAAATAGGTAAGTGTATACATCTTTTTTTTACACAGGTTTGTTAGCATAAGTGTTAACAGAGGGGAGGGAACATTTTTAAACATAGATTGGTTTGAGCTGGAATTCTACTTTAAAGCCCAACTACAGGAACTAGACAAACTCTCCCCTTGCAGTGGTGTAACAACACCACCCTGTACACCTACAGGCATTCAGCGGCTGCAAAAGGAAAATTAATGGGATCGGTTTCCCTACATGCCGCTCCCACTGCTCCTCCTATCCAGGTCCTGCTGTTCCCCCACCCCCCCATCCTCGTCCCCCTGCATCGCTTCCGGCTTCACTCCTCCCCTCTCCCACCGGCTGCTGTGGGGATATATCAGAATGGAGAGCATGGAAGGGGCCAGTTAAAATGTCATTTACCAGCCCCTTGCTTTTCTTAATGGACAAAGTCAGTGATTGGTACCGATCACTGACTCTGTCCATTCACAACTGAAGCATAGTAAACTAGAGAACAGGAATCTCTGTATAGAGCTATTCTTGTCCATTCATTCTGTACAGCTGAGGCTGCATAGATGGAGATTGAGGGTTGTGTCCTCAATCTCATTTCTCTGTCTCAAAGGTGAAACATCAGAGGTCTATTTAGACAGCCAATATTTCACCAAAGCCCCAAATGGGGCTCCTAAAAAATTGAAAAAAAACAAACGAATAAAAAATGATAAAAACAACAATAAAATAAAGATAAAAAATTACTGACAGCAGTGGCAGAACTACTAGGGTTGCAAAGATCGCACTTGCAACCGGGCTCTGGCATTCTGCCTCCGGGCTCAGAGGGAAAGCCAGGGGGGTTAGGGGGCCCTTCTTGGTTTCTTGCACTGGGGCCCTTAAGGTTCTCGTTACACCTCTGGTGGGGCCCCTACACTGCAGAGGCTAATCAGTAATTATCCGCCTCCATATGCTCCGTTTGCTCAGCGAGGATCGCTCCGTTGATCCCCGCCCTGTCTTTTCTCCGCTCTCCCCTATGGGGAGTTTGGATGAACACGGACCGTATGTCCGTGTTCATCCGTTCCGATCTGCAGACGGAAGAAAAAGTAGGGTTTTCTTCCGTCTGCAAAATCGGATCTTTGCGGAGGCGGACGAAATCGGGTGTCAGCGGATGTTCATCCGCTGACAGCCGTAATCTCATAGGGAAAGGGGCCTAACTGCTCCTTAAAGTAGTATTAAATATATTGAGCACAATAACAAACATTTCCCAGTAAACAACATTCTTACCCCAGCACCTGCAGTTTATAAAACTTTCAGTGTTCCTGGCTCCTGTTCTTCCGGTCTTCGTTGAAAAAAATATAACAGTGGACAGCGCAGTCTATAGCCAGTCTGTTAATTTGAAGAAAAGAGGGGGGAGAAGCAGGGAGGATCAGGGGAGTGCCTTGTCACCCTACCATCAAAAGTGAAAAGGAAATACATATATGCAGATGGCACATGGAGAGAAAAACGAAATATATGCAAAAATAAAAAAATGCCAGTACAGGTATATTGGCTAGGCTTGCTGCCTGATAACAAAAATTGTCCAAAAGGACTAGCCTGTGAGGTGTTGTGCAGAAAAAATATAGGTGTTGTGGTCTAGAGCTGTTTCACACAGTGGGGTCCGAAACCCATAGTGCTACTCTGGCACCCCTGGGACGCCACATCCAGTGGGCGCTTGACAATGTGAAACCTGTCTTCCCTGTCCCAGGCCAGACCAGGTAGCACTGATCAAATTAGTGAATGCATCAGTTTGTTCCCACAGGAGAATCCCTCGGGATCCCATCATGTCAGCAGGGATATTATACAACCAGCGAACTGGGGTCTAGATGTGTAGTGTTTTAGGTCCTGTCCGTGCAGGTAAATTTAGGCAGGCCTATGCTGCAAGCTAGGCCTGCTTGTTTTTAATCTGGGGGCAGGGAGTGGTTAGTGTAGCAGTGGGTGTGACTGACATGTGCTTCAGCTCTTGGGCGCCTTCCCTGCTTTCAATGAGAATTTTCTGGAAGAGGGGCAGGGCTGAGAGTTGTAATGGCATGGAGTATAAGGTAAGGTGTTTTGGGTGATAGCTGCCAGGCAGGTACAATTTAGGCAGGCCTATGCTGCATGCTAGGCCCGCTTGTTTTGATCTGCGGGGGAAAGGAGTGGTTAGTGTAGCAGTGGGCATGACTGACATGTGCTTCAGCTCTTGGACACCTCCCATGCTTTCAATGAGAATGTTCTTGAAGAGGGACAGGGCTGAGAGTTGTAGTGGCATGGAGTACATGTGAGGAGCCCTGACCAATCCCCAACTAGGATATGTAGGGGGCAGGCCTCCTACATATACTCACACTCTACTACAAATGGAGGCTTTGTTCTATTCTGCTGCCAACATTTTTTATATAAAATTCCCTGAGAACTTGATATCTTTTCCTAGTTAGGGCCGGATCACACTGGTGCGATGAGATCAGATGCGACTCACACCGCACTGCAGTGAAAATCACATGCGATCTCTGTGCAATGCGATTTCAGACATAAAGATCGTGTGGTTGAATTTGCATCAAACTCGCACAGGACCCTTTTTTTTTTTTGTCTGTAGGTGTGTTTGCTCTGGCTGCAGACGAGACACGGAGGTGGAGCCCCCATCTTGCTTTGGGCTCTGGTTGGCGGCAGAAGGCACACAGAGGTGGGGTTGCAGGCGGAGCCTCCATGTTACCTGCAGAGATCGCTCTGGGACTGGGAGCCTTGTACAGTAAGGCCCCTTTCACATATGTCCGCTTTTTCATCCATCCGTTTGCGGATGAAAAAGGGACATACATTGGTCCCTATGGGATTGCGGGTGTCAGCGGATGAATATCCGCTGACACCCGTAATCGTCCGCCTCCACAAAGATCCGATTTTGCAGACGGAAGAAAACCCTATACTTTCATAAACACACAATAAAAATTTGGTATATTTATATTTGAATTGCTTCCTCTTTTATTTAATCCTTTCATGATCGGGGGTCATTACCACTTGGATGCACAAGCCATATTTGCAAGGCTGGAAGGGGCCCTATGGTAAGGTGACCAGATTTTTCAAATAAAATCCGGGGACATTTTTATTTGTTTTTGGCAAATGGTAAACTAGTTTATAAGCATATTTTCCTCAAATAATATTTGCAGTGTATGTGGTATGTGTTTATGGAATGATTGCATGATACATATGTTATTTCTCACATTTCGTTCATGAGATGAAAAAAAAAGGTACGACTTAGATTTTTTTGAGATATGTTAAGAAGATAAGATGGAGAAATAAACGTAAGTACAAGAGGGGTGCGGAGTGCATGGCAGTGAGTAGTATGTACAGGAGAGGGGTGCGGAGTGTATGGCGGTGGGTGGTATGTACAGGAGAGGGGTGCGGAGTGTATGGCGGTGGGTGGTATGTAGAGGAGAGGGTTGCGGAGTGTAATGGGGTGGGTGGTATGTACGGGAGAGGGGTGCAGAGTGTATTACGGTGAGTAGTATGTACAGGAGAGGAATGCGGAGTGTATGGAGGTGGGTGGTATGTACAGGAGAGGGGTGCGGAGTGTATGGCGGTGGGTGGTATGTACAGGAGAGGGGTGCGGAGTGTATGGCGGTGGGTGGTATGTACAGGAGAGGGGTGCGGAGTGTATGGCGGTGGGTGGTATGTAGAGGAGAGGGGTGCGGAGTGTAATGGGGTGGGTGGTATTTTACGGGAGAGGGGTGCGGAGTGTATGATGGTGAGTAGTATGTACAGGAGAGAGGTGCGGAGTGTATGGCGGTGGGTGGTATGTACAGGAGAGGGGTGTGGAGTGTATGGCGGTGGGTGGTATGTACAGGAGAGGGGTGCGGAGTGTATGGAGGTGGGTGGTATGCACAGGAGAGGTGTGCGGAGTGTATAGGAGAGGGGTACAGGGTGTATGGAGGTGGGTGGTATGTACGGGAGAGGGGTGTGGAGTGTATGACGGTGAGTAGTATGTACAGGAGAGGGGTGCGGAGTGTATGACGGTGAGTAGTATGTACAGGAGAGAGGTGCGGAGTGTATGGTGGTATGTACAGGAGAGGGTTGCGGAGTGTATGGTGGTGGGTGGTATGTACAGGAGAGGGGTGCGGAGTGTATAGGAGAGGGGTGCAGGGTGTATGGAGGTGGTTGGTATGTACAGGAGAGGGGTGTGGGGTGTATTTAGGTGGGTGGTATGTACAGGATAAGGGTGCGGGGTGTATGGTGTTGGGTGGTATGTACAGGAGAGAGGTGCAGAGTGTATGGCAGTGGGTGGTATGTACAGGAGAGGGATGCGGGGTGTTTGGCGGTGGGTGGTATGTACAGGAGAGGGATGCGGGGTGTTTGGCGGTGGGTGGTATGTACAGGAGAGGGGTGCGGAGTGTATGGCGGTGGGTGGTATTTACAGGAGAGGGGTGTGGAGTGTATATATGGATGGTGTATGGGGGGGGGGGTGAGGATTGTATGAATGGAAGATGTATGATATACACAATACCCCAAACACTTAGGTCCCTTTCACACGGGGCGGATCAGTAATGATCCGCCTCCGTATGCTCAGCGGGGATCGCTCCGTTGATCCCCGCTGAGCTGGCGGATGACAGGGCGGTCCCCACACACTGTGCAGGGACCGCCCTGTCTTTTCTCCGCTCTCCCCTATGGGGGGGGATCGGATGAACACGGACCGTATGTCTGTGTTCATCCGATCCACTCTGCAGACGGAAGAAAAAATAATTATGGACCTAAACACTTTTTTTTCCTTTTCCAACTATATATACTCTGATTAAACCAAGAGTCCTTTAGTAAAATCAATTGGCCAGAAGTGAAGATCTAGTGATCGTCTCGCCTATTCGCTGACACACTTTTGACCAAGAGATTCCAAGCCTGCCCACCACGGCAAGGTAGACTCTTCTAGGGCAGGACCTACACTAACTACACTAAGCTACCCTACTGGATGATAGTCATCCTTTTTCTAATGTTGGATGTATGTCCTCTTACCCCCCCTTACTGTGCCCTCTTACCCCCCCCTACTATGCCCTCTTACACCCCCCTTACCCCCCCCCCCTTACTGTGCCCTCTTACCACCCCCTTTACTGTGCCCTCTTACACCCCCCCTTACTGTGCCCTCTTACCCCCCCCCCCTTACTGTGCCCTCTGAATGTAAACAAAAGAATTGCCAGCAATACAATTTGAAGATATATCAGCATGGGGTTCCCCCCAATCCATACTATGCCCATCAGGTCTGGTATGGATTTGAAGGAGAACCTCACACCAAAATGTAAAAAATAATTATGTGGGTTCCACCAAAATGAATACCAGAGATTTATCAAAGCATGCAACCTGGCAGGCTAGGAAAGGGAGGGGCGAGCGAGTGCCCAGTTCCCCCACCCCCAACCATACCAGGCCACATGTCCTCAACATGGGGGGTGCTTTGGGGTAGAGGGGCTCCCCTCCCCCTCCCCCAAAGCACCTTGTCCCCATGTTGATGCGGACAAGGTACTTTGGGGGAGGGG
Organism: Rana temporaria; assembly: GCF_905171775.1. NCBI lineage: Eukaryota > Metazoa > Chordata > Amphibia > Anura > Ranidae > Rana > Rana temporaria. Next base: position 109,094,520 of record NC_053494.1, on the reverse strand, counting down.
AGCCCCCTACTCCAAAACACCCCCCATGTTGAGGACATGTGGCCTGGTATAGTTCAATGGGTGAGGGGGAAGGACGCTCACTCATCCCCCTCCCCCCCTTTCCTGGACTACCAGGCTGCATACTCGGATAAAGGTCGCATTTTGGACCCCCAAACCATTATTTATTTTTATTTTTTTGGCGTGAGGTTCCCCTTAAAATCCATACCAGACCTGATGGACATAGTATGGATTGGGGGGAACACCATGCTGATTTATCTTAAAATTGTATTGCTGGCAATTCTTTGGTTTTCATTCAGATGTCAGCGGGAAACCTGCCGACAGCTGATGAGTCATTAGTTAAGGACACACAGATCCCAGAAGACAGCAGGGACCAGTGACATCGCTCAGCACGAGTCGCGCATGCACAGCAGGGAACCAGCAAATGAAGCCGCTTCCCTTTCCGAAGATGCCGGCGGCATGATTCCAAGCCTGCCCACCACGGCAAGGTAGACTCTTCTAGGGCAGGACCTACACTAACTACACTAAGCTACCCTACTGGATGCTAGTCATCCTTTTTCTAATGTTGGATGTATGTCCTCTTACCCCCCCTTACTGTGCCCTCTTACCCCCCCTACTATGCCCTCTTACACCCCCCTTACTGTGCCCTCTTACCACCCCCTTTACTGTGCCCTCTTACCACCCCCTTTACTGTGCCCTCCTACCCCCCCTTACTGTGCCCTCTGAATGTAAACAAAAGAATTGCCAGCAATACAATTTGAAGATATATTAGCATGGGGTTCCCCCCAATCCATACTATGCCCATCAGGTCTGGTATGGATTTGAAGGAGAACCTCACACCAAAATGTAAAAAATAATTATGTGGGTTCCACCAAAATGAATACCAGAGATTTATCAAAGCATGCAACCTGGCAGGCTAGGAAAGGGAGGGGCGAGCGAGTGCCCAGTTCCCCCACCCCCAACCATACCAGGCCACATGTCCTCAACATGGGGGGTGCTTTGGGGTAGAGGGGCTCCCCTCCCCCTCCCCCAAAGCACCTTGTCCCCATGTTGATGCGGACAAGGTACTTTGGGGGAGGGGAGCCCCCTACTCTAAAACACCCCCCATGTTGAGGACATGTGGCCTGGTATAGTTCAATGGGTGAGGGGGAAGGACGCTCACTCGTCCCCCCCCCCTTTCCTGGACTACCAGGCTGCATACTCGGATAAAGGTCGCATTTTGGACCCCCAAACCATTATTTTTTTTTATTTTTTTGGCGTGAGGTTCCCCTTAAAATCCATACCAGACCTGATGGACATAGTATGGATTGGGGGGAACCCCATGCTGATTTATCTTAAAATTGTATTGCTGGCAATTCTTTGGTTTTCATTCAGATGTCAGCGGGAAACCTGCCGACAGCTGATGAGTCATTAGTTAAGGACACACAGATCCCAGAAGACAGCAGGGACCAGTGACATCGCTCAGCACGAGTCGCGCATGCACAGCAGGGAACCAGCAAATGAAGCCGCTTCCCTTTCCGAAGATGCCGGCGGCATGCGACATTGCGGGCGCCCTGGACAAGCAAGTGTCCTTATTTTTAAAAAGTCAGCAGCTGCAGTATTTGTGGCTGCTGACTTTTAAAAAAAATAAAATTGGCGGGCATCCGCTTTAGTCTTGGTCTTCTTCCCTCACTTCTTTTTTAGTTGCTGCCAGTTCTTTCATCTCTGCAAATTCCTCTTGCAAGTTCTTTCTTCACTGGCAGTTCTTTTTTTTTTTTTGTCTGTGCAAATTTCTCTTGCATCTTTGCAAGTTCCAATTGGCCACTGCGAGTTCTTGTTCCCTCACCGCACCTTCTTTTTTTAGTCGCTGATAGTGGTTCTTTTGTCACTGCGAGTTCTCCTTCCATGGCTGTGACGACTTCTTCTATCATTATGAGTGTTTCTTGATACTTTTTTTGTAGGCCTGACAATGTTTCTTTTGTCTCTGTAAGTTCCTTTTCCTTCACTGCCAGTTCATTTTTAGTTTCTGACAGTTCTCCTTGCGTCTCTGCAAGTTTTTCCCTCACTGACAGTTCTCCTTGTGTCTCTGCAAATTTTTCTTGCATCTTTGCAAGTTGTTCTTTCCTCACTGGTTCCAGGTGGGTTTGGTCCTCCCTGACCGCCTCGGTATCAGCGGTCTCAGTGGAAGTGACTAAAGGGGTCTTCCATTGTGGTTGTTCTTCCCTAACTGTCAGTTGTTCTTTCCTCACTGCAAGTTCTTGTATCTCTGCAAATTTGTCTTGCATCTTTGCAAGTTGTTCTTCCCACACTGCGAGTTGTTTTTCCCTAACTGCGAGTTGTTCTTCTTTCCTCACTGTCAGTTCTTGCGTCCCTGCAATTTTTTCTTGCATCTTTGCAGTTTGTTGTTCTCTAACTGCGAGTTCTTCTTCTTTCCTCGCTGCGAGTCTTTGCGTCTCTGCAAATTTTTCTTGCATCTTTGCAAGATGTTCTTCCCTCGCTGCGAGTTGTTGTTCTTCTTCTTCTTTCCTCCCTGTGAGTTCTTGCACCTCTGCAAGTTTTTGTTTAGTCACTGAGAGTTCTTCTTCTATCGCTGCAACTTCTTCCGTCAATGTGTGTCTTTTTTCCTTTATTATGCACACTTCAGTCAGCTGTGTTTGCGTTTCGTTCCTCTCAGGGATTCCTCCTTCTATATCTCTGCTTTGCTCCATCATGATGCGTCTTTTCTTGCAGTAACAAATTCTGTGGAGATAAAGAAAGAAATGTTATAAGAATGTGTCCATAAACCAGCAGAAATTTTCAGAATTAATAGCTGATGCCACTTAAATCTGTGTTTGATCAAAAACAAATAGTCACACGCCATCACCCCATTTGTTACTGTTACCAGCAGCCTTCGTTCATTCACCCCTCCCCCATAGAACAAAATGTTATGCCCCGTACACACAATCAAATTTTCCGTCGGAAAAACCATCAACGGAATTCCCCTCAAGCTTGGCTTGCATACACATGGTCACACAAGTTCTCTGAACTTTTGACTGTCAAGAACGTGGTGACGTACAACACTACAACGAGCTGAGAAAAGTAAGTTCAATGCTTCCGAGCATGCCCCGAATTGTTTCCGAGCATGCGTCGGAATTTTGCCCGTCGGAATTGCCACAGACGATCTGAATTTTTTCCGTCGAAAAGATAGAGAACCTGCTCCCAATCTTTTGCTGGCGGAAATTCCACCAGCAAAAGTCCGAAGGAGCATACACGTGGTCGGAATTTCCGACCAAAAGCTCACATCGGACTTTTGTTGGCGGAAAATCCGATCATGTGTATGGGGCATAAGAGGTGCATTATGACCTGTGAGGGGCTTATGCTGCTAAACCCCGGAAAATAAGTACAGAAAACACACCGCTTCGGTCTGATCAACTGCTCGCCTATAGGAAAAGTGGTAAATATTGGGAGGGCTCATACAGTGGGTGATAGCATGAAGTGTAATGGAGAAAACCTATGAAGAATTTGCAATAACTTACCCAACTATTGAAATGATGACGATGACTACTAGAAGACTGACTCCAGCTAAGATGCATGCTAATGGAAGGTAGCCATTTCTCTTCAGTTGATAGAAGGTCTTGGTGATAAGTTCCACACATAAATCGATGAATACTATTCCTGTATTATAAGTACTGGTCTCTGTTGTTGTTGTTGTCATTGTCATTGTTGCAGACATCATGGGGACCTCCTCAGTGGAAGTGACTGGAGGGGTCTCCCTCTGTATCTCCACATTGCTTTGGTCCTCGCTGACCGTCTCGGTATCAGCGGTCTCAGGGGAAGTGACTGGAGGGGTCTCCCATTGTGGTTCTTGGTGGCTTTGGTCCTCCCTGACCGTCTCGGTATCAGCGGTCTCAGGGGAAGTGACTGGAGGGGTCTCCCATTGTGGTTCTTGGTGGCTTTGGTCCTCCCTGACCGTCTCAGTATCAGCGGTCTCAGGGGAAGTGACTGGAGGGGTCTCCCATTGTGGTTCTTGGTGGCTTTGGTCCTCCCTGACCGTCTCGGTATCAGCGGTCTCAGGGGAAGTGACTGGAGTGGTCTCCCTTTGTGTTTCCAGGTTTCTTTGGTGCTTCCTGACCGTCTTGGTATCAGCTGTTTTAGTGGAAGCGACTGAAGGAGTCTTCCATTGTGTTTTCAGGTTTGTTTGGTGCTTCTTGAATGTCTTGGTATCAGCGGTCTCCGTGGACGTGGGATCTGATGAAATAAAAACAAAGGAAATTAATTTAAATGTCCAAATAATGAGCTATAATGTTCAACAAACCAGTTTTTTAAACCTATTAAACTGCCCAATCAAAATTGTCCCCATCATATTCCTCTACTGTAAATAAGTGTGTCTGTCCCCTCCCCCGGGCTCTGTATGTAATCAGAGCTGAGATTCTCCAGCCCCCTCCCCCCATCGCCCATCACTGTGAATAAGAAGTTTTGTGTAACAATGGCAACAAAAGCCTGGCTGCCCTTTTCAAACATGGCGCCGGATGTTCACAGAAAAAAAAAAATTGATGACACACATGATCTCCCAGGAGGCATTGCAAACCAGAAATGACGGCGAGGAGGAGGAGGAGCAAGGGAAAAAACAAAAATACTCAATTTACACAGAAAGTACTGGAAAAAAAAAGTATCCAATTTGTTTCCAGTGCACAGATTACTGAGGGGTAAGGAGGAGGAGTTATAAAAGTGGGTGGAGCTCCGCTTTAAATGTATTCTAATTGTATAGTGTGAGAAGTGATGATGAGATACAATACATCACATTGTAATCACCAGATGTCTCCTGTGTGGGGGGATTTCTGGGTATAAGATTTCGTATTGTGTGGGGGGAAAAACTGTCAGGGAAAGGGTTAAACAAATTACCCAGAAGCCCACAAGTCCCTCTGAGCTGGACCTGCCCAGCCTGGTCCTGGTCCCACCCCCACAGTAGACCCCACCATGGTAGATCCCCCCCACAGTAGACCCCCCCATAGAATGAACAATAAACCAAAAGCTGTAACACTCACCAGTCACATGAATGATGACCACCTTGAATGGCTGATACGGGACGTTGTCCATGATGAATCTGCCCTCGTAGGTTCCGCTGTCTCTATACCGGATCGAGTCGATGATAATACCACAATCCACATGATCCTTCTGCAGGTTTTTCACATCTTCGTACATTAGAGGGGTGTAGAGACCTCCTCCTTCCGGAGTCATTCCCCACTCCAACTTAACACTGCTTGCACCAGATAGAAGATCGGTGCGGACCTTACACAGGATCGCTACTTTAGAGCCAACTGTAGCATCCAGACGGGCGTACACTGGCCCGGCGTGAGAATATTCTACACCCAGAGCCAGAAGAAGGCAGAAAACGGCAAGCGTTTTCCAAAGGCTCATTTTTCCAAAATTTGTCACGAAAAGATATATAGAAATGTGACAAGGAAATGAATATATTATTATTATTATTCGCTTATCTAATCAGATAGATCTGAATAAATCGCTTCTAAATCAAATGAGAATTCTCAGAGCAGTCAGAACACTTCTGATCGTCTCAGAGTCTTGATCTCAAATGACAGATTCACCCTGCGCATTGTTTATAAAGGCTCAGATGGTGATGTCACAATGTCACAGTGGCATATATGTCACCATGGCAACATTGGCCGTTTCACAACACAGCTCAGATAGGTCGCCATGGCAACAGAACATTCCAGCTCACTTGACCTAACTGTCACTTTGTTTATTAACCCCTTAGTGACTGAATCGGTGTGTGTGTGTGTGTGTATATATATATATATATATATATATATAGTATATCTCTATGTATATCATATATATATATATATATTTCTATCTGTGTATATATATGGGGGGGTGTATTATATGTATATATGGGGGGGGGGTGTATTATATGTATGTATATGGGGGAGGAGTGCTATATGTATATATTTGGGGGGGGAGTACTATATGTATATATTTGGGGGGGGGGTGTATTATTATATATATATATATATATATATATATATATATATATATATATATATATATATATATATATATGTAGGGGTATATTATATGTATATATATGGGGGGGGGGGTGTATTATATGTATATATATATATATATATATATATATATATATATATGGGGGGGGTGTATTATATGTATATATGGGGGGTGTATTATATGTATATATGGGGGGGGTGTATTAATATGTATATATATGGGGGGGGTGTATTATATGTATATATGGGGGGGTGTATTATATGTATATATGGGGGGGGTGTATTATATGTATATATATGGGGGGGGGTGTATTCTATGTATATATGGGGGGTGTATTATGTATATATGGGGGGGGGGTGTATTATATGTATATATGGGGGGGGGGTGTATTATATGTATATTTGGGGTGGGGTGTATTATATGTATGTAGCACCCTCTTCTATAGGTAGAGTTGATACCTTTTCTTCAAGTCAATCCCAAAAACTTTAGCGGCGCACAACAATTATTATTATAGAATAAACTATACATAGATTTTGCAATTAAATAACATTTCTAATCATATGAAGTTAATAACGAGAGTTCCCCTTTACATCTGAATCCCCGGAGTTCCCTTACACTGTAAGGGGGGACTCTGCAGACTGATAAGGGAGAACTCTGGGGACTCTGACATAAGGGATGCTCTGAGAACCCTGATTTACCTTAGTGTACTCACTCAGAGACAGAAGAGGGAAGGGGGAGACTTCAGTCACAGACAGGGATGGATGGTGAGCTCACTCACCCCTTGGCAGTCAGCACCTCTCATCCAAATGTATCTGAAGCTGCTGGACTTCAAATTTCCGTCCCCAACTTTCCTTTTCTGAGGTACAGCACTGGGGATTGGAAGGTGGGCAGACACAGAGGGGTAGGGGCAGGAGGAAGAGGAACAGAGCGAGCCCTCTCTCCTCTCCCGTCTGTATGTGGGGGGGTTGCTAGTGTTGGCTTTGGGCAGTGTGAAAGAGAGTGTAACAGACACTCTCAGGTTAGACACCTGCAGCCATCAACCCTGCTGGGAAGCCACAGTCTAGTCTGAATAATGTGTCCAGGTTTCAGGCAGTTTGAAACCCGGACACATGATTCCAAAACCGAACTGTCCGGGTGAATCCTGGACAGATGGCAACCCTAACCATAGGTAGGTGCTAGATGTGTAGTGTTTGAGGCTCTGTCGGTGCAGGTAAATTTTGGCAGGCCTGTGCTGAAAGCTATGCCTGTTTGTTTTTGATCTGTTGGCAGGGAGTGGTTAGTGTATGTAGCAGTGGGTGTGACTTATATGTATAATTAGGGGGTATGAGGGGTGTATTGTATGTATATATAGGGGGTGTATTATATGTATATTGGGGGAAGGGGTGTATTATAAGTATATTTGGGGTGTATGGGGGGTTTATTATATGTATATTTGGGGGGGGGGTGTATTATATTTATATATGGGGGTGTATTATATGTATATATGGGGGGGTTTATTATATGTATATTTGGGGGGGGGTGTATTATATTTATATATGGGGGTGTATTATATGTATATTTGGAGGAGGGGTGTATTATATGTATATATGAGGGGGGGTGTATTATATGTATATTTGGGGGGGTATGGGGGTTTATTATATGTATATATGGGGGGGGTATTATATGTATATATTGGGGGGAGGGGTGTATTATATGTATATATTGGGGGTTGAAACTGGAAGATTTTGGATTACTAAATCCAAAAATCAAATTGGTGGGACTTTGAATGAGAATGTGGCCATCCGGCACACAACTCTCCATCCCCGATAACTAGAAAAAAGAGGGACTAATGGGGACTAAGGGAATGTTGGGACTTTGAATGAAACAAAACATTAAGGGCAGAGCGAATCAATGGGTAAAATAAGTTAGGCTGTTTATTAGTAGCACATATGGATACATTACAGTGTAGATATAAGGTAATAAATAATATGTTAGAGTTCATAATGGGAACATGATCGGTCAGTCATAAACATTCCAATAATATCATGATAGTCAAAGTAACACATGATAAACGATGTACCCAGCATAAATGCATGGTGAATATACATGGTAGATCAATAAGTATGTTAAAGTGCATGATGGAGAAATGACTGATCGACCCTGATACGTTCCAATAGAAGCATAGTAAACAATATAACACATAGTAAAAACTGTGATCAACAGTAATCAATAGTAGTTTTGGACAATCAATATAAAAAAAGATAGAGACATGATCGGTCAATCATAACAGGTAATAATTATAACATTGTAAACATTGTAACATAGTAGACAGTATAACACATGATAGACAGTGCAACCAGCAATACTGCATGGTAAGTATGCATGGTAAATCAATAGTTATGTATAAGGTATGTATTAATAGTATGACTGATTGATCATGGAGAATTAAAAATGTTAACATAGTTATCCATGATTAAAGTGACATATCATCTATAAGGTAAGCTCGCCGCGTTTCGTGGATACTTTCCACTCATCAGGAGCAAGCAGAGGCCAAGGACACCTATGGTAAACGATAAATGATGGTAAAATACTAGTTAGGGGTACATAACTAGAGAGGGAAGAGGGGGAGCACAACAAGGTGGTCCAAACAATCTTACCTAGGGCAATTGGTAAAATAAGGTAGGCGATAATATTGTTGATAAGAGGCATTGAAGGAGGGTAGGTAATAGCCTCACCGGGAGCTGACGTGGAGTCAGATTGGCGGCAACAGAGATCCGATCTCAAGATGTTAAGTGATGAAATGATAAGTGCCTGTTCCAAAAGTGTGATGAAGAATGTGAGCCTACAAGGCTTCTGTAAAAAATGTTTGAAGGGGCCATACGTCAGGGTAATGAGTTTGGCTAACAAAACAGTGGTCAAAGAAATGACTCATAATATAGAAAATAATTAGGTGAATGTAAAATAAAGAGGTGGCTGTAAATAACCAACCAAAACTAGTGACAAAGAGAAATAAGGGTAATAATCATAATACCTTAGGTTAATGAAACTGATACGAATCAGTGATGGTGATGGAAGGTAGTGGTGAGAGAGGAGAGAGACCGTGCCAGCCAGCGTCTGCCCCACTGAACGTCACGTCCAGTGTGTAGGGGAGGAGCGGAAGCCGCGCACAAGCAGAATCTCTTATGCGCGAGCGCCCTGCTCCTCCCCATTAACGCATGCAGATGGAAAAAACAACACGTCATCACGTGGCGTCAATGATTGACGCAAACGTGTATGCGTGAGAAGCGTGACGTCGATGCGTAGTGAGTGCGCCCCCCCAACCCCATAGTCAGTAGACAGGGGAACGCCGCGGTGCGCATCGCAGCTCCCAAGAGGTGAGGCGGTATAATCCATCCCCCCAAGGAGGACCTATTAATGAACATATAGTAGTTAGTCCCAAAGTGGCATGCTAACGAAGGCAGCATATGAACTGGGTCATCAGTAATACATAGTATATTAGAGTAAATAAATGTAGCGTTTCCATCCCTGAATCAGTTGAAACTGGATGATTTTGGATTACTAAATCCAAAAATCAATTATATTGGGGGTGTATTATATGTATATATTGGGGGGAGAGGGTGTATTATTTGTATATGTGGGGGGTGTATTATATGTATATATTGGTTGGGTGTAATATATATATATATATATATATATATATATATATATATATATATATATATTGGGGAAGGGGTGTATTATATGTGTATATATGGAGGGTGTATTATATGTATATATGGGGGGTTTATTATATGTATATATGGGGGTGTATTATATGTATATATTGGGGTGTATTATATGTATGTATGTATGGGGGGTTTATTATATATGAGTGCATTATATGTATATATTGGGAGGGTGTATTATATGTAGATTTGGGGGGTGGGGGGGGTTTATTACATGTGTATATATGGGGGTGTGTGTATTGTATGTATGTAGCACCCTCTACCATAGGTAGGTGCTAGATGTGTAGTGTTTTAGGTCCTGTCAGTGCAGGTACATTTAGGCAGGCCTATGCTCTAAGCTAGGCCTGCTTGTTTTTAATCTGGGGGCAGGGAGTGGTTAGTGTAGCAGTGGGTGTGACTGACATGTGCTTCAGCTCTTGGGCGCCTTCCCTGCTTTCAATGAGAATTTTCTGGAAGAGGGGCAGGGCTGAGAGTTGTAATGGCATGGAGTACAAGGTAAGGTACTTTGGATGATAGCTGCCAGGCAGGTACAATTTAGGCAGGCCTATGCTGCATGCTAGGCCCGCTTGTTTTGATCTGCGGGGGAAAGGAGTGGTTAGTGTAGCAGTGGGCATGACTGACATGTGCTTCAGCTCTTGGACGCCTCCCATGCTTTCAATGAGAATGTTCTTGAAGAGGGACAGGGCTGAGAGTTTTAGTGGCATGGAGTACATGTGAGGAGCCCTGACCAATCCCCAACTAGGATATGTAGGGGGCAGGCCTCCTACATATACTCACACTCTACTACAAATGGAGGCTTTGTTCTATTCTGCTGCCAAAAAATGATCCCTCAATGGTCTCAATAGTTTTACAGAAAGAGAAAAAAAAAACAGATCAATCTAAAATGTATAGCGAGTGTACACAAATAACGTTAAAAAAATAAAAAAAATTACAAAATTAACATCCTTATCCAAAAAAAAAGATATTTGGCCACCACTAAGAGAATGGAAGTGTTTGTGATATTGGAAGATGAGAGAAATAAAAGCAGGAAATAATGCACACAACAAAGGGCTCCTTTATGAAGTTTCATTTTATATCGGCCTAAACTGTGGAAAAAGATTTTTTTTATATATATATATATATATATATATATATATTTTTGGGGGATATTTAATATAGCAAAAAGTAAAAAATATTTTGTTTTCGAAATTGTCGCTCTATTTTTTTTTCCGTTTTTATAGCGCAAAAAATAAAAACCGCAAAGGTGATCAAATATCACCAAAAGAAAGCTTTATTTGTAGGAAAAAAAGGACATCAATTTTGTTTACAGCACGACCGCGTAATTGTCAGTTAAAGCGAGGCAGCGCCGAATCGCAAAAATGGGCCCGGTCATGTGTAGGAATATAAAATAAATTACAAATTTTATATAAAATTCCCTGAGAACTTGATATCTTTTCCTAGTTAGGGCCGGATCACACTGGTGCGATGAGATCAGATGCGACTCACACTGCACTGCAGTGAAAATCGCATGCGATCTCTGTGCAATGCGATTTCAGACATAAAGATCGTGTGGTTGAATTTGCATCGAACTCGCACAAGACCCTTTTTTTTTTTTTTGGTCTGTAGGTGTGTTTACACCCTTGCGATCTGATTCCTGTCCGAGTTTGCAGTTCGAACTGAGATATGCGAACTGATTTGGGGGTGTCATTAACTTTTAACTGACACTCCCATCAGTTCGCTTAGGGCAGTGTGAACTGCCGCCGGTAAACGTGCAATTCGGGAACCCGCAGTGGATTTGCATCGCAGGAGTGTATACCGACCGGCTCTTAAGGGGAATATTTCATAGATATATCCTGTTCTTGGGGTGAAGCTAGAAGACCCCTGATGTCTCCGTTGAGAGGACCTTGTCACTACTGTCACATAAGGGGCTTGTCAGGACATATATACGTGGTTAGGACACATGTTAATACATAAACACCCCACTAGGGTGACTATGTGTCCCGGATTGCCCGGGACAGTCCGGCATTTTGCAGGTCTGATCCCGGGCACCTTCATTCCAGGACAATACAGTGCCCCAGAATGAAACTGACACAGCTACCCCCCCCCCCCCGGGCCAATCTGATGCCCCCAAAAAAGGCCGCCACATCACCGCTTTACTCACCGACAGTACTTGCCCTGGCCGGGAATGCCTGGAGGAGCACAATCCCCGCCCCCTGCTTGTGATTGAGGAAATCACAAATCCCGCCTCTTGTGTCCAATCACTGTGCTGTGATTCGTTACAGCACAATCTGATTTTAGGGAAGGGGGGTGTCCCTGAATGGTAGTTTGGAAATGTGGTCACCCTAACTGGGGATGAGTAACCGGTAATAAGACACCAGCGTCCTAGCAACCTACAAACCCGGTGCAGGAAGCGGTCACACTATTGACAGCTTCCCAGCACATATTGTATGATCACTATTGACTTCAGGGTCTCACAGAGCATCTCAATAAAATAAATAGGTATGAGCAGAAATCAGCAGACAAGTCTGGATCCAGGCTATGAACTCCTTATGCCAGTTTGCATCGTTTAATGAGATAACAAGTCTACTATACTGTACCTTCCACTTGCATATCTATGCCTTTGGAGAAAGTTCTGAGTCTTCTTGCTTTTTCTGACCTCTTTAAGGCTCATTTACACTAGTGGTGACTCTGAAAAGTGATCTACAGTGCTCCTCAGCGCTTGTTTTAACCTGTAAAAGCCCACACCAGCAGGTGGTTGTGGCGCTGCCCTCTCTAGTTGAATGGGTTACATTTGGCGAGTTGTACTGCCCGCTAAATGCAACAGGGGGGAAATTTGGCAGCACAAGGCACAATTAGCCAGATTCAGGTAGATGGGCGCATCTTTGTGCCAGCGTAACGCAACGTATATGCTCTCAACGTTGCGCCGGCGTAACGTAAATTTGAAGGCGTAAGTGTAAGTGGGTGTGACCTTATGCAAATGATGGCCTGAGCGTGGAGCAGTGGCTTACGCCCAGCGTATCAACAGATAGATAAATACCAGGAAGTTGGGCCGGCGTAGTTTTGAGCATGCGCACAAGGAAGCGATCATACGTCGACATCACTGCGCATGCTCAAAACTACGCCGGCCCAACTTCCTGGTATACACCGGCCTACCGGCTTACGCCGAGCGCATAAATACGCCCAGACATGCGCCCGTCCGACGCAAAATTACATCCTGCTTTTTCCCCCCCTGAGCAAGGTAATTTTGCTGTGCGATGGCTGCTCCAGTAGAAAAGAACAGGAGGAAGAGGAATTTTTCTCCCCAGGAGAAGGCAGTCGTCATCGCTGCCATGGAGAGGTATGACACCTTCCTCCATGGTGCCCAGAGTCGGGATACTAGCCGCACAAAGAAACAGGTCATCCTGGAGACCATCGCGACTGAGGTTAGTGCCCTTGGCAATGCGACCCGAAACGCCAAGGACATTAATAAGAAGATAAATGATCTGAAGCTCCGTGTGCGGGAGAAGCTGGCCTCCATTCGGAAGCACCAGAGGGGCACGGGTGGCGGACCACCATGCAATATCAGTTTGACCCCGGAGGAGGTGGTCGCCCGGTGTCTGCAGAGTGAGCAGTTAGAGGGCGTTGAGGGCTATGATTCCCATGATGATGCCTCTAGGACAGGTAAGTGTTTTATATCCCCTATCCGGTGTGTAGCATGTGAGGGGGAGGAAGGGAACATGTGACAAGTGTGTGGGTCCCCCAACATGTGACTGCTTTGTGTCATCCACAGATGTGCAGGAGGGAGCGGGCCCATCTGCTGCTGGTGGCCGTCCCACGACATCCTCCCCCGGAACAGCCTCAGCCAGACCCCCTAGATCCAGCTGTGGAGGGGAATGGCCACACCTCTCCTCTCGAGGAGGTGGTGGAGGAGACGGTGGACATTGGGCAGCTTTGCCGCATTATAGAGGAGTCCACTGTTCTGCACTGTTCTGCCTGGGCCCTCTCACAACTCCTCCCATCAGGGGAAGCCCCTCTGTCTCAGGCACCAGCAGGGGAACCCCCTCAAGGGGCTCACCCTACAGCCGCTCCCAAGCGTCTTCTGCCCCAAGGAAGGCGACACGTAAGACTAGGGGTGTACCTCAAAGTGTACAGGACCAACTAGCCATGGACCAGGGCCGGCAGACCCGGCATATGGGGGAGATAGCCGGGCACCTGCACCGGGTGGCAGAAAACACTGCCCAGATTTTTGACGCAGTGCAGGATGGCAATGCCAATAGCGCAGCAGTGGTCACCTGCGTTGGGGAGCTGCAGGCCACCACAGCGGACATAGTGGCAGAGGCTCAATCCCTTACTGGGGCCGTCCAGGCCAACACGGCTGCCATCCAGGAGGAGGGGAGACAGAGGCAGCGCAACCAGCGGCATAACCTCACCCGCCAGCTGAGGATGCAGGCCCAGACAAACCATTTTCCCAGCCGCATTGCCGTGGCCTTGGAGGGCAGGCAGCCATCACCTGCCAGGAGTGGCACACCTGGGGATGAGCCACCTCCAGATGTCCCACCCCCCCACCCCAGGCTCCCCCCAGGCAGCTGAGGAGCCAGAGAGCTGCCACCAGGCACAGCCCCCATCAGGCCAAATGAGTGCCTTTTTTTTGTTTGACTCAGGAGTTGAGTTTTTTTTTTTGGTTATTTATGCTCAGGATTTGAGTTTTTTTTTTTATGCTCAGGTCATGAGCCTTTTTTTTGATTTATGTAAGCACACAGTGAGGAGTGCTGGCTACAGTGTGACTGGTGTGTGAATGTGGGGGTGACACTCCTGCCAGTAAGGGGTGTCACCCTCGTCGTCTGGGAGAAATTATCCCCACGACCGTGTGAATGTGGTATGAATGGACAGCGACATAATTGGGGCCTTGGCGTGGCGTTGCTGCTCCCAAGTCCTGCATGGTGGACTTGGGCTAATCCAATGTGATGTGGATGTGGTGTGTGTGAGCTAGGGACCACAGTGGTGTGCATGTGTGCATTCGCCTTGTGCCATGATGAATGTGTGTGTTTAACGTGCAAAGATGTCTTCTGTGAGGTGTCTCCTGACTGCTGTTCCCTCAGCAGACGGGGTAGCGTCATTTAGGGGGGGATTGCGTGGTTCGGGGGTCAGGTCATCACGTAGGTCAATCTCCAGGCCCTTTCTCATGGCGTAGTTGTGCAGCACGCAACATGCACCGATGATCTGGCACACAAAGTTTGGGGAATACAACAGGGTCCCCACGGACTTATCCAGGTATCGGAAACAAGACTTCAGGAGGCCAAAGGTGCGTTCCACCACTGCACGGGTACGTATGTGTGCAGCATTGTAGTTTTATCTCTCCTCTGGTTTGGGGATTCCGGTATGGAGTCAGGAGATGGGGTCCAAGTGCATATGCAGAGTCACCTGGAAGGGAAAAGACAGGAGGATGTTAGTCTTGCATGTGCCCCTCGTGATGTCTGCATCCTGGGGTCGGACAGTTATGTCTGACACTCATGTCACTCACCAACGAGCCAGCTGTCCCCATACACGTTCTGTTCAAAATCTGTTGGGATGTTGCTTTGACGGTATATGTAGCTGTCGTGGCTGGACCCTGGGTGTTTGGTACGGACGTGCCATATGAGGCATTGGGCATCGGCTATCACCTATGTACGTTGATGGAATGCCAGTGCTTCCGATTGCGGTATATGTGCTCTGTGTCACGGGGGACCGTAGTGCCACTTGTGTGCAATCAATGGCCCCCCCAGTGCGTGGGAATCCGGCAATCATGTAGAAATCCTGCATTGCCTTCTGCCGCAGATGCTCATGGGTCGTTCTGATGAAGTGGTGGGACATGCGTCTGAGGATTGCGGGGACAACCTGGTGCACACATCTGCTCATGGTGGATTGTGACATCCCAGCCACGACTCCACTTGTACACTGAAAAGATCCACTGGCGAGGAAATGCAGTGTTGCCAGTACCTTGACCAGTGGCTGCACTGTATGTGCACGATGTGTCTTGCTGGTGATGTCATCATGCAGGGTTGTCGCTAATTCTAGGATGGCATCAGGGCTGAATCTGAAGATGCGATACACCTCCGAATCACCCATGCCAAAGACGTTCATGCGCGTGCAGTATATCCTCTCCCGTGCCCTCCTACGAGTCGGTGGACCCATTAGTGCTAGGACCACAGCTGATCCTTGCATGTTGGCACACAGATGTGTTCTCCTGCAAGTGTGGTTGCTCAGCTTGCTCAGCTCATCCGTAATGGTACTGCTGTAGCTGCTCTCCAGCTGACCTGTGCACGTCTGGTGCAAAGATAATCCAGCTTTTTGATGGAATAACTTCAGGCCTGACGTACGACTTACGCGCACCGCGCGTAGCCTGCGTCGGGCGCACTTACATGCGTGAATCGCCCATGTATCTCCCTCATTTGCATATTTGAATAGGAAATCAATGTGAGTGCAAGATGCGTTGAGCGTAAATATGCGCCCACGACACTCCGGCGTAGGAAAGTGTAGTCGGTCGGAGGAAGCCTATTTTCAGGCGTATTTCGTTCTGTGGGTACGGAACATAAATACACCGGCGCATATTTACACTTACGCGGAGTATCTGTAGATACGCCGGCGTAAGTCTTTCTGAATCTGGCTAAATTATTATACAATCAGATTGTATACTGTATGGCCAGCCTAAGAAAGAGTTAAAATATTTTTTTTAATATTAGTTAAAGCGGTAGTAAACTGAGAATGTAACTACAAATCAGCAAAATATAACTTAATTTTGCCGTTTTTAATCAAAGCACTGCATATAGTATGGCAAATAAACTTCCTTACTTGTTAGAATAAAGTTTTTGTGAACTCTCCAGTTTGTATCTCGCTGCCGCCATTACAACTCCCGCCTTCCGCGTCTGTACAGTCATTTATTTTCGCCCTCACTATGCATCTGAGGCCATAATCCCACGTGTGTGCATTAATCCACAAAACCAATACAACCGCTTTAATATTAAATAAACATAATAGTGGCTCATGCACCCTTTTGCACTTCCTCTACTAACTGAAGTAGTTAGAAAATACTCAAATGTCCAGTTTTAAACCCGCAAGGGGTGTCACAACACATGAACACTGGGATGCATCAGAGAAGTTGCCACAATTGATTGTTTCCTGTATTACCAATACAGATACCAGAGACAAAGAGGTTACAGGCTCCAGCCTTAATGCCATGTTTCATGTTACACCCATAATCAAGGTGGAACATGGTGCCATTCCACAACCCCTAACCTCAGGCCACCCCCACCCCAGTTAAATGAATCGTGAGGCCTTTGTCTCTAAGAATTCTGCATATTTTTTAATTAGGCATGGCTCTGCCCACAGAGCCGATCCCGCAAACCACAGCAGAGGAACTTATGATTCTCAATGAAACACAAGTGTGATGATGCACATTGATTACTTCTCCCACCTCCATAACCAAAGATCTGTACTTTCATACAGGCCTGGAACTGAAGGAATAGTCTGCGGGAGCCTGAGCATTGCACTCATGATGCACTGAGGTTTGCAGGCTCCAATGCAAAAAATAATTAAGAAAGCTTTTAGGTATAAAAAAAAAAGCAAAAGCAAATGTAGCGCCCTGCTCCTGATGACCAGGCGCTATGTTTAAATTTAGTGTATGTCTGAGCTGGTAATTAGCTCAGATTTTGGGATAATTGAAGCTAAAACAGCCTCTGTTCCAGCAATGGCTGTGTTTGAAGGACTTCCCATTGTTGCCTGTAGGTGGCGTTACCACCCCAGGCCAATGTTGGAATACAAGCAGGCTAAAGTGCATTGGGTGCTCTTCCCTGTGAACAGCCCAATGGGAGTGGTCTCCCCACTGGGCAAAGGATGGGTATGCTGGGGAAGGATACTTAAGAGGCAGACACCATTTTTAGGGTCTTTTTGCCTCGTGGCCCTCCGGGTTGATATCAGCCGTGGGGCTACGTTGGCCCGAGGCTGCATCCCTGCCATGTAGGCCCAGTTGTCCTGACTGGGGCCTACACTTTGGAGGTGGTCCTGCGCTGTCTGTCCTAAGGGAGGAAGCCACTCAATGGAGTAAACTAGGAGAGGACCTGTCCGGGAGAGGACCAAGTGGAAGGCTGGTGTATCGGGGAAGGCCTAGTGACTTTATTGGAGGATGCACCATAGCCTATGTTAACTTACAGTGTGTCGGGTCGGCTTAAACTGTAAGGCTGGATATCCGAATACTAAATCCTGTGGCAGAGGATTATTGAACAGTTCATCTTTATTGCACTAAATCCTGTGACAGAGGATTATTGAACAGTTCATCTTTATCGCACTAAAGTCTGTGGCAGAGACTGTTATTCTTTCTTTCGCCCGTGCATCGTCCCGGCTGCTAGGCCGGTGAGAGGGGCCTATCCGGGTGAGCAGTACCCACTCGGAGGAAAGTGGCGAGTGTGACCTTTTGAAGTTTTAAAAGTTCCCAGTGATCTGCATCGAGTGCCTGAACCTTCCCCTGACCCTCTATCTGTGCAAGTTTGTGCGAAATAAAGCTTAGCCAGAAAGGATTTACAACTTGTGTGGACATTGAGGTTCTATATACTCTCATCCCCTAGACAACGAATGGTGAGGTAACGTGCAGGCCCAAATCTAAACCAGCAGCTCTTTCGGGGGTAGTGCTACACAAAACTGCTGTAATGTACAGTATATACAAACACACATACAGGGGCGGACTGACAACTCATGGGGCCCCCCGGCAATAGAAGATTATGGGGCCCCTGGGCTTACAGATGGCCACCAAGCCAGGAGGCAGTGCAGAGGCAGGGCAGCTAAAATCTCTTTTTTTTTACATCAAAAGCATGTCGGTTTTGGACATATCAGGGACAGATGTAAAAAAAAAACAGAATTTTACATACTGTCCCTGGTTTTATTGAGCCTGGCAACCCTGATGGGGCCCCCTAGTGGCATGGGGCCCTCGGGCAGTGCCCGAGTGACTCAATGGTCAGTCCGCCCCTGCACACATACCAGCAGCAGCTTACAAAAAATGGTTGAATAGCACCAGGCGGTGTTCTTACAGGTTAAGTTACGGCACTTCCTGGTAGGGTCAGAATTTACTATTAAGTCACACCCACTTATGCTCCTATTGGCCCATCGGTATCATGGGTTTTTTGACAGGCCAATACACATTTGCAGGAGGCTGGAAAGGATGGGCAAATTATAGTACAATGGAAAAGTGCAGAAGCTTAGCCTGTTAGGATGGCCCAGCATTCGACCATACCTGCAGACTTTTTGAAGCTGCAGGAGGTATGTGTAGGCCCCTCTAAGAGCCTGCAGAAGTTTTTTTTTTTTTTTCCTTTCTAGAGAAACAGTGTATGTTCTAGAAACTTTTTCTGGCTAGAGTTAGCAGTTCATTGACTGACTGTACAAAGTGCTTGCAATTACTTTTTAAATATCAGGAAGCCTGAGATGGATCCCTACAAAGACAGCACATATGTCTTTCATTACTTGTGGTTTAGAAAATAGGGGAACAGAAACGTATGATTTTGATTAAAATAGAAGCCACCCCAACTTGTAAAGAAATTGGCAACCATGCCTACTCATTCCCAAATTAGAGACAGACTGTAATTGAGAAAATACATACAACAATGTGCACTGGCATGCATTTTAGACTTATTTTATTCTATTTTGGAAATAATTGTATCTACTTAAATGGCAAGTGAAAACCGACACACACAAATGTAGCACACAAGACTTTTTCCAATGCATGGCAACACAACACTTTGGTTTGACCTGTTGTAGAAATTTTATTAAGATGTATTTAATATGTATTTTGACAGTGTCTCCCAGTGTTAGTTCTCCTGCGACCTGCTCTAAAGAGCAGACTGGGGCAGACTGACGCCAGTTGAGACCCGTTTAGTAGTGGAAAGCTTCCTGAGGTTGCAGAGAAGTGTTTGCAGAGTGGGGATATGTCCGCCAGCGAAGAGCCCCTATGCAATGCACAGATGATCGTCGGGGGGGGTGTGTGTTCACTCTGCAAAGACATTATCGGTTATGGGGGGGATGTACGCTTGTGTCACTCTGTGTCTGGTCAGCACATGGAGGGGCTATGGCGTGTCTCTGCAGATAATCTCCCATCCACAGTAATGGTAGATTAATCTGGACTTGCATTGTTCTCTGAACAATGCAGAATAAGGATTCATGCCAATGGTAAAAACGGGAGTCTTTGTGATCGGGGCAGAGTTTATGAGTTCTTAGGTAGTGATGGACGAACATCCGACTGGACGGTTCATGAACACTAACCGCAAACTTTCGCAAATGTCCGCGAACCGCAAGTTTGCGGCGGGCCCCCATTGACTTTAATGGCAGGCGAATATTAAAAACCTGCAGGTCATATTTGCAGCCACAAAATTCCTCCTAGCTGTGCACAAATAGTCCCACAACATGGACACTGACCTACCAGAAGTATTAAGTGAAAAACCGGATACATAAGTTAGTGCCGGCCATTACAAGCCCCAAAAATTAGCCGACAGGCGTTCACCTGACAGCAAACAACTTTGCATGCTGTGGCTGGAGGTACATTAAGCTATTCACCGGATACAGAAGTAAGTGTCGGCCATTACAGGCCCCAAAAAAATAGCCCACAGGCGTTCACCTGACAGCAAACAACCTTGTATTCTGTGGCTGGTGGTACATTAGGCATTCACCGGATACATAAGTTAGTGCCGGCCATTACAAGCCCCAAAAATTAGCCGACAGGCGTTCACCTGACAGCAAACAACTTTGCATGCTGTGGCTGGAGGTACATTAAGCTATTCACCGGATACAGAAGTAAGTGTCGGCCATTACAGGCCCCAAAAAATTAGCCCACAGGCGTTCACCTGACAGCAAAAAAACTTGTATTCTGTGGTTGGTGGTACATTAGGCATTGTAACAGCACTGGTAAACGGAGTGAACCACAACTGCGGTTAGCAAGTATTAATTGCATACGAGAGATAGTGTAGCTCAGGTACTTTGAGGATACACGTATAATATACAAGTTGTACTGGCAACTAATAGAAATGTATGAGAGGCAATATGGCTCAGGTACTTTGAGAGTACATATGTAATTTATAGTAACAAGTATTAATTGCATATGAGAGGCAAAATAACTCAGGTACTTTAAGAGTACATATAGTATTAGCCCACCGCCACAGGCCTTCACCTGACAGCAAACAACTTTGTATTCCGTGGCTGGTGGTACAATAGGCATTCATAGGCAATAGGCATTCACCGGATACAGAAGTAAGTGGGCTATTACATGCCAATGGGCCATTACATGCCCCAAAAATTAGCCCACAGGCATTCAACGGACAGCAAACAACTTTGTATTCTGTGGCTGGTGGTACATTAGGCATTCACCTGATACAGAAGTAAGCGTCGGCCATTACAGGCCCCAAAAATTAGCCCACGGCCACAGGAGTTCACCGGACAGCAAACAACCTTGTATTCTGTGGCTGGTGGTACATTAGGCATTCACCGGATACAGAAAAAAGTGTCAGGCAGTACAGGCCCAAAAAATTAGCCCACAGGCGTTCACCTGAATTTGAATATAACATGGTCTACTGGTCACATGTGTTGAATTCCTCTGAGATCCATGCTTCATTCATTTTTATAAATGTGAGGTAGTCAACACTGTTGTGAGCTAGGCGAGTGCGCTTATCAGTCACGACCCCCCCTGCTGCGCTGAACGTCCTTTCGAACAGGACACTGGATGAGGGGCAAGCCAACAGTTCCATTGCAAATTGTGCAAGCTCTGGCCAGAGGTCAAGCCTGCCCACCCAGTAGTCTAGGGGTTCATCACTTCTCAGTGCGTCCACATCGGCCGTTAACCCGATGTAGTTGGACACCTGTCGGTCTAGACGTTCCCTGATGCTGAATCCGGAGGACAGCTGATGATGGGTCGGCTGAAAGAATGATCTCATATCATTCATATCATTAGTGACCAAGACATCTTCAAACCGCCCTCTTCTTGCAGGCGCTGTTAGATTGGTACCCGAAACTGTTTCTCTGTGAGTGGAAATTCCTCTGCCAGCGGACGCAAAAGCAGAATGCAGCATTTCTCGAAGCAAGGCCTGGAAGTGCTGCATTCTGATAGCCCTCTGTGATGGTGGTAACATTTCCGCCATGTTTTGTTTGTACTGGGGGCAGTGGTGTATTTAGGTTTTGTGCTGCCCTAGGCCTCCAGTGGGGACACTAGTTCTAAAGGCCTTGGGGGGTGGGATTCCCTTAATCTACAAAAACAAGGAGAAATGCAGCGCTAATCTGTGATAAATAAATAATTCAGGTGATCAATTTTAAATAGTTCATGGATCAATA
Organism: Rana temporaria; assembly: GCF_905171775.1. Classification (NCBI taxonomy): domain Eukaryota; kingdom Metazoa; phylum Chordata; class Amphibia; order Anura; family Ranidae; genus Rana; species Rana temporaria. The sequence goes on along the minus strand of NC_053494.1, from coordinate 109,072,543 downwards.
ATAATATATTAAAAGTTCATTCTAAAGTGCACATTAAGTCCAGAAAATGAAGGAAATTCCCAAAACCGTGAGAAAAGCAGAAAGCAGTGAGTGAACCAGCTTATTTTCTCAGAAGAAGGCTGTTCGGGAAATTGCTGTAACAACTCAACTGATGATGATAGAGTAAGGCTCTGCAATACACCCGTGTGGAAATAATTGGCTGCTTACCAAAATGATGTTTTGCACCAGTCTTATGGAGCGTGTGGGAAATAAGGTCTTCCCGCTACCCATCCGCCTGGATGATCAAGATAAGGCTCAGCAGGAGGTCCAGAGTGTATCATAAACGATAAAGGAAGAAGGGATTCTCATAGCGTAAATCGTATTTTCAAAGGAAAAATTTAATAAAAGTTGCACTTACAATCATGTAGTGAATCACAGGCGAAGGAATTTAGAAAACACTTCTACTGCACTGCTCCGATGCTCCTCGCTACTAGGGACGAACACACCGCCGGCGTTCAGGACGGAACGCGATGACGTCACGGCGACCCTTAATCTGCAGAGATTTCCTCTCACTTTCTGTTTGGCTATGGGGAAGGAAATGAACAGAAAAATTAACGGGGCTATAACCATCCCCTACTCTATCCAAAATGGAAAAAAAGTGTTGCCTATAATTCTACTTTAAGCACAAATTTCTGCTAAATTTAAGAAGATATAACCATGCCAGTGGTGCAGCAGAAAACGTGTAGCATGGTGAGGAAGGTATGTGGTCCAGGCAGTGAGCAAAGGAAGGATTGGGGGCAGGAACAAATAAATCCATCTGTTTATTTTTCTCATCAGCAATCAACAGAAATAAAATTAAGATTCCTTAATATGTACAACTGACACAAGCAAAGGATTGCAGAAGAGTCCTACTACCTGATAGATATAGGTGACCATGTCAGTGTCCCTTGTGTATGCGCCATCTCTATCATACCGCAGCAGTCTACCTCATAAGATTGGCGCTGCACTAAAAGTGTTGTCTTTTCATGCTGCCCCCCTGCAAAGTGCTGCCCTAGGCCTAGGCCAAGATACAACGTTCACCGGGGGGTCCAAGTACGTTGCCACCCAGTACTGGTCCTTGCCCTTTATGCTTTTTATAAGGGGGTCCCTCTTAAAACACTGGAGCATGAAGGCCCCCATTTGCACTAAACTGGAAGCGCTGTACTGGCCTGGCTCCTGCTCATCATCCAGGATAATATCGTCCTCGTTCTCCTCCCCCAACACCAGGGATCCCAGAAAGGTTTAAAGCATGCTCTTCTTGCTCCTCCTCCTCCGCCCCGGCACCATCCTCCTCTGACTCCTCTTCAGACTCCCGTTGTTGACTTGTCTCAGGTGGAGTAGCCCCCCCTGGGAATTTATCCAGCATTGCGACTTCCTCATCTTCCTGCTCCCCGACGGCTTGATCAATGACACAACACAATGCACGCTCCAAAAAGAAGGCGTAAGATACGATGTCACTGATGGTGCCCTGGCTACGACTGACCAGTTTGGTGATCTCATCAAATGGCCGCAGAAGTCTGCATGAGTCGCGCATGAGCAGCCACTGGTGCGGTGCAAAAAAACCAAGCTCCCCAGAACCTGTCCTGCCGCAGAGTTAGTACAGGTAGTCGTTAACTGCATGTTTCTGCTGGAGCAGCCTATCAAGCATATACAATGTTGAGTTCCATCGCGTCGGGCAGTCACAAATAAGACGTCCGACGGGCAGGTTGTGTCGCCGCTGAATGTCAGCAAGGCGAGCCATGGCCGTGTAAGATCTTCTGAAATGGGCCGAGATTTTCCTGGCCAAATCTACATGGGTGCCACGGTTACATGCTTGACGGCCGCAGAAGGTTCACCCAGTGGGCAGTGAAAGTTATATACCTTCCCTACCCGTGTTTGCTAGACCACGTGTCTGTGGTCAGATGTATCTTGGCACCGACACTGTGTGCCAGAGATACATTCACTTGCCGCTGAACATGGCCATATAGCTCTGGGATGCCCTTCTGTGAAAAAAAATTCCTTCCTGGGACCTTCCATTGTGGTGTTCCAATGGCCACAAATTTTCGAAAGGCCTCCGAGTCCACCAGTTTATATGGCAGTAGTCAACCGTTGGGCAAGAGGGTTATCCGGCAGCATCGTTTTTTTAAGAACGAACATTTCTGCCTTTTTGCAGAAAAACGTGAGGAAGGCATGATGGAAGGTGGAGTGGAGGACAATTGTGAGCATAGAGGGGAAGGAGAAGAGGCTGGACGGTGAGAGCCTGGAGTGTGGCTTTGTGGGTTCTGATGGCGTTGCTCCCACTGGGCTCGGTGATGCGAGGCCAGGTACCTTCTTAAGGCGGTCGTCCTTACCCTAGGTGAGTGTTGGGCTTACCGCGACTTATGCATTGACTGCAAAGGCTGCAGATGGCAACACGATTGTCTGCAGCGGACACGTTAAAAAAAGCCCATAGGCCGGCATCCTGGGAGCGCCAGATGTGATCGTAGTTGGTTGATGGCTCGCTCCTGATACATTAGGAGTCTGGTTTGTCCCTCCTGTGCAATGTAAGTTCGGCCTGCTTCTCCTCCCTATCTGCTGGTCCATCTCTCCCTCTGAACTCCCCTCCTCTTCCTCTCTTGTGGGCACCCACATGACGTCTGTAGACACGTCATCATCGACATCACCTTCCCCATCTTTAACAGTAGAGATCTCGGAGTAGGCAGCAACATCGGGCACCAACCTCCTTGGGCTGATCTGAGTACTATCGTCAGACTGCTGAGTGCCAGCTGTTGCTACCTCTGCTTCCTGATCCAATGCCAAGAATGGCTGCGCATTCGAAATGTGTTCTGATGGATCGGAAAATAATTACTGTGACTCAAGCGGAGGGTATATGGTGGTGGTGGTGGCGGCGAGCCACTCAACCAAGTCTGGTGCGTCCTTTGACGTAATCGAACGCACCTTGTGCCACTTCCCACTTTGGCTCCAGCCTGGTGCTCCTGCCCTACCCCTGCGAAAGGGCCTGCCTCTTCCTCTGCCTGTCATTTTTTAAATGACCCTGTGACAAAAGTCTCTAGAGAAGCGCAGTATATGTGGAAGAAGGTATAGAACAAAATATGTCGTTTTGGGGGGCCACTGGTTTATTTCACCAGTTATGAAACTTTTTTTCCAGGAATTTTTTTAATTGTGTGTAGCAGAGGAAACGCAGCGAAAGAAGCAAAAATCCAGCAGTAACCAAATACACCGCCAGTCACAATGCTGCACAATACAAATCCACTATAATATGCTTTCTATATTCGAAAGTATATTATAAGTGTATATTACACCTATATACTGCAGTGCACAGCAGGTAGCACATCTATACCAGTGCTTGAAAGGACTTTTGTGGACCTGTTAGGTAGCGATTTGTGTCGCTAAACTCTGTCCCTGCTCCAAACAGCCCCCTCTCCCAACACTGACAAAAAGTATATGAATGTATTACACACCATCATGTACTGCAGAGCAAGTAGCACACCTATACCAGTGCTTGAAAGGACTTTTTTGTGGACCTGTTAGGTAGCTATTTGTGTCGCTAAAGCCTGTTCTTGCTGGAAACGCCAACCTCTCCCTACACTGACAAGAAGTATATGAATGTATTTCACACCTATATACTGCACAACAAGTAGCACACTTAAAAGGACTTGTGTGGACCTTTTAGATAGCTATTTGATTGAATTCAAAGTTCTTACCCATGTAACATTGCGGACCGCTGCGAACATTGCCAGATGTCCGCCGGTTTGGCGGACCGAGAACATGCAAAGTTCGCCGCGAAACGACCGCCGGGCAAACCGGCAGGCCATCTCTATTCTTAGGAATAGACCGTTTTCATCGGACATGTCTGCTGGGAGCTTTTGGTCTGATGTGTGTACACACCATCAGACCAAAATCCACGCGGACAGAGAACGCGGTGACGTAGAAGACACCGACGTTCTCTAACTTGGGAGTTCAATGCTTCCACGCATGCGTCGAATCAATTCGACGCAGGCGCGGGATTTCGGTCTGCTGGTTAGACGTACTAACCAGCGGACATGTCCGACGGACAGGTTTCCAGCGGACAAGTTTCTTAGCATGCTAAGAAACTTTTGTCCGCTGGAAACCTGTCCGCTAGGCCGGAAAAATGTCCGCTAGGCCCTACACACGGTCGGACATGTCCGCGGAAACTGGTCCGCGGACCAGTTTCAGCAGACATGTTCGGTCGTGTGTACAAGGCCTTAGGCCAGCCATGTGTCTTTTTTTGTCTTACTGGAGAGCACAGTTTAGAGGTACAAGGGGAGGGGAGAATCATACACACTGCCCCTGCCCAGACACGCCCATAAACTCCCCTAGTCATTGTTAATTGGTTGAGATTTGTATAACTCCTCCTGTTTGCCTGTGCTTGATTGGCTGATTGTGAAGCAACCAAGCTCTATTGTTATATAAATAAACATTGTGCCCATGGTCAAAGGCTGGCTGTTGGTGGAGTTAAAGTGGAGGTTCACCCTAAAACAATTATCTAACATTACATCCAGCATACTGCCGACATGAACAGTATGCTGGTATTTTTTTTTTTTCTCCGTACATACCGTTATATTGTAATTTTGCCCCCAACTTCCGGGTTCTGATTCCCGCGGGACTGGGCGTTCCTATTCAGGAGGTAGATGATTGACGTCTGGTGAAAAACGTCCCAAGGCGCATAAGGCGCATCACCAGTTTTCCGTAAATAGCCGACCTGCGAGTCGACTCTATACGGCGCATGCGCCCGCCGTGTAGAGCCAACTGCGCAGGCGCCATATAGAGCCAACTCGCAGGTCGGCTATTTACGGAAAACTGGTGACGCGCCTTGGGAAGTTTTTCACCAGACGTCAATCATCTACCTCCTGAATAGGAACGCCCAGTCCCGCGGGAATCAGAACCCGGAAGCCGGGGGCAAAATTACAATATAACGGTATGTACGGAGAAAAAAAAAAATACCAGCATACTGTTCATGTCGGCAGTATGCTGGATGTAATGTTAGATAATTGTTTTAGGGTGAACCTCCACTTTAAGGATGTGAGTACGGTGGTTATGTCTGTTTTACTCAAGAAACCGGGGTGTACACTGATGCATTATACCAAAAGGCTGAAAGGGCGCTTTATTAGTGCAGGAGACATGGATAATGTGTAGCGTATAGTGGAATGTCCACGTCAGACCAGGTCCAACTGAAAACAATATATTTTTTCTTTTCCAAGGAGCTGAAAATTGCAGCAAAATGCATGACCATGCATCCAGCATAAACAAGTCCAATCAGCCCATTCACATGTGTGTGGCAACGCATGCACAATATCACACGCATTTTCATGCATAGTTGAATAACGCATTAAGGCAGCATGTTTTTTAAGGGCTATAAAAGCGCCTCAGTGCACTTGCACTTTTTTGTCAAAAAGAAAAAAACACAATACACAGAGTAATTACATCTGAGCACAGTGCACTGTAGCACATTCATGTTTTTACTTAATGTATACAGGGGCATATCTGCCGCAAGGCAAACAAGGCATTTGTCTTGGGTGGCAGTTTTCAGGGGGGGTGGCACCGCCCCCAGGCTCCCTCTTCCTGCCACTTCACCCCACTGCACTGACCCCCGCAAACCCGATGCCGTGCAGCTGTTGGCTTCCCTCCTCTGCCCTCCCGCCGACTTTGGGAGCTGCAGGGCAAAGAGGGGTCGGTTTTTCCACATACATCTCCCTCTGCCCCTCCCACCCTCCCTTTAGTGCCCCCCACCTCCCCCATTCAATGCAGCTGCTGGCCGGCTCTCCCACCTTCCCCTCCCGCAGGATGCAGTAGCTGCTAATGTGGGAGATGTGGATGGGTTGAGGGGAGGGGGGCTGGTAAACATGTGTTTACCTGCCCCTATCCTGAAAGAACACGGACAGCAGGAATGATCGTCAGGTCCAGTTAGACATCAGGTACGCAGGATACGCTGATTGGCTCCCGCTGTGTCCAATTACAGCGGGAGCTGGTCGCCGACCCAGATCTAGAAATGTGTGCAGGTACGTGATTTCACACAGGAGAGCCGCCGCCCAGCAGTACATGTACGTTGGTCCTGCCGGCAAGTGCTTAACGAAAACTATGGCGAAAATCAATTCAAAATTTTCGTGAACAAATGAAAATGCCATTAAAATATGAAGGAGGGATGTTTACCCACCTGAACTTTCTGCTTGCCTCGCATTTCCACCTGTCTGTTAAAGCCCCAGCCCCCTGACTCTATCTGCAAGCTGTATGGTCTGTGAGACACAGGCTCCCATCAATCCTTTCCCTTTCCCATGCAGTTCCATACATTACACTCATTCACACTATCTCTTTGGTGCCATCTGCTGGCCTTTTCTAAATCTGCAGCACAATTTCACCCCAGCCTATAACAATAGCACAATAATGTTTGAACACGTATTGTACTACTACATAAGAACGAGGAAGGAGCATCTACTTCGCTTCTGAATAAAAACAAAATTAGGAAAACTTTTTTTTTTTAGTAATATTTAATGCTGACAATACATTTAGGTAATATTCAATGGCATTACAGCCAATAGAGTTTACCAAATCCTTTAGCGGCAGCTCTGGCGATACGGCCTGGAGGTTGGGGACACCGGGACAAAGCCTATTTCACGTGATTTTTCCCAGGAAAATCAGGACGGTTGGCAACTATGCCTGTGTGTTTGTCAACACAGGGCTATTGACTGATTGGGCACAGTTGATTAGCAGGTCCCAGCCATGAATTATTGGATGGAACCTGTTGACAAAATCCTGCTGTGTCAAGCCACAGTGGGAGTTGGCCAGGGGGCACATGCTCCTAGTGAACACAGAAGAAGGGCGCAAAGTATAGGTTCAATGCTGTGCCTGTACAAGCAGCCCATCCACAGTAAAATGCAGGTGGGTGGTCAGCAAGTGGTGATTGGTCTCTCAATAAAAACACCAAAAAAATATTATGCTATAACATCAACAGCTTTAAATGCCCCCCTCAGCTTATACTTGAGTCACCTTTTTGCGCCTGATCTCCCGGATTTTGGGCCTAGGTCCCCTGGACCCCACATGTAGCCCCACTCTTCATCTACAAGTGTGCAAAGTTTGTTGTCTGGGGGACCTACGGCCGGGGACAGGGCCGGCCCTATGATGGGACCGGTTGGTACCAGGCAGCACTTTTAGGGGGGCAGCATTCTGCCGCCCGCCAGACAGCCCACTCCGCTGCCTGTGAGGACACTCACAGCCGGAGGGGAGCAGTCTGCGAGTGAAAAAGGCAGGCGCCGCTCCCTCTGAGGAACCTGTTGTGCCGAGAATGTTTGCCCGTCGGAATCTGTTCCCCCTAGCTCTCGGCTCCGATCGGAACTCCGCCTCTCCAGCCCTCTGCATTGCCGCTCCCTCCTACTCTACCCACAAATTCTTATGATCCTAATACCGCCCCGTCCCCGTGCGTGTCCCCGGTACAATGTAATTACTCATTATGGCAGATTGGATAGCAGCGTTTTGCCCCCGGGAGACAGCCTGTGTACAGGATATATCTATGCCTATGTGGTTCGGATGACTGACTATTTTCCTCTCTTGTCTGTCCTGAAGAAGCCTCATTGCGAAACGCGTAGACGCACAGGGGACATTTATAGGCAACATACCTGACATCTTGTATAGTTTTCTTTTTAATGTTGTTTTATGTAACTACTTTGTAATAAAATTATATATTTTTTGCTATTCCTGTCTGTGTTGCCTATAAAGTCCGACCATTGGTTGCTTTCCTTAAGCAATTTTGTCTTTATCACATGAATAGAGCCATGACAGGTCCTCTTTATACATGTATAGAGCCATGACGTGATTTTTTTTGGGGGGGGGGGAGGGGCAGCATTTCATTCTTGGTCCCAGGCAGCACAATGTCTTGGGCCGGCACTGGCCGGGGAGCACAGATTTTTCAAAGCCGGGCACCCCTTCCATAGACTCCCATGTTAAACGTCAGTCTAGTCATGGACACAGTGAGGTGTGGGCACAGTGAGGCGTGGGCACAGTGAGGCATGCACATGGACACAGTGAGGCAAAGTGAGGCACAGTGAGGCATGCAGGTGGACACCCTAGGCTTATACTCGAATCAATAAGTTTTCCCAGTTTTTTGTGGTAAAATTAGGTGCCTTGGCTTATATTCGATTATACTCAAGTATATACGGTACATAGCCTGATAGATTCAATTGTTGCAATCATTGAACATAATCCCTCACTTGGACGTAGAATATCCAACACATATACAGTATATTGTTATAACACTATCTCAATTTGGTCCAGTAGAGTGTTGGTAGATTGTAGGGATAAGCCGAACACCCCCCCTCCCCCCCCCCCGGTTCGGTTCGCAGCAAAACATGCGAACAGGCAAAGAAAAATCCTCAACACCGTTAAAGTCTATAGGACATGAACGTAAAAAAATCAAAGTGCTCATTTTAAAAGGCTTATATGCAAGTTTTTGCCATACAAAGTGTTTGGGGACCTGGGCCCTGCCCCAGGGGACATGTATCAATGCAAAAAAATGTTTTTTAAAAAACTGAATTTTTTTCTTGAGCAATGATTTTACTAATGCTTAAAGTGAAACAATAAAAAATAAATATTCCTTTAAATATCATGTCAGGGGTGTCCGCTTAGTCTGCCTGTAAAGTGGAACATCTTTCTGATGTGTTTTACTGTGCCACAGCAAAATGACATTTCTAAAGGCAAAAATTAATTTAAAACTGCTTGCGGCTGTAATGTATTTTTGGATCCAGGCAATATAGATAGAAAATAAAATAAAGAAAAATAAAAGTATGGTGTGGGGGTCCCCCAGGCACTATATACTCTGAACCCAGGCACGATATACTGTACAGCCTGCCCTATATAATCCACAGAAAATTGGGCCTTAGGTATTGGTGCCCTCACAGTTATGCTTGTTGGGCTCAGGAACGGCCCTGCTGTGAAATATTATACAGTGAAACCTCAGATTGCGAGTAACGCGGTTAAACGAGCATGTCGCAATATGAGCACTGTATTTAAAAAAATCCTAACTGTTTGCAAATGTCTCCCAAAACGAGCAGGATTCAGGCCAAAGCGGTGTGCAGTACCGCATTTGGCCTGAGGTGGGGGGGGGGGGCGCCGGAGCCGATTGGCGCTGTTCAGAAATGCACGGAAAGACACACGGACAGCTCGACCTCTGCGAACAATGGGGATGGAGTCTCTCCGAGGTCTACGGAGGTCAGCCGAGGTGTCCTCCGGCCTTTCTGGTCGTTTGCGACGCTCTCCAGCGTCCCCCTAGTGCAGAGATGCCGGGGGACATTTTCCATGTATTTCAATGGTTCTAGTTCACACCAGTGCAGTCAGTTTCCAGTGCAGAAACTGACTGTACTGGTGCAGAAAAAAATGGAACTGCATCTGGTGTGAACTGGCACTGAAGGCAAGCATAGCTCCCAACTGTCCCTGATTTTGAGAGACTGTCCCTGATTTGGAACAATGTCCCTCTTTCCTCCTAATTTTGGACTGATCTCTATTAGTTGTATTTAAAATGCACTTTTTATCTTTCAAAAAGTGTTTCCCAGTGCTAAGCCTTTCATCTAATTTCTAAATTGCTGCATTTGTAAATTTCAAGGAATAGTAGGGGCCAAAAAAAAAAAAATAATAATCTGACTTTTTAACCACTTAAGCCCTGGAAGGATTTGCCCCCTTAATGACTAGGCTATTTTTTGTGATACAGCACTGCATCGATCTAACTGACAATTGCGCGACGTTGCTACTAAACAAAATGTATGTCCCACTTAAGGACCGACCCCTTTAGATATATGTCGGCAGAATGGCACGGACAGGCAAAGGCATGTACAGGTACGTCGCCTTTAAGATGCCACCATGTGGTCGCTCTCGCGACCCTGCCGCCTTCCCGTGAGTCGGACCGCGAGTCCTACAGACTCGATACCCACAGGGATCCCCGCGATCGTCTCACGGAGGTATGGAGCGGGGAGATGCTTGTGTAAACAAGCATCTCCTTTGCTCTGCCTAGTGACAATGACACTGATCTCCGCTCCATGTACTCGGAGCGGAGATCAGTGTCATGTGACACACAGCCCACCCCCCCTACAGTAACACTCAATAGGGAACACTTAACCCCTACAGCGCCACCTAGTGGTTAACCCCTTTACTGCCAGTGTCATTTTCACAGTAACCAGTGCATTTTTATAGCACTGCTCGCTGTAAAAATGACAATGGTCCCAAAAATGTGCCAAAAGTGTCTGATGTGTCTGCCATAATGTCGCAGTCACAATAATAATAATAAAAAAAACACACACATTGATCGCCGCCATTACTAGTAAAAAAAAAAAAAAATTATAAAAATGCCATAAAACTATCCCTTATTTTGTAGACGCTATAACTTTTGTGCAAACCGATCAATAAAAGCTTATTGCAATTTTTTTTATCAAAAATATGTTGAAGAATACGTATCGGCCTAAACTGAGAAAAAAAAAATGTTTTATATATTTTTTGGGGATATTTATTACAGCAAAAAGTAAAAAATAGATTTTTTTTCAAAATTGTCACTCTATTTTTGTTTTGTTAAAAACTAAAAACCGCAGAGGTGATCAAATACCACCAAAAGAAAGCTCTATTTGTGGGGAAAAAAGGATGCCAATTTTGTTTGGGAGCCACTTTGCACGACCGCGCAATTGTCAGTTAAAACGATGCAGTGCCAAATCACAAAAAGGGGCCTGGTCCTTTAGCTGCAAAATGGTCCAGGGCTGAAGTGATTAAGGAATCGCTACACTCAGAAAGATTGTTTTTCTGCCTACATGATCCCAGACTGAGAAGCTGAAGATCTGCCATTTCTGGTGAGTGGGGTCTCCAAAGGGGGATTCATACATCCTTTCGTGGGAACTTTAGTCTTGCAGAAGATTGAGAAACAGTAATTTCATAGCACATGTTATTGTTGTATTGTCATTCGCAATTTGCATATTTTGTATTACTTACGGGCACTTTTTTATAGCTTTGTCACTAGGGAATTTATTTATTAAATTCACTATTTAGTTGCCAGCGCTTCTCTTTATTCGTTTATCATATACCCCCAGACGATCGTTCTGTGCAACGCACAGGGGCCCTTCGCCAGTGGACATATTCCCACTTTGCAAACACCTCTCTCCAACCTCAGGAAGTTTTCCACTACCAGACGGGACTCAACCAGCATCATTCTGCCCCAGTCAGCTCTTTAGCGCCATATTCGAGACGCCCATGGTGGGATGATCCCTAAAATCAAATTCCTTATTTTGGATAGAATACACCCCAACAGTAGAGGGGGCGACTGGAATAGGACTTTGTTGCAGAGGGAGACAAGATGGATAGCCATGCTAGATGCTACTAGAAAACCAGGCCATAATGAAATAGTTAGCTATCGCCCCTTTCTGGAGGGGTTCTCCTCCGGGGGATGGGAGGAATAGACTTCTCCACATCCATCCCCCCTCCTCTCCATTTCGTTTGACCTCCGACTATCCATGCTCTACTATGTACGACCATTTTTTGTACACTTATTTGCTGTATAATGCTTCGCGGGTGAGGGTATCTGTTTGGCCCCCACCTGACGCACGTGGGGGGCATTTCATGCGCACCTACGGTTCACCACCTGGGTTTTGTTATGTTTGCCCCCCATATTTGCAGTCATTTCTGCTTTCTTGCGTCAGCGCACACTCAATGCCGGCTGTTTCCCAATTTTTGGGCGATATCTGGCATGCCCTGTGCGAAAGGCCCTCTCCATCTCCCTTCCTTCCTTCCTTCTTTCCCCCCCCCCCCCCTTTTTTTTTTGTCCCGTATTGATGGCATTGTCATCCTAATTCGGGTTACATACTTGTGTAAGGGTGGATCTGCACTGGCAATATCACTTATTTAAGTGATATCTCCTCCCTCTATTATTTTTAATTTTTAATTCTATTTTATTTTCAATTTTTGATCAATGTCATATATGGAATCACCATATTGACATTGATATAATTGCGTCCACTTGCGGACTTTATGTCCGTCTGCCGCGATTGCGTCATCATGCCAACGCTACTATATGTGTCATTGCAGCAATGGTGTCACCATGCTGATCGACACATGCGTACTACACTTGTGCCATCAATGGGCTCTACTTGGGCCCTTTGTGGACGTCCATATTTTTGACTATCATGGCGTCTGCTAAATTTATTTGGACTGTGTAGGCATTAATGTTCGAGTGTAGTCACCGCACTGATATTAATGTGCTGGTGTCCACTTGCGGGCTCCATCACAATATCGTAATTTCCGCAATTGCAACATTACGCAGTGCGCGCGCGCGCGCATGCGCCTAAGCCGCTAATTGTACTCTATTCAAGCCCATCCCGTTTCCCCCCCCCCCCCTCTTTCCCTTCCTTCCCTAGGCGTGGACCTTTTTGGTAGGCTATGATTGTATATCCTCCCCGTGAACACAGAGACATTGATCTCCATATACAGCATTCTCCCCTTGTTTTTGGCGTACTTTCTCACTGAGACAGGATTCTATCTACAGATCTTATTGACTGTAAGTAGCTCATATCTGTTTTGAGTTGTAAATATTGTTTACGTTGAATTTTTTCTATGTAATATGTGTATATATCTCTTTTCTAATAGACATGTATTTCTCTGACACAATGATCGTCTGTAATACCCCTTGAAGAAGGATCACAGATACCGAAACGGCTGTCGGGTTGGACCAATTTTTGTCTCATGTCTGTTTTATTGCTTTACAAATAGGATCTGTATACCACTTGCATGTGGTCTTTTATCCTTGCTAGGACACTGTACGATGTCCTGACTTGAATTATTTAAATAAATTTGCTATATATTTTTCTACTCATTTATGTGTTTGTGTAACTTATAAAGTCCCACCCTTGAGGGGGTATTTCATGTTTTTTCCATAACTCTAGGGATGTGGTGACTTACAAACACTGACATTCTCCTGATTGTGGGGTCCCTCTTTTTCAGTCAGTTCTTTAGAGCAGGCTGCTGGAGTACTAACACTGGGAGACACTATGACAATGCATATTAAATACATCTTCATAAAATTTCCACAAGTATTAGGCGACGCTCCCCCCATGGCTCCAAGCACTTTTCCAAGACAAGGGTCAGACATTAAGGATGAGCTTGGGCGTGTTCGCAACCCGCACATGTATAGCCTATACCAGGAAGTTGGCACTGCACAGTGCTAATCGCAGGCAGTTAGACATTTTCCCGATCCACGGCTGTAGAGATCGAGAAATGTCTCACTGCTTGTGATTAGCGATGTGCAGTGCCGACTTCCTGGTGGGCTATGCATATGCGGATTGCGAAGACGCTTGAGCTCACCCTGATCAGCAAAAGGAATGCAGAGGGGTACAGAAGCTGACACACCCCACCTCCCTCTGCATACTGTCTGCTGCTGATTGTCTTGGGAAAGCGATTGGAGATAGAAATGAGTGCTGGTAATAAATTCAGCAGTCTCCTTGCTAGCTTAGTGTTTGAATGGCTGATTGGGGGGGTGGGGTGGGGGGGTCCTGTCCAACCACACAGCACTAGGAAAATCAGACGAAATATAGAAATACAGGACAAATACCGAACACTGTAAAAATGGGGCATCATCTTTAACCACTTCCCTACCACAGGACTTTAGGGGGATATCTGAATGATGCCTGCAGCTACAGGCATTATTCAGATCGCTTTCCTTTCAGGCGGCGACCCCCTTCCCCCCCGCCGCCATCCGATGCTTCTCCGGGCTCTCCCATGCCATCAGAGGCCCGGAGAACGAATCGGCCACTGCTGGATGAGAAGAATGGAGATTTCCTTCTCTGACCGTCGGAGGCCCGGGCGCGATGCTATGACGTCACGCCCGGGTACCCGGAAGTAAACAAAGCCACTGAAAGCATGAGATCATGCTTTTCAGCCTGGGAGGAGAGATGTGGGGTCTTATTGACCCCGCATCTCTCCCTAAAGAGGACCTGTCACACACTATTCCTATTACAAGGGATGTTTACATTCCTTGTAATAGGAATAAAAGTGATAAAAAAAAAAAAAAAAAAGAAGAAGAAGAAAAACACCCCTGTCCCCAGTAGCTTGTGCTCAGAAGCGAACACAAGTCCCGCCCACATATGTAAACGCCGTTCAAACCATACATGTGACTTATCACCGCGTGCGTTAGAGTGAGAGCAATAATTCTAGCACTAGACCTCCACTGTAACTCTAAACTGGTAACCTGTAAAAAAAAATTAAAGCATCGCCTATGGAGATTTTTAAGTATCGAAGTTTGGCGCCATTCCATGAGTGTGTGCAATTTTAAAGTGTGACAAGTTAGGTATCTTTTTACTCGGCGTAACATCATCTTACACATTATACAAAAAAACTTGGCTGACTTTACGGTTTTGTTATTTTTTAATTCATGAAACTTTTTTTTTTTTTAACATTATTGCGCAAATATCGTGCAAGATAAAAAGTTGCAATGACCCTAGGGTGTCTGCTAAAAAATATATATAATGTTTGGGGGTTCTGAGTAATTTTCTAGCAAAAAAAAAAAAATTATGATTTTTACATGAAGGAGAGAAGTGCCAGAATAGGCGCGGTATGGAAGTGGTTAAATCTGCCCACTACCACCATGCTGCGATTCAGCGGTTGAACCACACTTATACACACAAGGGTAGGGTGACCAGACATCCCCATTTTCAGGGGAGAGTCCCCTGATTGAGGACACTGTCCCCGGACCAAGTCTGTCCCTGGTTTTGTCCCCAGATTGGATTTATTGGGGGCAGGGGCAATTTCAAAGTGCAGAATTAAAATAAAAAAAATACAATTACACACCCCCGCTCCGCCGTGCCTACTAGCATAGGGGGGTTGTATTTTTCCCATTATCTGTGCCCCTTTCTGATGATCATGTGCTGGTGGGTACGGAGGGAATATCTTCAGTTTCGGGCGCATGCCCATTCAGCTTCGCTCGCATGTTCTTCTGCCTTGGCTCAAATCCTGGCCAGCCACCTGCCTATCTTCTTGCCTTCCCTGGTGGAGTGATCTTCCTCAGCTCTCCATCCAGTATTAGCACTAGCCGGGGGCCCGAAGAGTAAGACTGTGAGACAGGCGGCGACGGGCAGAGAGTCTCTGATTGTTGCCATTACTAGTAAAGAAAAAATATGTCCCTGGATTTCATTTTAAAAATCTGGTCACCTTACACAAGGGTCTATATGTTGAGTCACCTACCTATCAGTATGTCTTCAATTTGTGGAAGGAAAACAATCAAATACAGAGCTTGTATACAAACTCCATGCAGATAGCAGTGAAAGTAAAACAGGAGCCAGTGATATGAAGAATCCTGAAAACTAGCAGGCTGAAATCTGTAATGAGAAAAACAAGTTTAATGTACTAACTGCTTACTACTCAGTTGGTTATACTACCAGGTATTTTTTTTTTTTTACATAGTTTCTCAGCGAATTCTATTTCTAATTAGTGTAACTTCTATTCGGGCACAATTACATGCACTTCTCAACCACGCACAACTAACACTGCAAGCGCCATACAGATGTACACAGTACAATATGTCCATATGTGGTATCAATAAAGATTTGTGGGATAGATAAAAAAAAAAAAAAAGCACAGATAGGAGTGAAGCCGTGACGTCATTGGTCTGCGACTCACTGTACTGTCAGCTCCCAATGTCAGCCTGTGCATAGAGCTCGGCAGCTGCAGGAACTCCACTGACAACAATGCTGGCTTCCCGGCTCAGGTACGCTGCACTACATTCATTACACGCGTTTCCGTGCTCCGGTGCCGGGAACATGTATAAAGGAATGTTTATATTGTGTCACCGAAGCCCACACTTATTTCATTGCTCCGTGTGTGCCAAGATAAAAGGGAGGCTGTAGTGTACACAGAGGAGTCTCATAAATGAATGTCTTAAAGAGGAGCCCCGAAAAAATTAAAAGTCAGCAGCTACAAATACTGTAACTGCTGACTTTTAATATAAGGACACTTACCTGTAAAGGAGTCCAGTGCTGTCCTTACAAATCATTACACTTACCTGTGCAGGGATCCAGTGCTGTCCTTACAAATCATTACACTCACCTGTGCAGGGGTCCAGTGATGTCCTTACACATTATTACACTTACCTGTGCAGGGAGTCCAGTGCTGTCCTTACACATCATTACACTTACCTGTGCAGGGAGTCCAGTGATGTCCTTACACATTATTACACTTACCTGTGCAGGGAGTCCAGTGCTGTCCTTACACATCATAACACTTACCTGTGCAGGGATCCAGTGCTGTCCTTACAAATCATTACACTTACCTGTGCAGGGAGTCCAGTGCTGTCCTTACAAATCATTACACTTACCTGTGCAGGGAGTCCAGTGCTGTCCTTACACATCATTACACTTACCTGTGCAGGGATCCAGTGCTGTCCTTACACATCATTACACTTACCTATGCAGGGGTCCAGTGCTGTCCTTACACATCATTACACTTACCTGTGCAGGGATCCAGTGCTGTCCTTACACATCATTACACTTACCTGTGCAGGGGTCCAGTGCTGTCCTTACACATCATTACACTTACCTGTGCAGGGGTCCAGTGCTGTCCTTACACATCATTACACTTACCTGTGCAGGGGTCCAGTGCTGTCCTTACACATCATTACACTTACCTGTGCAGGGAGTCCAGTGCTGTCCTTACAAATCATTACACTTACCTGTGCAGGGAGTCCAGTGCGGTCCTTACACATCATTACACTTACCTGTGCAGGGAGTCCAGTGCTGTCCTTACACATCATTACACTTACCTGTGCAGGGAGTCCAGTGCTGTCCTTACACATCATTACACTTACCTGTGCAGGGAGTCCAGTGCTGTCCTTACACATCATTACACTTACCTGTGCAGGGATCCAGTGCTGTCCTTACACATCATTACACTTACCTGTGCAGGGGTCCAGTGCTGTCCTTACACATCATTACACTTACCTGTGCAGGGAGTCCAGTGCTGTCCTTACAAATCATTACACTTACCTGTGCAGGGAGTCCAGTGCTGTCCTTACACATCATTACACTTACCTGTGCAGGGAGTCCAGTGCTGTCCTTACACATCATTACACTTACCTGTGCAGGGGTCCAGTGCTGTCCTTACACATCATTACACTTACCTGTGCAGGGAGTCCAGTGCTGTCCTTACACATCATTACACTTACCTGTGCAGGGAGTCCAGTGCTGTCCTTACACATCATTACACTTACCTGTGCAGGAGTTCAGTGCTGTCCTTACACATCATTACACTTACCTGTGCAGGGAGTCCAGTGCTGTCCTTACACATCATTACACTTACCTGTGCAGGGATCCAGTGCTGTCCTTACACATCATTACACTTACCTGTGCAGGGGTCCAGTGCTGTCCTTACACATTATTACACTTACCTGTGCAGGGATCCAGTGCTGTCCTTACACATTATTACACTTACCTGTGCAGGGGTCCAGTGCTGTCCTTACACATCATTACACTTACCTATGCAGGGGTCCAGTGCTGTCCTTACACATCATTACACTTACCTGTGCAGGGAGTCCAGTGCGGTCCTTACACATCATTACACTTACCTGTGCAGGGAGTCCAGTGCTGTCCTTACACATCATTACACTTACCTGTGCAGGGAGTCCAGTGCTGTCCTTACACATCATTACACTTACCTGTGCAGGAGTCCAGTGCTGTCCTTACACATCATTACACTTACCTGTGCAGGGATCCAGTGCTGTCCTTACACATCATTACACTTACCTGTGCAGGGGTCCAGTGCTGTCCTTACACATTATTACACTTACCTGTGCAGGGATCCAGTGCTGTCCTTACACATTATTACACTTACCTGTGCAGGGGTCCAGTGCTGTCCTTACACATCATTACACTTACCTATGCAGGGGTCCAGTGCTGTCCTTACACATCATTACACTTACCTGTGCAGGGGTCCAGTGCTGTCCTTACACATCATTACACTTACCTGTGCAGGGAGTCCAGTGCTGTCCTTACAGTACACATCATTACACTTACCTGTGCAGGGGTCCAGTGCTGTCCTTACACATCATTACACTTACCTGTGCAGGGAGTCCAGTGCTGTCCTTACACATCATTACACTTACCTGTGCAGGGAGTCCAGTGCTGTCCTTACACATCATTACACTTACCTGTGCAGGGGTCCAGTGCTGTCCTTACACATCATTACACTTACCTGTGCAGGGAGTCCAGTGCGGTCCTTACACATCATTACACTTACCTGTGCAGGGAGTCCAGTGCTGTCCTTACACATCATAACACTTACCTGTGCAGGGATCCAGTGCTGTCCTTACACATCATTACACTTACCTGTGCAGGGGGTCCAGTGCTGTCCTTACACATCATAACACTTACCTGTGCAGGGGTCCAGTGCTGTCCTTACAAATCATTACACTTACCTGTGCAGGGAGTCCAGTGCTGTCCTTACAAATCATTACACTTACCTGTGCAGGGAGTCCAGTGCTGTCCTTACAAATCATTACACTTACCTGTGCAGGGAGTCCAGTGCTGTCCTTACACATCATTACACTTACCTGTGCAGGGATCCAGTGCTGTCCTTACAGTACACATCATTACACTTACCTGTGCAGGGAGTCCAGTGCTGTCCTTACACATCATTACACTTACCTGTGCAGGGAGTCCAGTGCGGTCCTTACACATCATTACACTTACCTGTGCAGGGAGTCCAGTGCTGTCCTTACACATCATTACACTTACCTGTGCAGGGGTCCAGTGCTGTCCTTACACATCATTACACTTACCTATGCAGGGGTCCAGTGCTGTCCTTACACATCATTACACTTACCTGTGCAGGGGTCCAGTGCTGTCCTTACACATCATTACACTTACCTGTGCAGGGAGTCCAGTGCTGTCCTTACACATCATTACACTTACCTGTGCAGGGAGTCCAGTGCTGTCCTTACAGTACACATCATTACACTTACCTGTGCAGGGGTCCAGTGCTGTCCTTACACATCATTACACTTACCTGTGCAGGGAGTCCAGTGCTGTCCTTACACATCATTACACTTACCTGTGCAGGGATCCAGTGCTGTCCTTACACATCATTACACTTACCTGTGCAGGGAGTCCAGTGCTGTCCTTACACATCATTACACTTACCTGTGCAGGGAGTCCAGTGCTGTCCTTACACATCATTACACTTACCTGTGCAGGGGTCCAGTGCTGTCCTTACACATCATTACACTTACCTGTGCAGGGAGTCCAGTGCGGTCCTTACACATCATTACACTTACCTGTGCAGGGAGTCCAGTGCTGTCCTTACACATCATTACACTTACCTGTGCAGGGAGTCCAGTGCTGTCCTTACACATCATTACACTTACCTGTGCAGGGATCCAGTGCTGTCCTTACACATCATTACACTTACCTGTGCAGGGGTCCAGTGCTGTCCTTACACATTATTACACTTACATGTGCAGGGATCCAGTGCTGTCCTTACACTTACCTATGCAGGGGTCCAGTGCTGTCCTTACAGTACACATCATTACACTTACCTGTGCAGGGGTCCAGTGCTGTCCTTACAAATCATTACACTTACCTGTGCAGTAAGTCCAGTGATGTCCTTACACATCATTACACTTACCTGTGCAGGGGTCCAGTGCTGTCCTTACACATCATTACACTTACCTGTGCAGGGGTCCAGTGCTGTCCTTACACACCATTACACTTACCTGTGCAGGGGGTCCAGTGCTCTCATTACACATCATTACACTTACCTGTGCAGGGGGTCCAGTGCTGTCCTTACACCTACCTGTGCAGGGGTCCAGTGCTGTCCTTACACTTACCTGTGCAGGGGATCCAGGTCTGTCCTCACCTGAGCTCATTCGTCACTGGGCTTTGGTTTCCTAGCGCAGGCATCTTAAAATGGAAGTAAAGTGCAATTTTTTTTAACTTGTACCTCTAAGTAAACCCATAATAAGGCTTACCTGTAGATACAGTGAATATCTCCTGAACTTGCACTGCTTAAAGTGGAGTTCCACCCACAAATGGAAATTCCGCTTTTCGGATTCCCCCCTCTGGTGTCACATTTGGCACCTTTACAGGCATTTGCTCCCACTTCCGGGCATAGATCCCTGCAGTATCAGTGGCAATCTACACCGTGTCCGGCCCCCCCACTGTCTTCTGGAAGACACGCAGGTCCCAGAATACAGCAGGGACCAATGAGATTGCGCATGCACAGTAGGGAACCAGGAAGTGAAGCCGCAAAGCTTCACTTCCTGATTCCCCTACCGAAGATGGCGGTGCCTCCATCCGAGGGACAGATCAGTTTTGGGTGCCGACATCGTGGACACCCAGGACAGTAAGTGTCCACATATTAAGAGTCAGCAGCTGCAGTATTTGTAGCTGCTGACTTTTCCTTTTTTTTTCCGGCGGAACTCCACTTAAAGAGGTGGAGATCTACCTGAACAACAAAGGAGAAGTCAAAGATCAGCGGACACAGTGTTGCCTCCTCACACCTGATTTGAATCTCCAATTGCCTTACTACCGTGTCAGAATCATGGATTTAAATCAGGTGGTGAGGAAGCAACATATTGCCGCCTTACCACCCGTCAAACACATTAAGGCTGGGTTCACACTACTACACTACTTTCATCCTACTTTGCTCTGTGTTCAATGTTTCCCTATGAGAGGGTCTTGTAGCGTCCTACACAAGTCGGTCCGACTTTGAAAATGCTCCCTGTACTACTTTTGGTCCTACATTGATCCTACTTCAGGCCCATTGAATATCATTGAAGTCGGACCAAAGTAGGAGCCTGTTCATGAAAGTAGGATGGATGTAGGACCAATGTAGCAGAGCAAAGTAGGATGAAAGTAGTGTAGAAGTGTGAACCCAGCCTTAGGTCGCTTTTGAAACAGGGCCTGCTGCACCTGTAAATGAGCCCTTAGTTGCATTTGACAGCAGCACACTTATGGCTCGTTCACATGTAGAGTTGGGGGTGGTAAAACCCTGAGGCAGCAGCCAAAGGTGTACACTAGAGATGGGCTTGGGTGTGTTTGAAATCCCACATGCCCAATCCCACCAGGAAGCCGACACTGCACAGCGCTAATCACAGGCAGTGAGACATTTCCTGATCTGTGCAACTGCCCGGGAAATGTCTCACTGCCTGCGATTAGTGCTGTGCAGTGTCGGGTTCTTGGTGGGATTTCAAACATGCCCGAGCCCATCTCTAGTGTACACATACTGCAGCAGGAATGTAACACCCTGTTGCTTTTGCTGGGTGCTACCGCCTGCCAATCGCAATCTATTCAAGTAAATGGGGCTACTCTGCAACTACATTCTTCTGTGGGGTCCAAGGGGTTAAAGCAGGTGGTGAGAAAGCAACACAACATTGCCTGCTTTAACCCCTTATCTGCTGTACTGCACAAGGTTGCAGGGCACTTGCAGAGCTGCCTCATTCACTTGAATGGGTCATGCTTGGCAGGTGCTACACCCGCCAACCATGGCAGGGTATAAAACTCCTGCTGCGGCTTTGACATGTGTACACCCCTGGCCACTGCAGCTAAAGGGAATGGGGTGCAGTTGGGGATGATAAAAACATCTTAACTATTCAGTTTACCCCCCCCCCAAAAAAAAAAAAACTATAAATGAGCCCTTACTGTTCTGAACCCCCTGTAAGGCGGCTTTCATACTGATGTGCTGCTGTTTACTGCAGTGCATGTGCAACTTTCCTGGGTTTACTGCACTTTTCCATAGACTTCTATTATATCCGGCAGGCGTGGTACACTTTCTGAAAGCACATCAGAAAAGCTAGTAATTGCTCAGATGAAAAAGTTTGATAATCAAAAACAGCAGCTGGCAATCACACAACAGAACATATGTGTATAAATAATAAAAGACTTAAGATTGCCATGATATGACAAAAACACACAAAATATAAATGTACATATACACAATGATCAGTCTATAAAGATGTCCACATTAATCTGTCCATAAAGGAATCCAAAATAAGTGAAATGTTCTTGAATATTCGTTTCTCAGTGGTAATGAACGACTTAACACCACAAGTGCACCTTCCAACGTGATAAAAGGAAAAGCTGTGCCCTTACCAGATGACTAGACTCCACGTTATAGGAGCCTAGTAAAGCGTGGGTTAATACAATGCATAGAATCTCTCCTCTGGATGTAGGCATGATGATGAAGATATCAGTTCAAATGGCTGCTCTCTGTCTCTCACTCCCAGGTGAGGTGTGGTAAAGAATGCCAACATGGCATAAAACCATTATTGGTTTATTGGGATAACACAAGTCCAATCAGACAAGGATAAAACGTTTCATCCTTTTCTGACAGTGGGGAGCCTTCCCTGCCATCAGAATACACTTATTAGCACAACTGGGTATACCCTGCAGCATTGATAGAGCAGCAAAAGCCTCAGTGGTTGTACAGAAACACTACCACAAGTGCAGTGACATCACCACACTTTGGGGTCTGTTATTAAAACATTGCTTGGTTGAATGACATTTGCATTCATGCAGGCTGGACAAAAATGTCTCAGTCTCTGTAATAGAGTGATTCCTATGATCGCCATCTAGTGGCCAAAGTGCAGTATGTTTTCTCATTGAGGTAGTTCAGAAAACTATACTACATTTTGGTCACTAGATGGAGTTGACAATCATAGAAATTAAAGGAGTTGTAAAGAATTAATTTTTTCACCTTAATGCAATCTATGCATTAAGGTGAAAAAACTTTGGATGCTGCCGACCCCGAGCCCCCGTTATACTTACCTGACCCCTCAAAAGTCCTGCGCGGTCCCGAGATCCTCTTCGCCGCTCAGCCTGGCCGCTGATTGGCTAGAGCGGATGGATTGAGAGCAGCGCAGCCATTGGCTGGCGCTGCTGTCAATCACATCCAGTGACGCAGCGTGCCAAGGGGCGGGGCCGAGTGATACAGTGGCCGCTTGCTGTATCACGGGAGCGCGCCTGCAAGGACTCACCACCATGCGGACCAGAGACAACCGCCGAGGGACCCCAGAAGACGTGGATCGGGGGCCACTCTGTGCAAAATGAACTGCACAGTGGAGGCAAGTATAACATGTTTGTTATTTTAAAGAAAAAAAAAATTCCTTTAGTAACCCTTTAAAGTGATTGTAAAGTCATTTTTTCTATTTATTTTTTTAAATATGTCTTTATTAACCTTTTTTTCATTACAAAAATAAAATAAAAATCACAGTACATAAATACTTAAAACACTACACAAACACACACATGTACAAATACGGTCTCAATATACCTCTTCATAAAATTGTATTTCTATGTATAATCCCTTTTCCAGGAGATCCACTAACCTTTAACATGGAAAAATACACAAACCTACATTTTTGGTCCAACTAATGAAGAGGGGAGATAAAATACCTCATTCAAAAGAAAGCTACAATTGCAAAAATGGATACAAGAAGAATACAGGGGGGGGGGGGGGGAGGGGGGGAGAAATACTGGAGGGAGAGAAACAAAAAAATAATAATTTTATACTTACCTGCACTGTTGTAGTTGTTTTGCACAGATCCTCCTCTTCTCAGGTCCCTCTTCTGTGCTCCTGGCCCCTCTCTCCTGTTGAGTGTCCCCACAGAAAGCAGCTTGCTATGGGGGCACCCAAGCCGCGTTACAGCTCCCTGTGTCCATTCAGACGCAGAGCCCCAACCCGGCCCTGCTACTTTTCTCCTCTGATTGGCTGGCTGACAGCAGCAGCAACAGCCAGTGGCACTGCTGCTGTGTCTCATCCATTCAGGAGGGAGAATTTCGGATGGCTGAGACACTTGTGGACATTGCTGGACAGAGGGACCTCAGGCAAGTGTTAAGGGGCTGCTGCTGCACACAGAAGGCTTTTTATCTTAATACATAGAGTGCATTAAGATAAAAAACCTTCTGCCTTTACAACCACTTTAATCGAATACAGTAATTAGAGGGAAAATTTGCCCAGCCTGCACAGTGATGGCATTGGTTCCTAGAGCTGAAGGATGCAGTTTCGGTGAGCACCAGCAGGTGTCTCCCAGCAGATCTCAGTATTTATGCTCCACCTGATGTTGGCTGCTAGAACAATATAGAACCCCTCCCTTGATTTGCATCATTGTTTTTGCCAGTTTGCTATATACCTGCTTGCTGATCCTTGCTTTATCATGTACCCTCTTACCCCATCTCTGCTCCCCTTGTTCCCAGTCATGCCCTATTAATCTCAGCTTCCCTTCATTTGTATATAGTGTATTTTAGTTGGTTTTGCTTCACTGTCACGTTTATTTTTCCCTTTTTCTTATGGTGCATTGATGTTGGATTGGTGATGTTTGCATTCGGCCCCTTTCACACTTGTGCGACTTGTCATGCGACTTGGGACTGCAAAGTCGCATGACAAGTTGTTCCCCATGATTTACAGTGATAACCATTCATATCTGTGCGACTTCAAAGTAGTCCCTGTACTACTTTGGTCAGACTTTCATGCGTTGAGGTCCATAGACCTCAGGTTTACACAGGCATTCCCTGAAATCGTGTCACTTTTAAGTCGCAGAAGTGTGAATGGGCCCTTAATAAACGTTATTTTTTTCTTACTTCGTCTCATTCCAGTTTCCTAAATACAGTTACACTGAACTGGTCATCCTTGCTGCTGCTGGATACCTGTACTCGGTATCCCTTACAGAATGTTTTACGGACAGACCTCTAGTAGTCCATTGATCCTTGCTCCAGACCCTAATTCAAGGTTTGTACCTTGGTATGAACCTGTGGCTGGACTGCTGAGCCTGTGCATTTTACCTCTGATCCACTGATTGAGGTTGCAGGTTCAAATGGAATTTTTTTTTATAAATGAACAGTTTTTTTTTTATATTAAAGGGCTTGTAAAGGTTCGTTTTTTTCTTTTCTAAATAAGGTTCCTTAAAGCTAGTGCATTGTTGGTTCACTTTCCTTCTCCTTCGATTTCCCTTCTAAATGTTTTTTTTCTTTGTCTGAATTTCTCACTTCCTGTTCCTCCTCAGTAAGCTTGCCCCCATCATCCGAGCCATTTTGGCTGGGGGTTAGTCAGCGTGGTCGCCCCCTCCTTTGGGACTACATCCCTCCCAAGGGAGGGGTGAGCACGCTGACTAACCCCCAGCCAGATGATGAGGGCAAGCTTACCAAGGAGGAACAGGAAGTGAGAAATTCAGACAAAGAAAAAAAACACTCAGAAGGGAAATTGAAGGAAAAGGTAAGTGAACCAACAATGCACTAGCTTAAAGGAACCTATTTATAAAATAAAAAACAAACCCTTACAACCTTTTTAACCACTTGCCGACTAGCTGCTGTCATACTGCAGCAGGTGGGCTCTTTCCCGCAGCTGTACGTCAGCTCCTTCAAGAGCTATAGCAGGTGCGCCAGCTGCATGGCGGGGGGACCCGATGCGCGTGGCCGCCATGTCTGCTGGCCACCCACGATCGTGGGAAAGAGAGCTAGAATGGGGATCTGTCAATGTAAACAGACCGATCCCCATTACTGACAGGGGAGGAGAGAGATAGAGAGATCTGCTGTTCCTAGTGATTAGGAACAGCGATCTCTCTGCTCCAGTCAGTCCCATCCTCCCCACAGTTAAACACCTCCCAGGGAACATATTTAATCCCTTGATCGCCACCTAGTGTTAACCCCTTCCCTGCCAGTGACATTTACACAGTTATCGATGCATTTTTATAGCACTGAACACTGTATAAATGTCAGTGGTCCCAAAAATGTGTCAAAAGTGTCGGATCACAATCCCGCTACAAATTGCAGATCGCCGCCATTACTAGTAAAAAAATATAAAAATGCCATAAATCTATTTCCTATTTTGTAGACGCTATAACTTTTGTGCAAATCAATCAATATACGCTTATTGCTATTTTTATTTATTTTTTGGTATTTATTATAGCAAAATTTAGAAAATATATATTTTTTTCAAAAATGTTCCTGTTTTTTTTGTTTATAGCGCAACAAATTAAAACCGCAGAGGCAATCAAATACCACCAAAAGGAAGATGTTTTTGTGGGAATAAAAGGACGTAAATTTTGTTTGGGTACAGCGTTGCACGACCGCACAATTGTCAGTTAAAGCAACGCAGTGCCGTATGATAGAAAAATGGCCTAATCATTAAGGGGGAGAATTTTCCGGTCTGTAAGTGGTTAAAATGGGTGTATTTATGATTATTAATTTTTGTCCGACTGAAGCTTCAACTTTTCCCCACTCTTTTCAAAAGAAAAAGCAGCTCTTTTACTTAACTACTTTAGCCCCAGAAGGTTTTACCCCCTTAATGACCAGATCATTGTTTGCGATACAGCACTGCATTACAATTGCGCGGTCGTGCGACGCTAAACCCCAAATAAAATTGATGTCCTTTTTTTTCTTTTGGTGGTATTTGCTCACCTCTGCGGTTTTAGTTTTTTTGCGCTATAAACAAATGAAGAGCGACAATTTTGAAAAAGAAAACAATATTTTTTTACTTTCTGCTATAAAACAAATCCAATAAAAAAATATAAAAAGATCTAATTTCTTCATCAGTTTAGGCCAATATGTTTTCTGCTACATATTTTTGGCAAAAAAAATCCCAATAAGCGTATATTGATTGGTTTGCACAAAAGTTATTGCGTCTACAAACTATGGGATAGATTTATGGATTTTTTTTTTTTTTACTAGTAATTGCGGTGATCAGCATTTTTAGTGGGATTGCGGCGGACAAATCTGACACTTTTTGGGGATCAGTGACACTCGGGGAAGACCGCACGCAATTGGATCTCCGGTGGCACGCTTGCACCCCCTAGAGGCTATTGCACGAAATGACGTACAGAAACGTGATTTCGTGCAATAGAGCCACTTACGCGGTCAGCAAGTGATAAAGTGGTTTCAAAGGTATGACATTTTTCACCTTGCTGCATTAAGTAAAAAATGTCCCAGTATTTGTATTGACTCCCCTGTCACAGGCACACATTAGAAGTGCTGACTATGCCTGCCCTTTGCACCCCCCCTCTCCCCTCCATTCATAGAATCTGTACTATCACTTACACAGTGAAAAGTGCTTTATGAATGAAGGACTGGTGGATGAATGAAAGATCCACCTCCTCCATTCACAGATTTCACCAAAAACAGCAGCCACCAGCACAAGGGACACTTCATTCAGAGACGGTATGTTTTATGGAAACAAAATAATTCAAATAGAACCAGTGACTGTTATTTTCTTCTTTTAAACATAGAAATAATTGTTTAAGGAGCATGCCAAACATTAAGGTTTTCTGATGACTTGTTGATTCCTCAGTTTTTTTACATGTTGCTTTTCCTATTGCAGTCATGAAAAAGTAATTTTTGATGTAGTGATCTGTATAAATTATACAACATCCAAGAAATTGTATGGATAACAGACACTGTATACAGGAGTAAATAAAGTGTAGAGTGGGCGCCCTCTACTGTGTATAGAATGTATTTATTCAAATGGAAAATTATGTCTAGATGATTTTGCTACCATTGCTGTGCATCATTGCCTAGCCCCATAGGGGCAATTTCTATGTAATGTTTTTCATCTGAGAAGGAATTTGTTTTCATGTCGATGCAGGAGAAAAGGAAAATGACAGTAGGCAATGCTACATTTTCCATTTTCTTGATACTTGTATGTCTGCATACATATGAAAGCTAGCCAGCAAACTTGAATAGTGAATGAAAGACTGATTGATGAAAGAAAGCTGATCAGTTGCAGACAAAGGTCATGGTGGATAAACTATCATGTCAAATCAAATAGAGTCAAGGTGACAAACTTTGTATAATGTCTTGAAAAAGTATTCATACCCCTTGGCATTTTCCACATTTTGTCATGTTACAACCAAAAAACGTAAATGTATTTTATTGGGATTTTATGTGATAGACCAACACAAAGTGGCACATAATTGTGAAGGGGAAGGAAGATGATAAATGGTTTTAATTTTTTTTTTACAAATAAATATCTGAAATATTTGCTGAAATTTTATTGAATCCATTTTTCCTTCTACTCGTGAAATGTTCCCTGTGCCACTGGCTGCAATACAACCCCAAAGCATGATTGATCCACCCCCATGCTTAACAGTTGGACAGAGGTTCTTTTCATTAAATTCTGTGCCCTTTCTTCTCCAAACGTACCTTTGCTCATTCCGGACAAAAAGTTATATTTTAACCTCATCGGTCCACAGAACTTGTTTCCAAAATGCATCAGGCTTGTCTATATATTCATTTGCAAAGTTCAAACGCTGATTTTTGTGGTGAGGACGTAAAAGAGGTTTTCTTCTGATGACTCTTCCATGAAGACCATTTTTGTACAAGTATCTCTTTATAGTGGAATAGTGTACCACAACTCCAGTGTCTGCCAGATCTTTCTGGAGGGATCGTGCAGTCAAACGTGGGATTTGAATTGCTTTTCTCACAATCCTGCTAGCTGTTCTGTCTGATATTTTTCTTGGTCTTCCAGATCTTGCTTTAACTTCCACTGTTCCTGATGACTGCCATTTCTTAATTACATTCTGATCAGAGGATATTGACATCTGAAAACGCGTTGCTATTTTCTTATAGCCTTCTCCAGCTTTGTGAGCGTCAACTATTTTCAGTTTCAGTTTTCTAGACAACTGCTTAGAAGAACCCATGGTGCTGATTGTTGGGGCAAGGTCAGATGAGTCTGGGCATTTAAAACCTTTGAGATTGACATCACCTGGTCTTCCCAGACGATGATTGAGAACAATCCATGACACTGGCAGGTCTCAGCTTTGCAAAGGGGGCAGTGCATGCTTGAAATTCTGCAGGGTGCCCAAACTTTTGCAGACGCCATTTTTTTGTTATCTTTAATTTTGAAAGTGTAAATGATGGAAATAAAATCTAACTTTTTTTTTTTACATATTATAAGAATGTCTAATCTGTAATTTGATGCCTTTTGGAGATTTTTCCATCTTTCCTTGACTTCGTTTTGCACATTAATACACATTTTTACCTGAGGTGCCCAAACTTTCGATCCCCACTGTACACATTAAAATATTTTATCTATTTTTGTTTTGAATGTTTCTCCAAATACAGAAAGAAAGAACCTATTAATAGATTGTATCAGTACTAATTGCCATGTATTTGTGTGTTTTAGGCTGATGTCCGTAAACCGATTACACAATATTTCACAACATTTGGTAGGTACAACTCTGAGATCTAAGGTAAACATAGGTCCTTCTATTATTAGTGTACATCCAAGTATTCCATATTTATGGGTTGTGAAAATACATAATTGGCTTTATTTATTTCATAGCAGATGTTAGGTTCTTTCGTAAAACGTAGAAGTTGATTACCTACCACAGTGTTTCTCAACTCCAGTTCTCAAGGCGCCCCAACAGGTCATGTTTTCAGGCTTTCCCATTTTTTTGCACAGGCGATTAGATCACTTTTACTGCTTTAGTAATTACCACAGCCGTTTCATCTGAGGGAAATCCTGAAAACATGCTCTGTTGGGGCGCCTTAAGGACTGGAGTTGAGAAACACTGGCCTACCATTCTGACACTGGGTGGAGAGGCACATTGATTGGGTACTGATAAAGAAGTCCATAAGCTACTTGAATGATATGTGTTGCTGATACTGTGATCTGAATTTTATTTTGTGTCACTGTATAAGAATGTAAATAAATGCATTTGTCCACCTAAAACTGATCATTCATTTTTCGTGTGGGCAGTCTATGGGGGGAGCCATAGCTGTCACACTAGGCTGCTCCCCTTATATGGCTTACATATATGTCTGTATCTCTTCATCTCCATTACATGTGAGGGTAGGGCAATTGGTAATTTACAGAATATAGCTAGGAAGGAAGATAATGTTTGGTACAGCTCACAGGAAGTGACAAGGACGTGTTTTTTCTGGCAAGATCAGTAGGTATTTTTTTGTATTTGATGAAAATGTTCTTAGCTTAAAAAAAAGAAAACCAATGCAGCAATCACATTTAAGGACTGGCCACTAGGTCAGGGGTCTCCCAACTTTTTAAACAAAGTGCCAGTTTACTGTCCTTTAGACTTGGGGGGGGGGGGTGGACTGTGGCCATTGAAAGTAGGAAATGTCCTGTCATCAGGAGTAAACAATGCCCCATCTTTAATGTGTGTGGTATCTCGCGCCAAAAAAATTAAACTAAAATAAACTACAAATGTACTCGAGCTGCTACCCAAAATAATCAGATGATTATAACAGTGAAAACATATGGGGGGTGGGTGCGCTAGCAAAATAGTAATATATAAATATAACAAGTGCCAAGAAACAATGATATAATACTAAAACACCTAATGATACTAGAAGATCTAGTGAAAATGTCCTTGAATGCAGTAGTGC
The DNA here is from genome assembly GCF_905171775.1 of Rana temporaria. NCBI lineage: Eukaryota > Metazoa > Chordata > Amphibia > Anura > Ranidae > Rana > Rana temporaria. The sequence continues at coordinate 109,042,196 of NC_053494.1, read as the reverse complement.
TTACTGCTGGTGATTTTCCAATATTACTGTGCAAACCGTAATATGTGACGTAAATAGATAGGACCAAGTCCAATACATGCAAAAAATCAAAAATTGTGAAAAAGAATTCTCATGAACAGTCCTCAAAGATTATTGAAAGATGCGTGCTTCCAATCAGATCAGTAGTGTTCTCCCTTCACCATAAAGTTGACAAACACCCGAAGTGAATGAATAAGATGGCTCCTTACCAAATAAAAATGCCCCTTAGTTTGATACCAAAAAAGGAGACATTTAAAGCTTTAACAGGATAGCCTGTATGATCAGATGCGTCCTGGCAGTGATAGTTGTTGCAATCATTGATGTCCCAGTAGATGCATGAAAAACAGAATGGTGCCAAACATAGTGTAACTTGTTTATTTTAAAAATAGAAAAATTAATACAGAGGGAGCCAAGTGGCCGCTTACTATTTGAGGTGCCTCAAACCCGGCACTGAGGCTCTGTCGCGTGGGATCAGATGGTAAATCCTGGGCGCTGTGAGCTGCACTCGTTGCCCGAGCGTGCGTTCCACCTCAGCGATGATCGGAACCAGCGGTACAGGAAGTGACAAATTAGCGTGCGTGGTTGGGTACCCACCATCGCCGAGGTGGAACGCACGCTCGGGCAACAAGTGCAGCTCACAGCCTTTAACCATTTTTTTTTTTTTAGATAATATTTGCCTTAATTATATTAGGTTTCCAGAACACAACCTTTTTTCTTTTTCTGTATAGACCATGTCCGGCCACTCTCCATCAGAAGCAGAGGTTCTTCTAGCAAAGAGTGGATGTGCAGCAGTGATCACAATGAACAGACCAAAGGCTCTGAATGCCTTAAACCTTAACATGGCTCGCCATATTTATCAAAAACTTAAAGTAAGTAAATAGCAGGAACTGAGGTGGATATTTTGCTTTTTTTTTGCTTTGTTGGTAATGTTCAACATATTATTTAATTTATTGCATAAACAATTATAAATTGCTAATGGCAAAAAAAAATCATGCCAGCGTAACAAAATATATTGCATATTGTATGCACTTTTGTTTGCATTTATTCCTTCTTTTTAACACTGTGCTTTGAATTTTGTATCCAACATTGTTGATAATTTTTTTGGGGGATTACATACCTTCCTTTGCTATTTTGTTCTAGCTTTGGGAAGAAGACCCGGACACATTTCTAGTGATAATTAAAGGCTCTGGAGGGAAGGCATTTTGTGCTGGAGGCGACATCCTTGGTAAGGGCTATCTGATTTCATGAGTACTGTAAGTTTTTTACTGTAAATGTTTTCTTCTTTTGTACTACCACAAAATCATAAGATTCACAGAGATGTCAACCCAGGAAAAAACTTACCAGGGTACCAGCGTCACAATGAAAACTGAGTATGAGTATGACTAATTCAGTTCAGAGAGTATGTTCTGTAAGAAACATACAGAACAGCATAGAGAGTGGGCTATTGAAAAGCATTGAAAAATGTTAAAATGGTCTGTTAATAAGTAAAATTAACTACACTACAGCATACAGAGTAGGGCCTTCAGAAGTAAGTAAAATAGAAAATGATGCACAGAATGTGGCATTCTGAGGTACAACAAATAAATCTGAGGACGAGGACTGCACTTTCAGTGTTTAACCTTGGTAATAGATGGGTGATTGTAGTAGATGGTGCTGTGCATATAACAGTAAATATGATATGATATGTTTGCAATAGAGCGCTGGTGACAACTTATCATTTTACTAAAGAACAGAGTTTCTAAAATAAACCAAAATGGTGGGTGTGACGGTATTACAATGATATCCCCGTCAACGTTCCCTTCTTCCCATAACGAAAATCACCCCAATATTCCACGAGGAGGAATATTCCTGGAGTCGCCCCAAAAAGCCATACATGAGACAAGCTTACTGCTGGAACAACACAGCTTTAATGGCAGCATTCAGCTAGATATATATACAGTTTACAAGCTAATCACCAATCAAAGAACAATGAAATCTTCACCCCCTTTTCACACACAGTGGAGGCTCTTTATACAGAGGACAGGCAGACATCTCGGTGCCGATTCTTGAAGACACATTTCTTTAGACAATGACATCAGTGACGCTAATTACTAGTTGTACTGAATACATTAACTAGACAGCTCGACCCCGCATATAGAGAGATTATTACCACAATGGAGCAATCAGAATAATTAACACAAGCCACTTAAACACAGATCTCCTTCACACAACACAATAGATCAATTAACCTTTAGAAATAGTGAGGGGACATTAGCACTTCAATAACCTGTTAGCCGAGGACTGAATCACACATGGCAAGCAGGGAGAATTAATTAGACATATAGGCAAATGCATCACCTTTTTCTCCCTGCTCCGGCAAACCCGGTTGGACCTTCCCTGGTCCAGTAGGGTTGACGGGTTCAGAGCTTTTAGTCTGAGGTTAACTCCGTTTGGCGTGACTGACCTCTCTTGGCAACTGCTTCAGACTCAGGTATGCCACTAGGTCGTCAGATCACACGCCGTTCAGTCCCCAAGTCTTTGTGCGATCTGCAGAGTCACCAGAAGTCAGTGTGAAGACGGCGAATGGGTCTGTGCGCCGCCATCTAGGTGTCCCGCTATGGGAGGGGCAGGTTATGGCTCTGAAGTGACAATCACAGGTGATTCATAAAAAAAGAAAAAGTTATATTTGTTGAAATGCTGTAGCACCGGTGCTCAGAGTTGGGGGGGGGGATCAGTGCCCCATAGGGTCAGCCACCCTCTGCTCCCTCCGCAGCCGCCAGTTCTCCTCTTTGAGCTTCTCCAGCTCCATCTCCAGTTCATGGAGCCTGGGGGGGTCAGCCTGCTGTGACCTCAGGTGGTTGTTCTCCTCCTCCATGCGGCTTATGCACTCCTCCAGCTCTATGTACTCACAGATCAGCTCCTGCTTGCTCATGTCCTGCAGGCTCTCCACGTGGTCCTTCATCATCAGGAACTGGGTGGTGGTGTAAGGGGCCACCGGTGGGCCCTTGGCGAACATCTCGGCCCGCATCTGTGACGCCCGCTGCGACTCCCTCTCCAGTGGCTTCTTATCCTCCCAGGTCAGCTTGTTATACGGCTTCCAGGACCTCTTCTTCTTGGGGGGTAGCCGGCGGTGCCTCTTTCTGCCCAGCTCCTTCCAGGGCCCCTCCGGCTCATGGCTGTCGCCCATGACTAGCTGACAATGGTGTTCCCTGTTGTCCGTAATAACAGATTGTACCGTGAGGACTTCGTAAAGGGTGTCCAATGGTTCTTCCTGACCCAGCTCGTGGAGATCCCAAGCCGAGTCTACACAATGGGCTGCTGCTGGTGGGCGGTACCCAGGTTGAGACCAATTTGACCTGGTGTTGTCATTCATGGGGCAATTCTGCTTGAAGTGACCCAGCTGTTTGCACCGGAAGCAGCGTTGTTCGTTGTCCTCCTGGCGTGCATAGCGAGGGCTAGATGTCATCGGTCTGTTAGGAGGTTGGTATCTAGCGGCTGGTGGGTGTGAGGGCGCCGTTGGTCGTGGAGGTTGTACCTGTGGTGTGACCTGGTTTGTCTTGCGAGTATCCGCATATTCATCCGCCAACTTTGCGGCCTCTGGTAGAGTCATGGGCCTGCGATCTCTCACCCAGTCTTTGACATCCGTCTGGATGTGATTGTAAAATTGCTCCAGGAGCATTAGTTGCAAAATGTCCTCTGCAGTGGTGGCCTGGCTGCTGTTAACCCAGTTAGAGGCCGACAGGGATAACTGCCACGCCCATTCCGCGTAAGAGTCTTCCGTGGTTTTGCGTGAGTCCCTGAACTTCTGTCGGTGGGACTCTGGGGTTACTGCATAACGAGCCAGGAGCACTTCTTTAACCCGGGCGTAGCTATGGATATCCTGATCTGGCACGGTCCGGAAAGCATCAGAAGCTTTGCCTGACAGTTTGCCTGACAATATTGCAACCCACTCTCTTCTAGCTATTCGGTGCAGGTTACATTGTTGCTCAAAATCTGCCAGGTAGTTATCAATCTCACAGTCCTTTTCATCAAAAGCTTTAAAAGCGCTAAACGGAATCTTCCTTGCGTCTGCTGTGCTGTACTCACTGTTTGGAGAATGTGCGGCTGCTTGTTGGACTGCTGCCAGTTTTAACTGTAGTTCTGCGTCTCTTATTTCTTTAGCCTCCTGTAGCTCCATCACTCTCAGCACTACATCCGCAGTTGGGTTCTGACCGAACCATGCTAGCTTCTCTCTCATTAGCTTGTTGGCTGGCGATTCCTCTTCCTGAATCACTGGTGTCTCCATCTCTTGTACTGCTGGCGTTGCTGCAATCCCGTCCTCCTGGTCTATCTCCATTAATTCTGCTATTATGACCCGCTTGGTTTTGTTGCTAGCAATCCTTCCACGAACTTCCAGTAGTTCTTCCAGTGTCTGCTTGGAATCCGGGTGTAAAGGGGAATAGAAGGGAAAATCCCGCTGCTGCCAACCAATTGTGACAGTATTACAATGATATCCCCGTCAACGTTCCCTTCTTCCCATAACGAAAATCACCCCAATATTCCACAAGGAGGAATATTCCTGGAGTCGCCCCAAAAAGCCATACATGAGACAAGCTTACTGCTGGAACAACACAGCTTTAATGGCAGCATTCAGCTAGATATATATACAGTTTACAAGCTAATCACCAATCAAAGAACAATGAAATCTCCACCCCCTTTTCACACACAGTGGGGGCTCTTCATACAGAGGACAGGCAGACATCTCGGTGCCGATTCTTGAAGACACATTTCTTTAGACAATGACATTAGTGACGCTAATTACTAGTTGTACTGAATACATTAACTAGACAGCTCGACCCCGCATATAGAGAGATAATTACCACAATGGAGCAATCAGAATAATTAACACAAGCCACTTAAACACAGATCTCCTTCACACAACACAATAGATCAATTAACCTTTAGAAATAGTGAGGGGACATTAGCACTTCAATAACCTGTTAGCCGAGGACTGAATCACACATGGCAAGCAGGGAGAATTAAACTGAGACATATAGGCAAATGCATCACAGTGGGTACTTAAATAATCACTAAGTATAGGTTCTTTTGCAGTTTTCAGAAACGCATTACAGTCCATTTAACATGGTTTCCTATGGTACACGTTCACATCTATGCGTTTTTTCAGCCGTTTCAGGGGTTTATGGAAAGGGTCAGGGACTTTTTTCCCGCAGCAGATTGCGTTTTGCGTGTAATAGACTTCAACTGACCACACTGAAATGAGCGGAGAAGGTACTTGCACTGTCTTGATTCACTTTTTATACTTTTTTTGGTGAATGGGTAGGGGTTAAGGATGCGGCGGCCAGCTTCCTGACTCACTCCTTATACTCACCAGAAATGGCTGTTACTAGGCAGATTGTCCTAATCTGTCACTTCCTCTTCCATGGTAGTCTTCATTCTTCTCCTCCTAGTGTTGTCTTCTGGGACCTGTGTGTGTCCCTGAAGACAGCTGGCCATTCACAAAGTGCTGCGTGACTCGCACATGCGCAGTAGGAAACAGGCAGTGAAGCCACAAGGCTCCACTGCCTGTTTACCTTACTTGGAATGGTGGCGCCGGGACCCGATCCGATGGACGGGTGTTTGTAGCTGCTGACTTTTAAACATTTTTTTTACAGCTGGAGCTCCGCTTTAATAACCATAGTTGGTTAAAGAGAAGAAAAAAAAGCAAACCACATAAAAAAACGCATGTTCAAAAATTCAAAGTGCCTGAAAATCGCAGTGACCCTCCAGGCTTCTGTGAAACCTAACAAACAGGTTTCCGCCCACTCACACTCCGTTTCTCCTACCCAGAAGCGGATATACATAACAAAGTTGGTCACATAAACATTGAACGTTGTCAGGGATACTTAAAAGCTTAACCACTTCCTTACTGGGCACATATACCCCTTCCTGACCAGGTGAAATTTCAGCTTGTGGCACTGCGTCACTTTAACTGACAATTGCGCGGTCGTGCGACGTGGCTCCCAAACAAAATTGGCGTCCCTTTTTTCCCACAAATAGAGCTTTCTTTTGGTGGTATTTGATCGCCTCTGCGGTTTTTATTTTTTGCGCTATAAACAAAAATAGAGCCACATATAATAAATAGCCCAATTTTTTTTAAAATTTTTTTTTTTTCTCAGTCTAGGCGATACGTATTCTTCTACATATTTTTGGGAAAAAATAAATAAAAAAAATCGCAAGAAGCGTCTGGTTTGCGCAAAAGTTATTGCGCTTACAAAATAGGGGACAGAATTATTATTATTTTTTTATTATATTTTTTTACTACTAATGGCGGCGATCAGCATTTTTTTCGTAACTGCGACATTATGGCAGACACATCGGACACTTTTGACACATTTTTGGCGCCATTCACATTTATACAGCGATCAGTGCTATAAATATGCACTAATTACTGTATAAATGTGACTGGCATTGAAGGGGTTAACACTAGGGGGTGAGGAAGGGGTTAAATGTGTACCCTAAATTGTGTTCTAACTGTAAGTGGAGGGGGGGTGACTGGGGGAGGTGACCGATCTATGTCCCTATGTACAAGGGACACAGATCGGTCTCCTCTGTCCCCTGACAGGACATGGATCTCTGTGTTTACACACAGAGCTCCACGTATTGTCCCTGTAGCCGCTGATCCCGAGTGCCTGGCGGACATCACGGCCGCCAGGCACTCGCATCGGCATCTCAGCGATGCGGCGAGGACGCGCGCGCCGCCGTCGGATGCGCGCGCAGGCCGTCTTTTTACAGCCTGTTAGAGATTCAGGACCACCCCGCGGCCGTATAAAGTCGTACGGCCGTCGGGTAGTGGTTAAAGTAAGATGATTTTGAATGTAGTAGGGAATGGTTAAAACACCTCTATGACTCTATTCTTTTGCTGGTGCCCCATTGGGGTATTTTGCCCTTCTTTCCTTGAGACACAATGGTAAAATCACAGGGAAATCCAATTGAGCAGGGCAGACAGGCAGGGGGCTTGATCAAGAATTACACACATATCACTCTCTATAACAAGCATGCGAGTGAGGGTTTGGCTGCCTTATAACAGGTTTGGTTTCCACCCATAGACTGATCACATTAATTGCCTTGCAGGTTGACAAAGAGAGGGAGAATGCCATAGCCAAAACCTGGATGCTGGAATGAGGAGCAGGAGCACTAGATGCTGCTGACATTCCTATTGTACCCCAGTTTTTGTTGCAGAATTTCTGCATGAGTCTAGAACAGTGTTTCTCAACTCCAGTCCTCAAGGCGCACCAACAGGTCTTGTTTTCAGGCTTTCCATTATTTTGCACAGGTGATTTTATCAGTTTCACTGCCTTAGTAATTACCACAGCAGTTTCATCTGAGGGAAATCCTGAAAACATGACCTGTTGGTGCGCCCTGAGGACTGGAGTTGAGAAACACTGGTCTAGAAACCCTGCTGTCTGCATGCTTGATAAGCAATCACAAGATGCTAGCACTAAAGGCGGATGTCTGTGTCTTTTAGAGCTGGAGCCTGTTCCATCAAGGAAATATTTGACCTCCTTGCCCAGATAGAGCCTTATTTCACACAAAAATATACCGGTACATTTATTTTTGTTGTAAAGTTGGTTGACCTGCATGATCTGGTATGATCCTTTGGTTATTATCCAGCCCTGTGGATGTGTAAGGCCAGATTTACTGTCACGGTGTCAACAGTTTCACCAGGCAAGAATCTGCAAATAGGATATAAAATGCAATAAAAAGCTTAGAGGGGTTCTGACTTTTTTCTAGTTTACTTGTCAACTGCATTGCTATAGGAGAATTTCCCTCACTTCCTGTCTGGTATAATAGACTCTCTAATGGACCCCGATGTATCAATAGATTTTAACAGGGGTTCTAATCTTTCCTCACTTAATCAAGACTGAAAAAAAAATTGGCTGCCCTTGCATTCGAAGTTCATAGAAGCATATTTTAAATAACGCAGGATCTCTGATTTATACTGTAACGTTAATTGAAAAGCATGACCAATTATTTTCCCCAAAGCAACATGGTAGAGGCTATCTTCCTCTATTTCCTCTCTTGCAGTAAATGTGATATCAGATTTCTTTTTAATGGAGTCTGCAGCTAAAACCCAGTATTATAGCTTGTCCTTGCTAAAGCGATGGTATTCCCACGATAGGCAGAGTAATTTAGTAATATAGTATAACAGAAAACGCATTCATGGGACAGGTTTTCTAAATGCTTTGGTACATATCTGTGGTTTCTGAAATTGAATTGTTTCAGGCTGATAAAGGCTGATTCAAATATCATTTTAAACAAAGTGATAAAAAATGTTTTTAATAGAACAGTACTGTATGTGGTTAACAGACCTAGACGGCATTTTATTTCAATTTTACTATACCATATTCTATTTAGTGAAATATACTGAGAAAGCAAAGCAGTGAATAAATAGAGAATGTTTGCTTTTATTTCCTTTTGCATTATTATTATCACTCATTTGTGTTATTTATTACCTGTGGAAAAAATGACTGTTATATTTTAGCTTTTATTTCGATTTTGCCGTTTCAAAGACTTAGGGGTATGGTCGAAGGAGCATTCCATATCACCACATCCTACAATATTAGTAACAAAGAAGAAGAAAAAAGGGGAATGTGACATTAAAGGTGTGATCCCTAAGCAAATGATCCATACATAGATATAAAATCAGTAGTGAACAAAAATGTAAAACATTACTAAAAACATAAGGGATGACAATAAATTGCAATATATTAACACCCAGAAGCGGCTATATCAAGAACCAGTTAGTACTAGTATACAAAAAACTATACAGGTGTACTGTAAGTAAGCCAAAACAAACAAGATAATAATGCTGGTATCTTGGTAAAAATTGCCTCCTACTCAACATGTTTCGCATTGCAGCTTCATCAGGAGTTGGGTACTATAAACTAATAAACAATACAGAAGAGGAAATGCTATGATAAAGCCCTATATGTCTTGATATAGGGGAGATGATTGTACAATTCTTAATAAAACACAAATGATCATATATCCACCTTCAGAAGGCCCTTTTTGATTTTCAGACATAGAGGGATCTATAGCTACAGATCATGATACATATCATGATGGAGGGAATGGAGGGATATGTGTATATGTATATGTGTTTGTGTGTGTGTGTGTATATATATATACCGTATATACAGGTGTGTGTGTATATATATATGTGTGTGTGTGTGTGTATGTGTATATATATATATATATATATATATATATATATATATATATATATATATATAGTGACTATGTATTAAATGGTACTGGAGGGATAAATTTGGCTATGCCCGGGTCCTCGTGAAGCAGGTACCAAGGCTTCTGAAGGACGTCTCTAATCTGGGCATGTTGTTTTGAGTATGGTAAGATTACTCTGATGGACAGGCCGGTGCTAGGAGGAATTCAAATTCCGTATCTCCTAGCACCGGCACAGCAGCAACAGGAAAACGAGCAGAGAAGTCCTGTGGCTGGGAGAGTAGAAAGTTTACGCTGGTTGGTGACGGGGCAAGCTGAAAGTCATGGCCAATGCAATCGCCAAAGATCAGAGCTGGATTCCCAAGTTATTTAAGAAGAAAACATGTACCACTTACATAGAAGACAGCCGGCCCAACAGGTCCATCTAATGTTATATGGGAGAGTGTTGCCTTGCTTACTGCTCGCTGGTTCCATCTGGTGGACGCTTTGGAGTTGAGCCCATGTTAAGCTGATTACTTTTCTTTGGAGGATTTGCTTTTTGCCTTTTGACCTAGCAACAGGTCGAAGTGTTGAGGTGAGAGGCCACCCTTTAGCCTTGGTGGAGGATAATCCTGTCCTGTGGGTCACAGATCTGAAGATTTCTGCACTATTTATCACCATTGTATTTTGGAGCACCTTTATCACTTTGCACTTTATGGACTCTATTTAATTAATTTGAAATATTGTGTTTTTAATTATTTATAGTTTTATTTACTTGCGCTGCACTAATTATTTACGTAAGTATAGTATATGGTAGCGCTCTTATCTTGTTCACATTTTTAGAGGCATATGCACTTTTGAGAGCAGCAACCTTGAATGTTATTAATCATTTATTTTGTTATCATCAATTATTCCTTTATAATCACTTGTTTCACGGTGCTATACACTATTTACCTGTATTGTTTAATTTGCTTATTGTGAACATAATACCAATCAAGGCCAGTGCTTCCAGGGTGGGGTAACCATCAACAGGGCACCATTTAACTAGCCATTTAGACTTAGTGGGGCAGATTCACATACAATTACACTTGCGGTGCGTATCAGAGATACGCTACGCCGCCGTACCTTACCTGGCGTACTTTCAAATCCACAAAGATTTTGCGCCGTAAGTTACGGCGGCGTAGTGTATTTCTGGCGGCGGAATTCAAATCGGCGAGTAGGGGGCGGGTTTCATTTAAATGAAGCGCGTCCCCGCGCCGAATGAACTGCGCATGCGTCGTCCAGAAATTTCCCGCCGTGCTTTGCGCGAAATGACATTGCACTGACGTCAATTTTTGAACTTAGACGTGAGTTACGTCCATCCCTATTCACGGACGACTTACGCAAAAAAAAAAAAATCAAATTTCGACGCGGGAACGACAGCCATACTTTAACATGGCAAGTCTATCTATATGCCACAAAATAGCAGCTTTAACTATACGCCGGAAAAAGCTGACTAGAGAGGACGTAAGAGAATGCGACGGCCTCGCGTACGTTCGTGGATCGTCGGAAAAAGCTCATTTGCATACCCGACGCGGAAAACGACGCAAACTCCACCCAGCGAACGCCGAAGTATTGCATCTGCGATCCGAAGGCGTACGAAGCCGTACGACTGTCGGTTCGAACCCAGATGTCGTCGTATCTTGGTTTGAGGATTCAAACTAAAGATACGACGCCGGAAATTTGAAAGTACGCCGGCGTATCATTAGATACGCCGGCGTACTTGCTCTGTGAATCTGCCCCAGTATTCTTACACTAGCTGGATTGGAGGGGACAATTTTTCTATTGAAGATTGGTAATCCCCCGTTTTTTTGTACAGGGATGGACAGTTCTGTATTTGTGCAGTTGAATTTGTGTTTTTTTTTATATAAATATTTTGACTTTTTCTTAGAATTTACTTCCTATTGCCTCGGACACTGGGATATGCTGTTCCGCTTTGTGCTGTCTATTTCTCATATATTTATGGCATGGTTTTGAAAAATACTCTATATCTGTTGGTGCCAACCGTCTTATTTACATCTGTATAGCCATTTGTATACTAGTACTAACTGGTTCTTGATATAGCCTGTTTTGAGTGTGACTATATTGCAATTTATTGTCATTTGTGGTGATATTTAGTATTGTTTTTAATTTTTGTGCACTAATAAAGTTGTTAATTTTATGTCTGTGTGTATCATTTGCTAAGGGGGCACACCTTTAAAGAGCCATTACCCTTTTTTCCTCCTCTTTGTTCCTAAAAACATTATTGCACCTTTGCTTTACATTTATTGCAAAGATTACAAAGGATCCTGCTCAGATTGCTAAACTAGTTACATAATATTATTGCACTACTAGTATCTTTTCTGCTATGCTGGTGACATCTGCAGTATGCTGGTCTTTTTTTTTTTTTTTTGGTACTTTTCGTTTTAGCAGTATTTCTTCTATGGCTCCCAGCGGGGAATCCTGCGGGGAATGGGCGTTCCCGAAGGCAAGCAAGTTGATTGACGGCCTTCGATAGCGCGTCACGGCTTCCGAAAATAGCCGAGGTGACACGTGGCTGTTTACGGCGCCTGCGCCTGTCGTGTAGAGCTGACTGCGCAGGCGCCGTAAATTGCAGAGTGGCACTCGTGTGTATTTTCGGAAGCCGTGACGCGCTATCGAAGGCTGTCAATCAACTTGCTTGTCTTCGGGAACGCCTATACCAGGAAGTAATCCCCGCTCGGAGCCATAGAAGAAATACTGCTAAAACGATAAGTACCAAAAAAAAAAAAAGACCAGCATACTGCAGATGTCAGCAGTATGCTGGATCTAACTGCAGAAAGTTGATTTTTGGGTGAACTCCTGCTTTAAATGATGATGTCAAAATTGCTACTGTCTATTGAGTCTCTTTGAAGTAATATTTATCTGGTTAGCGTTACTAGATTTATTATTGTAAAAGTCATCAATAAAAACTACTTCATACTGACTTTACATTGTTTCAAATAAACAGAAGTGTTTTTATTTTTTATTTAATTAGCTGTTACTAATGCTGGGAAATCAGGAGACCGGCTTGCCCAAGACTTCTTCAGAGAAGAGTACATCCTAAACAATGCTATTGGTACGGTTCACAATTATTACACATTGTAATCCATATTTTAAATGACATGTTTGGGGATGTTGGTTCAATATGGGCAATTTTTATAACTCAAAATCAGTTGTTTCAATTTTGCAACCATCCATTTACTAATGGATAATAAAGATTGCTTAGGAATGTTAAAGTGTATTTAAACCCAGAACAGAAAAAGCATACATATTGCTTACCGTTCCTTAGACATGGTGGCTCGATTAGTTTTTTTTTTGGCAGGCTTTTTTCAATACTATTCACCTAGTGATGCTGCCAATAACACCGTTTCTGTAGATCATCGTAAACACAGCTTTCCCGTTCTTCACAGTGGCGGCTTCATTTATTGTGTGTTCCCTAATATAGGGAAACACGATCAATGACGTCACACGTCCAACCCCGCCCCCCTACAGTTAGAAAAACATAAGAGGTCACACATAACCCCTACAGCGCCCCCTAGTGGTTAACTCCTAAACTGCACTGTCATTTTTCACAGTAAACAATACATTTTTATAGCATTTTTTTCTGTGAAAATTACAGTGGTCCCAAAAATGTGTCAAAATTGTCCGATGTGTCTGCCATAATGTCGCAGTCACGAAAAAAATCGCTGATTACCGCCATTAGTAGTAAAAAAAATATTTTGTAAACGCTATAAATTTTGCGCAAACCAATCGATAAACGCTTATTGCGTTTTTCTTTATCGTTACATCACGGGACACAGAGCGGCATTCATTACTATATGGGTTATATGGAGTACCTTCAGGTGATGGACACTGGCAATCTCAAACAGGAAATGCCCCTCCCTATATAACCCCCTCCCATAGGAGGAGTACCTCAGTTTTTACGCCAGTGTCTTAGGTGTTGGTCATGGTTTAGCTTGCCTCCGCATCCTTGGGATTAGGTGAGCTAACCGGTTCTGTCCAAAGGCCTCAGCGCTAAAGTGGTCAGTAACCGGACCCCAAACCCTTGGGGTATAGCCCATAATGCTTTTCTTTTTAGAGAGCTGGACCCTGGGCCCAGAACTTAGAAACCTTTGGGTGCCTAATGTTTTCTGTTGCCAGAGTGCTATATGGGCCCAGGACAGTGGATCCTTCATAGGAACCCAGGGCCTGAAGGTCTAGACATCCCCACGGAGATGGGGGAAGATTGGGCCTCTTGCTTGGCAAAGTCCTGCGGCATGGAGCAGGTAAGTGAGGGGAAAACTTGCGGAACTTGGTTCTTAGCAGGTTTTTTCTGGGGGGTCACAGGGGACATGCCTAAAGTTATGCGCTGCATCTGGCAAACTAGTCACATATCTTAATGATAGGATGGCTCTATGTGTACTTTTTCCCCATAAGAAGTGACCTCCCTTGTAGTGTTGGAAAAGCATTTGAGTAGGGCCTGTGTAATATAAAGTGTATGTGTGTGTCAGAGAGCTATGCTTACCTGCAAGCCTCCAGGCGATGCTCCATCAGTCTTCCTCCTCAGAGCCTGCAAAGCAGGCAAAACGCTGACCTCCTCGTGGTTCCAGCTGGAGCAGAGAGGCTCCCTTCCCCCCAACCCCCCCCCCCCTATCGGCGGGCGCGCGCGTTCACGTGTTATAGGCGCAATTCGCGCCGTTTAGCTGAGGGGGGAAGGGCGGGTCAGTGGTTTAAGGAAGGGGCGGCCCTTCCTTTTCGTTCCAAACAGCTCATTCGATACATTGGAACTGGGGAGGAAAGACCAGAGCGGCAGCACGGGGCGCCGAGGACACACAGTGGCCAAAAAGAATATTGCAGTCTTCAGAAGACTGTTTTCAAGCCTAGAAATAGGCTGTTTCTTTCCATCTCATAGTTTTTCTTGCAATACTACTCAGGGGGACAGAATGCTTTTTCTTTCCTGGATTTGAAACAAAAAGAAAAAAAAAAAAAAGAAAAGTCATCTAGGGGAGAGGAAGCATTTTTTATCCCCCAAACAGGTGTTTGGGCAATTAACTTTTATAGTTCCAAGTACCAATAAGTAGCAGGTGTACCGCGTTCACGTGTTATAGGCGCAATTCGCGCCGTTTAGCTGAGGGGGGAAGGGCGGGTCAGTGGTTTAAGGAAGGGGCGGCCCTTCCTTTTCGTTCCAAACAGCTCATTCGATACATTGGAACTGGGGAGGAAAGACCAGAGCGGCAGCACGGGGCGCCGAGGACACACAGTGGCCAAAAAGAATATTGCAGTCTTCAGAAGACTGTTTTCAAGCCTAGAAATAGGCTGTTTCTTTCCATCTCATAGTTTTTCTTGCAATACTACTCAGGGGGACAGAATGCTTTTTCTTTCCTGGATTTAAAAAAAAAAAAAAAAAAAAAAAAAAAAAAAAGAAAAGTCATCTAGGGGAGAGGAAGCATTTTTTATCCCCCAAACAGGTGTTTGGGCAATTAACTTTTATAGTTCCAAGTACCAATAAGTAGCAGGTGTACCTCGGTATTGTACCATGGCATCCGGGTCAGAGGGTACAAGAGGTGGGGATTCCCCCAGAGAGTCTGAGGTCTCGGACAAAGCTATGCCGCTGCTTTCCCCACAGGGAGCCTTGGGGCCATCAGGATCTGGGGCTGGAGCTGGCGCGGGTCAGTCCAACCCTAAGATGGTCACGGACGAGGTATTACTCACCTCTTTAAGAGAGATGGAGAAAAGAATGGGAAAAATGATAGCCACAGCTATGCGGGGCAGTAAACGGATTAGATCTCCGTCGCCCGAGCGTGGACCCTCAGAAGAGGAGGTCCTTTCCTCAGGGGAATTGGACGATCTCTTGGACAAGGACCAAGTAGGTTCAGGGATCGAAGATCCGGATACAGAGGAGTCTGGAGCGGTCTCCCAAGGGGAGGGCTGGTGGATTCAAGCCTTAACGGACTTGGTCCATAATGCATTCAACTTGCCAGTACCAGATCTCCAGGTATCGACGGTTTCAGCTTTGGGCTCACTGAGGGCGCCTCAAAGCAATGCAGTGTTTCCGATCCACCCTCTATTAGAGGGAGTTTTGTTCCAAGATTGGAACAAGCCAGATAAAATCTTCTTACCACCTAAAAGATTCTCTGCCCTATATCCTATGGAAGATAAATTTTCCAAGAAATGGGCTACTCCTGCAGTGGACGCAGCCATCTCATGTGTTAACAAGTCGTTAACATGCCCTGTAGAAAACATACAGGTATTCAAGGATCCAGTTGATAAACGCTTGGAAGCACTACTTAAGAACTCCTTCACTACTGCAGGGGCAGTAGTACAGCCAGCTGTGGCTGCGATTGGGGTTGCTCAAGCATTATCGGATCAAATTAAGCAGATGCTTAAACTTATTCCTGCCCAGCAGGCAGAAGAATTTTCGGATGTCCCTAGGGCCATATGTTTTACGGTAGACGCAATTAAGGATTCTATCCAGCAAGCGTCACGTTTATCGTTATCCCTTATCCATATGAGAAGACTCTTATGGTTAAAGAGCTGGGAGGCCGAGCCCCCATGCAAGAAGCTCCTGGTAGGGTTTCCCTTCTATGGAGGATGACTCTTCGGAGAAGACCTAGATAAATACATTCAGACCATTTCAAACGGCAAAAGTACTCTCTTGCCAACTAAGAAGAAGTTTCAGGGGCCTGCGTTTAAACGACAGTACTCCCCTGGGCAGGGGCCCTCTAATGCCAAACAGTATCGACGGCCTCCTGCGAAAGCAAACTTCGGCTTCAACAGCAAGTCTCAAGGCCAGGCTGCTAGAGGCAGAAAGCAGTGGTTTCGCAAACCAGCAAAACCAGCCCCCAAGCCAACCTTATGAAGGGGCGCCCCCACCCACGAAGGTGGGGGGAAGGCTGCGACTCTTTTCAGAGGTTTGGGAAGCCAGCATTCCCGACGAGTGGGTACGGTCTTCCGTGGCCACGGGCTACAAATTAGATTTCCTAAAGTTTCCTCCTCCTCATTTCCAGGAGTCGAGGATTCCAAGCGATCCGGAGAAAGGAGCCGCATTAATGTCGGCATTAAATCATCTACTTTCCCAGGAAGTAATAGTAGAGGTACCAGTCCTGGAACAGGGGCTAGGTTTCTACTCCAACCTATTCATCATCCCGAAGTCCAATGGAGATGTCAGGCCAATTTTGGACCTAAAGATGGTAAATGCATACCTAAAGATCCGCTCATTTCGGATGGAATCCGTGCGGTCAGCAGCTGCCACACTCCAAAAGGACGACTTCATGGCGTCCATAGACATAAAGGATGCCTACCTTCATGTTCCAATTTATCAGCCACATCAAAAATATCTACGCTTCATGGTGGCTTCGCGTCACTTCCAATTCGTGGCGCTTCCCTTCGGGTTGGCTACGGCCCCCCGGGTGTTCACGAAGGTCCTAGCTCCAATCCTAGCCAAACTAAGGATCCAAGGGGTCACGATCCTAGCATACCTGGACGACCTCCTAGTCATAGATCACTCGTCTCCCGGCTTGGAGCGAGCAGTGGCCCTCACGGTCCAATACCTCGAGAAGTTCGGCTGGGTCCTAAATCGAGAAAAGTCAGCTTTCCTGCCCACAAGGCAGTTGGAATATCTCGGCATGAGATTAGACACAGAACAACAAAGAGTGTTTCTACCTCTGAGGAAGGTCAAAGCCATCAAGGAATTAATCCTACTGGTTCTAAGCAAAAAGGAACCGACTATTCGCCTATGTATGAGGTTACTAGGCAAGATGGTGGCCACATTCGAGGCGGTACCATACGCCCAGAGTCACACTCGCATCCTGCAGGCAGCCATCCTGTCAGCATGGAGCAGAAGGCCACAGGCCTTGGATATCCCGTTGCCGCTCTCATCAAGAGTCCGACAAAGTCTGTGTTGGTGGTTAGACCCTCAGAACCTACTGAAGGGGAGATCTTTCAGCCCAGTGGCTTGGAAGATAGTGACCACAGACGCCAGCCTGACAGGCTGGGGAGCAATTTTGGATGGTTGCACTCGCCAAGGTACTTGGGCAAAGCTAGAGGAGCAGTTGCCCATCAACATCTTGGAGCTCAGAGCTGCTCGACTAGCCCTCAGGGCTTGGACGTCAAAATTGCAGGGGTTCCCGGTGAGAATTCAATCAGACAATGCCACGGCCGTGGCATACATAAATCACCAAGGGGGAACCAGGAGTCAAGCCGCTCAGAGAGAGGTGAGCTTGATTCTCCTATGGGCAGAGGCTCATGTGCCCTGCATATCGGCAATATTCATTTCCGGAGTGGACAACTTTCAGGCGGACTTCTTAAGCCGCCAGACTCTATGGCCGGGGGAATGGTCTCTGCATCCACAAATCTTTCAAGCACTCTGCCAAAGATGGGGAGTGCCGGACGTGGATGTCATGGCATCGAGACTCAACAAGAAGCTAGACAGGTTCATGTCCCGCTCAAGGGATCCGATGGCCTGCGGAACCGATGCGCTGGTTTGCCCTTGGCATCAGTTCAAACTTCTTTATGCGTTTCCCCCGCTCCAGTTACTACCCCGCCTGCTGCGCAGGATCAGGGTGGAGCACATACCAGTCATCCTGGTAGCTCCAGCATGGCCCAGAAGGGCATGGTACTCACTAATCTTAAGGATGGTAGTGGGAGACCCTTGGACTCTTCCTCTACGGCCAGACCTGCTATCGCAAGGTCCGATCCTCCACCCTGCCTTACGGCATCTAAATTTGACGGCCTGGAAGCTGAATCCCTGATTCTCAGGGGTAGAGGTCTGTCTCAGAAAGTAATCTCTACCCTAATCAGAGCCAGGAAACCGGTCTCTAGGGTGATTTATCACAGGGTCTGGAAGGCCTATGTAGGCTGGTGTGAGTCCAAGCTATGGCTTCCTCGCAAATTCACCATTGATAGAGTTTTAAGTTTTCTCCAGCTAGGAGTGGATAAAGGATTGGCATTAAGCACAATCAAAGGACAGATTTCTGCTCTGTCAGTGTGGTTTCAGCGGCCGCTGGCCACCCACTCGCTGGTTAAGACCTTCCTTCAAGGGGTCTTACGTATTAAACCTCCAGTTAAATCCCCGCTTTGCCCGTGGGATTTAAACCTTGTTCTGTCAAGTTTACAGAAACAACCGTTTGAGCCGTTGGCTGAAATTCCTTTGGTTTTACTGACAAGGAAGTTAGTATTTTTGGTCGCCATAGTTTCCGCAAGAAGAGTATCGGAACTGGCGGCCTTATCCTGTAAGGAACCATATCTTATTTTTCATAAGGACAGGGTCGTTCTCCGCCCTCATCCTTCCTTCCTACCGAAGGTTATATCCAGTTTTCATTTGAACCAGGATTTGGTATTACCATCCTTCTTCCCTAAACCTACTTCCAGAAAGGAAGGGTTGCTGCATACCTTGGATATCGTCAGGGCCATGAAGGCCTATCTTAAAGCTACAAAGAAGATCCGGAAAACAGATGTGCTGTTCATATTACCGGATGGGCCCAAGAAGGGGCAGGCAGCTGCAAAGTCCACCATTTCTAGGTGGATTAAGCAATTAATCACTCAGGCCTACGGCTTGAAAGGGTTGCCTCCTCCAGTATCATTAAAGGCTCATTCTACTAGGGCCATGGGCGCCTCCTGGGCAGCACACCACCAGATCTCTATGGCTCAAGTTTGCAAGGCGGCAACCTGGTCTTCTGTCCACACGTTTACAAAATTCTACCAGTTGGACGTAAGAAGGAATTCTGATACAGCCTTTGGGCAGGCAGTGCTGCAGGCTGCAGTTTGAGACCCTCGGATTCCGGGGGCTCCTCTTTTTTGAGTTAAATTTAAAATTTAAGATTATTTTTCTCAACTAAGTTGGATTTATTATGATTTGAGTATTTCTCTAAATTAAATCCTTTTGTCTTGGAGATGTTCTCCCTCCCCTCATTGTAAGCATTGCTTTGGGACATCCCATATAGTAATGAATGCCGCTCTGTGTCCCGTGATGTAACGATAAAGAAAAAGAGATTTTTAATACAGCTTACCTGTAAAATCTTTTTCTTGGAGTACATCACGGGACACAGAGCTCCCACCCCTCTTTTGAGGACCATTTTGGGAGGCATACTGCTTGCTACAAAACTGAGGTACTCCTCCTATGGGAGGGGGTTATATAGGGAGGGGCATTTCCTGTTTGAGATTGCCAGTGTCCATCACCTGAAGGTACTCCATATAACCCATATAGTAATGAATGCCGCTCTGTGTCCCGTGATGTACTCCAAGAAAAAGATTTTACAGGTAAGCTGTATTAAAAATCTCTTTTTTTTTTTTTTACCAAAAATAGGTAGAAGAATACGCATCGGCCTAAACTGAGGAAAAAATATTTTTTTTTATATCTTTTTGGGAGATATTTATTCAAAATTGTCGCTCTATTTTTGTTTATAGTGCAAAAAATAAAAACCGCAGAGGTGATCAAATACCACCAAAAGAAAGCTCTATTTGTGGGAATAAATGGACGCCAATTTTGTTTGGGAGCCACATCGCACGACCGCGCAATTGTCAGTTAAAGCGACGGAGTGCCGAATCGCAAAAACTGGCCAGGTCCTTTACCTGCATAAAGGTCCGGGTCTTAAGTGGTTAAAGTTTTCTTTTGTTTGTCTTTTTTCTTTACCTGTTGATCCAGCCTGTAAAAGATTCCTATCTTATGCCGCATACACACGATCGGAAATTCCGACAAGAAAACCGTCGATTTTTTTTTTACGACGGAATTTGGGCTCAAACTTGTGTTGCATACACACGGTCACACAAATGTTTTCTGAAATTCCGCATGCATGTTTTTTTGTGCGTCGGAATTGCATACAGACGATTGGAATTTCCGACAAGAACTTTTCCGTCGGAAAATTTGAGAACCAGCTCTCAAATTTTTGTTACCATAAAGTACTAAAATTGAGCCACGCTGTAGAAGAGTAATAATTATCTTTCTAGCAGGTGTAAAACTCTTGTAGACATGCAGTTGCAGTGGCATTAGGAGCTGTGTTGACAAGATTTTGTTAGCTTCAGATGGGTTTTGCATTCCCATTAAAGTTTATGGGAATGCAAAACCTACTTGAAAAAGATTAAATGCAGAAAACTACATTTTCAAAAACGACGTTGCCTACACACCATCGTTTTTCCAAAATGCTCTAGCAAAGCGCGGTTACATTCAGGACTCGTTTCCATTGAAGCTCGCTTCATAACTTGCTTCTGAGCATGCGCGGGTTTAAAAACGTTGTTTTAAACGTCGTTTTGCCCACACACTATCATTTTAATTGACACAAAAAACGACGTTTTGAAAAACGACACAAAAAATTGAAGCATGCTTCAATTTTTTTGGGTCGTTTTTCACAAGACATAAAACAATATTTTCCCCCACACACGGTCATTTTAATTGACGTTTTTCAAAACGTCGTTTTTTTTCATCACATAAAGTGATGGTGTGTACGCAGCATTAGAAGCATCTAAAATCAATGTCAACTGATGCATTTGCTACAAGCCCAAGTGCTAGTCAATGAAACACACAGATAATTGTATCAGCTACCTATTATAGTTCTGCCTTGCTACAGAGTTAAATTCTGATCTTTTTATTTTTTTGTTTGCCAGGAACATGCAGAAAACCCTATATCGCTTTCATTGATGGAATAACAATGGGAGGTGTAAGTAAAATGTGTACCTGTAATTGGTAAGACCTGGTCAATAAACTCTAATAAAGGCTGCTTGAGGCCTGGTTAATTGACCATAGATCAAAGGAGGAGGGGGAGTTGTTTGGGATTTTCAAGGCACTGATATGCAACAATGTATACAAAAATATATAAATATTTATTTGACAAAGTATAATGATACAAAGAATACAAAACATTTGGGACAAACCCCAAAAATAAGATCGATCACAAGACCGTTTTGTCTAATCGGTGGAGTCGTAGTCTCGACCGGTTTCGCAGTATAAAACTGCTTCTTCAGGAGAATGTCTTAGCTTGTCATAGTGATCATACACCCGCTCGGGCAAAAACCCCCTAGGGCGCACGTGGGGGATAATAGGGACGGGCTCGTCCAGGATATAACAATCTGTTTGGATGATACTGGGGTGGGTGACACGAGAATGTAAGCAAGGAACCAGCAAACTGACAGAAACGCTGGTGTGGTTAAACACAGGCAGTGACCAATAAGGTTCTATGCAGTGTCAGCGCGTCCCCAGGGAGAGCTCCGTGCGTCACTTTTCACTAAAATGTGTACCTGTTATATAATAAATGACACAAAATGGAAATGTTGTTAAAAGTCATCTATTTATTTAATTTGTAGCTCCAAGTCCAAGCTTTTAATACATGTTTGGTACTAGAAGAAAGAAAACACTTCAGCGCTAAAGTGTCAGCAACAAGTAAATATAACAATCTTGATCATCCTTCCATAAACCTTCATGTTTCTACAAAAATAGTAAGGGATGCTTCTAGGATAGGGGTTTAAAACTCCATTTCATCGCTAGCTGCATCAGCAATATGGTTTATCTCAAGGGGCTGGTTGTATCTAGGGTACGCTATCTAGCTTGCAGGGTTCAGGAGTGCATTACGTGCAGAGTTCAGGATTAGACTATATACAGCATGGGTGCTCAACCTGTGGCCCTCCAGCTGTTGTGGAACTACAAGCCCCATCATGCCTCTGCCTTTGGGAGTCATGCTTGTTACTCTCAGCCTTGCAAGGCCTCATGGGACTTGTTATTCTGCAACAACTAGAGGGCCATTGGTTGAGCACCCATGACGTACAGAGTGCAGAGTTCAGGAGTGCATTATGTACAGAGTGCAATTCCAAGGGTGTTCTATGCACAGGGTGCAGCATTCAGGGGTGCACTGTGTGTGTACAGTGTGCAGGGTTCAGGAGTGCATTACGTGCAGAGTTCTGAGGTGTGCTGTGTATAGAGTGCAGGATTTAGGGGTGTGCTATGCACTGTGTGCAAACCCCAACCCCCCTCCCCCCAAAGCTTCCTTGCATCTCTACTACTTGCCTGGCTTTAGTAGCTCCATGTGTATGTGGATTTTTCTCACCTTGCAGGGAGATCGTTCTCTCTCTCAGATTCTGTAGATCTGTCCTTACTGTGTTTGCATGCATAGATCTGTTAGATTCAGCATTCGCTGGGAGCAAAACTGTCCCTTGTACATACAGAAGGCTTTAAAATTGATAGCAGGAAGCAGAGGGTGAGAGCAGAATGTGGTGGAATAGAGATCTGCCACATTCCGGCTTCAAAACTGAGTGCGAGGGTCACATGACAAGGACTGTCGGGCCATATTTGGCCAGTGGGCCTTGTGTTTGACATATGTGTTTTAGGCCTTGCTGCTCTCCTTAGATCAGGGAAATCTTTGAGGCCAGGTTCACACCTATGCGAATTGAGTGCGGTTTAAACCGCATCTAATTCGCAGGACATTTCAAAATACATTGTTTTCAATGAGGCTGGTTCACATATGTGCGATGCATCCGCACTGCGTATTGCCTCCAAACCGCATGCGGTTTTTATGTCTTGCGGTGCGAATTCAGTCCCATTATCTTCTATGGGTACGCATCTAATTCGCACATGTGTTCAGTTCTCTGCAGGAGTTTCTCTCATTCAGCTCAATACAATTCTCCCCCACTCTCCTCTCACCCGGAAGTTCTCCCAGGTCTCCAAATTCGCACCTGATCTGCAGCTAAACCGCAGTTGATCTGCAGAACACCCTCTAGAGAAATCTGCAACGACAACGCAGCTCAAAAAAGCAACGCACTAGTGTGATTCCGGCCTCAAACTAAACAGGGAAAACAAAAAGATTGCGGACCAGTCTGGTGCATTATTGAAAAGGAATATACATAATAAATCTGCTCACAAACCAGCTTGGCCATGGGTGTAAATGTAAACCAAATGGTTGGTCTAAGAGTGGACTACACACAGGTGAAGAGACTCGGGGGACACGGCGTGGCAGATGCAGTAGCTAACGCATTTCAAGGGATGTGCCCTCTTCATCTGCCAACGTGTTTGTGAATATAAGATATTTCTCATCTGTTGCTGTGAGAAATGAGGGGATTGTAATATAAATCAGACACAAATTTTATCCCTTCTCCACTATATCCAAAACAATGAAGTAAGATGGATGGAGTTTGGCTTTAATATGAACTCTACACTTAATGCTGATCTTTAAACTCAAACTAAATTCATAACCCATATACCTAATTATCACCACTGAAAAATGGATACAAAAACAATTATATGCAATGAATGAGCCTAAAAATGTTACCAAAAAATATGACTGATAAAACACAAACAAACTGACTGCACCGAAAACCCTGACACCCAGATTATGTCAAAAACTACTGATTCATTTGCTCAACGTAACCCAGAGTTTAGACACCAGTAATAACGTTAAACAATCTAGTGGAGAACTCAAGAGTCTTTTCTACCTAATAAAGATATTAGTAGACACCTCTTTAATGGCTGCGCTATGGTAGAAGGTTACGTTTTAAATATTTATAACCTAAGAACTCTTTCACACTGAAGCGTTTTTACAGCGTTTTAGCGTTAAAAATAACGCTATTGAAACGCTCATAAAACACTCTCTATGCATCTCAATGGACCCGCTGAGTTCTGCAAGCAGCATCTTTGGAGCAGCTTTTGGGCGCTGAAAAAAACGTTAAAAAAACGCCCCTCTCCATTAAAAATGAATTGAAAGCGCTGTAAAAACGCCTTGCCCTTTCACACTGAGGCATTGCACTGGCAGGGCGTTGAGAAAAGTCCTGCAAGCAGCATCTTTGAAACAGCTTTTGGGCACTAAAAAACGCTCCAAAAACGCTCCTCTCCATTGAAATGAATTGAAAGCTCTGTAAAAACGCTTACCCTTTCACACTGAGGCACTGCAAAAACGCCCTAAAACGTTAGGGTCTTAGCAGTGCTTTACAAAGCACATTGGGTTTGCAGATGAGGCTTCGCTCGAAAAACGCCCCAGTGTGAAAGGGGCCTAACTCAAGCTGTGCTATCACTTTAAATAGTTTGTTTTGGCCAAGCTGGCTTTAAAATCGCTGACTAGTTAAACAAATCTATGTAAAAGGTAGGTCTGTGTTTCAGGCTCCTCTGTATCATAAAATAGAGCTCCATCCCATCCTGCAACTCCTGCATAGATCCACATGCCACTGCATTTATTAGAACCAACAATGTACATATGCATTAGGAAGAAGGGACCCTACAGAATGTTTCAAGATAATTTTAGAAATCTGGCAAAATTCAGCTTTGTTTTAACTTGATTGTATGCTCGGCTAAGTGCATTTGCTTGCGTGAGAAGTTGAAATACTGACGTAAAAAGAAGACCACTCAGTAATGCCTAAGTAAACGTTAAGCATTTATGTACACAGTTGCCAATATTGTTACTGTTCTGACATTTTGCAATCAGAGGATTGGAAAAACGCAGTGATGTACTGTACGTTGAAGGACTGATCTTGAAAGCAAACAAAGAATAATGCATATTACCTTGAGAGATGTTTATGTTTACTGTTAAACAATAGGCTGTAAACTTTGGTGCTAATACCATACAAAGGAACTGTTTTAACACTAAATAATGTGTTGGAAACCAGGATTTAAAGGGGGGTCAAATGGGGAATTGCCCTGTGCCCCCTGCAAGAAGAGCCAATCTCTATACAAAAATATATTATGTTGTGTCACACATTTTTAAAATGTGTGACTGTCACTGAGAGATCAAACCAATTATACCATTTATGTATTTAAAACCTATAGATCGTTTAACCTTTCTGTATGTATAACTTGTCAATTTCAATGACTTTCTATTAACGGACTTTGATGTGTAAACTTGGTTTTACCTTTTTTTTTCTCATTTTGTGTAATGCCGTGTACAGACGGTCGTTTTTTGTGATGAAAAAAAACTTCGTTTTTCAAAACGTCATTTAAAATGACCGTGTGTGGGGAAAACGTTGTTTTATGTCTTCTGAAAAACGACTAAAAATTTTTTTGAACATGCTTGAATTTTTTGTGTCGTTTTTCAAAACGTCGTTTTTTGTGTCAATTAAAATGACAGTGTGTGGGCAAAACGACGTTTAAAACTAAGTTTTTAAACCCGCACATGCTCAGAAGCAAGTTATGAAGCTAGTTTCAATGGAAAAGAGTGCTGAACGTAACCGCGCTTTGCTAGAGCATTTTGAAAAAACGATGTGTGTGTAGGCAACGTCGTTTTTGAAAATGAAGTTTCAAAAACGTCGTTTTATTTCATGATTTAACAAAAAACAACCGTCTGTACGCGGCATTAGAGTGGCCAATCTAACCTTAAGTGCTTCCCCAGAGGAACTAAATTTGGCCCTTTCACTAAAAAGATCTTTAAAATGCACATCACTTAAATCATTCTGATATTTTTTTAACTTTGCACGATAAACCACGCAAAAGTGTAGAACACAAAACCACGAACACAGTGTACAGAAAGGAAACTTAAACAGTTACATAGTCAGGTCAAAAGAGTTCAACCAATAGAAAAAAACTAATTTAAAACTACCACATACGCAATCCTATATCCACAGTTGATCCATAGAAAGGCAAAAAAATAAAACTTAACCACTAAAGGACCAGCCACCGCAGTTATACTGCCGCAGGCTGGCTCTCCTGGGCAAATTGCTGTAGCTGTACGTTGTCCGCTTTAAAACCACTTAAAGACCGAGACAAAACGGAGATCTGTCAACGTAAACAGTTGTAACGGCACTGATGAACGGGAGTGAACCACAACTGCAGCTAGCAAGGATTTCAATGCACTCTTCTATGTGAGAATTCAGTATTGAATCCCAGGCGTCACTCCACGCAAACAGGAGTTTGGGGGTTCTCTACATCATCTCTCTCTCACATAAAGAAAGGTGTTGAGCTACTAAGGTTAGACGCATTACAACATGCGACCAGAGCTTAGCGTTTAAAATTATAGCATACACTTGAAGATTCCAATGCACTTCTGTGTGCAAGTGATAATCAGTACGGGACCCCAGGCGTCACTCCACACAAACAGGAGTTTGGGGGTTCTCTACATCAAACCACTTTAACGTAAAGAATGCATTAGGTCACTAAGGGAGCAGGTATGAAATATCCTCAACCCTTAGCAAAGCCCATAAACAAGTAACAACTTGTGTCAAGCACGTAGTAACTTAGCAAGGTGTAGGCAACTGGTAGTTGCGTAAGAGAAGAAAATGTAGCTCAGGTAAATTGAGAGTGTATGTACCTTAAAGATACTCCACAGTATGCAGCCAAGAATACAACAGACAATCTCAAGGTGTAGGTGTAGAATCGATACAAGTAGCAGTTCGTGAAGCACTACAAATGAAACAATGGCTACTTATCCGTTTGCAGAGGAAGTCTTGTTGTAGTTCAGCAGCAATGGGATTCTGTGGTGTAGGGATCCAAGAAGGAAGGTATCTTTAGGGTGTCTGCAGCAACAACAGTGAGGTTGATAGCGCAGATGTAGGAATGGGATGGTTTTCAGCCTGGGACAGATGGTACCTGTAGTTCCTTGCAGCCAGGCTGGCTACCGCCGACAATAATGGAACAAAGTTCCTATGGACTATGAATGCTTTTATAGGCAGGTATCAAGTGCAGTGCATAAGCACTGATACAAGGCAGGGCAGCGGTGATGTGCGGTGCACTTCCGAGTTCCAGCCTGGAACGCACGCGGCGCTGGGCGATGACGTCATTGTGGGGGCGCCGCTAGCGGTCCAGCGTGGAACGCATTACAGTGCTGAAAGCACCTGTTACAACAGTCAGGGGAGAGGAGACAGATCTGTTGCCTATAATTATTAATATCAATTATAAGTTGTGTGTTTAGAAATGCATTCTTGAGGCTGGGTTCACACTTAATACGGATCAGGCACAAATTTTTGCCTGATTTCGGACCTGAAACTGAGCCAAAGATTTACAGGACCCCTATGCAATCTGCTCTGCAGCCACCACGGAGATATGTAAATCGGCTCCCTTGAGAGCCGGTCACACTCTCCTTTCATTCGAATTGGATGAGGGGAAACCTGAATCCAATTCACACTGTTGTGAACCCAGACTGAGGGAGCAGCTGACTGCTTATTGAGAAGAAGCCTTTCCATATGTGGAGGTTAAATCTCTTTTTCTCTCGATATAAAGAGTATCTACTTTTTCTTTGTATTAACCTGAATGCCCCAAAGGACTCAATGTTGAGTTTGACTTAAGTGTTTCATCCGTGATCTTTAGGTATAGTAGTGTTTAGACTATTTAAGATTTTGGTAACTTATTTGACTTTATACTTGCCCTCTTATTTTAGGTATCATATTTATCTAGGTTTTTAATTTTTATGTCAACTTCCCTTGAAATGCCTTTGATCCTTTATAAATGTTTTATATTGTTTTATGGTGGCTTATTTTATGTATGGCCACTAGATGGAGCATGTTTAGTCCTAGTGGCTTATATAGGTTCATACATTTTGGGCTAGTTGTTAAATTATGTTTTTGCACTCATATACATTTGCGATTTTTTAAATTTGTTATTGTTTTATTTCCTATATATTTCACATTATGTTTTTTTTTGTGGTTGTTTGCTGTATCTAGCCATCATCCAAGTGTGATGATTAAGATAAGTATATTGTATCCTGCAATCTTTTTCAGTACTTTATTTTCCAATGTGGATGTTTCTGTGGAATGGTTTTGGAAGTATTTGCCGATTTTTATAATTGTAAACACTGCATAGACTCGTGCTTGATTGTTATGGCGATGGGTAAACATTCCAGCAATATTTCGATTTGCCACATGTCAGCGAACCCATCCTCTGATGAAGTCACATGACGAGTATTGCAATGCGTTGGGTGGAGCCTAGGGACATCATCATGTAGACCGTAAGCAGCACAGAAATGGCATATGTGTTATCCTGTGTGTTTTTTATATGCAGCTTTGATCTTTTTCAAATGTGAGTGCAATCTCTTCTAATAAATTGGTATTTTGTGGCAATATTACACTATAGCGGCCTTTATTTGCTTTAAGCACTTGGACTGGGTAAATAGAACCAATCCCATAAAGTGATACATTCCTGTTTATGGAAGGAGTGGATAAGCGAAAATTGAAAGAGACCCCAAACCTATCCTTTTGTCCCTGTGATCTGGAAAAGGCACGTCTAACCTGTATTTATATTTGGGTCCACGATCTAAGGTGAGGGCTCATCTCGGCACAGAGGTGGTTCACTTTTTAATGTGGCGTACAGCACTAAAGTTGTGGCATCACTTCTTTACATGTAGAAGTTTGGATTGACTGCAATGAGGAATCACAAGTTACCACACAATTAGGGCTGCAACTAACGATTATTTTCATAATCGATTAGTTGGCCGATTATTGTTTTGATTAATTGATTAATCGGATAATAGCCTTAAAAAAAAAAATAGTATTTAAATAAAAATTGGGACAATTTGTTGTTGGGCAGATTACAAAACACAAATTGCCGCAAAAACACATTACATGCTTTTCTGCAGCTTCTCCATTGAAGTATATTGAACCAAAAAAATAAAAAGTCCTTGCCCTTTCCAAATACGCAGCAGCTGAAAAAAAATCATAGATGTGAACGAGTCCCATAGAAAAACATGTAAATAAACTGTAGTGCGTTTCTGCAAAAAGCACCAAAAAACAGAGGCGTGACCCAGGCCTGAGATGTTTAGTAACATAATGGGGTTAAAAAAACTAAAATAAGTACAAAAAGAGCAAATAATCGCTACTGTAAGGGGTTCATTTTGTCCAGGCAGTTCTTCACCCACATAGTCCCATAAAGAGAGGACACTCTTGTCCCACTATGATGTCATGTAAAAGGTGGATACCACCCCGACTTCTTGGGTAACAGTGCCACAAGCAATACTTATTGTCACCGGCACCAGTGGCTACTCCCTAGTTTCCCTGTGTATGCATACTACTTTGAGGGTCTTATGTATGGGGCCAACTCTCCCAGCTACCCCAGTATGAACAAGGGTTACCATACTATCCAAGTCCAATAAGTCCTGGATGTGAAGTGTATCCACCCAGATGTCACATTAGAAGCACCCCTCAGTCAGATACAGGTGGGCATCACAGACCCTCTAAGTGTAGCAGGAAATCCTATGTTTAGCTGCACATTCCATGGGCTCATCATGCAGGTGACACAGAGCCTGAATATAGCCATATAAGCATAACTCTGAGATACTTGATTGGTCGCTCCCTGGCTCTCCAGAGTGCTAGTTCCCAGGTTTGGCAGTGTCTTTGCTTTCCACACTGGTAGAGTTCCTCTGGACATTTTACAAATAGTCTCACCCAATGCTGAGGATCATTGGCAGGGACCACAGGTTCCTGTCCAACATGAGTCACTCCACACTATGAGGACCAGACAATGCCTCTGGCAGCATCCAGTTCTTGACCAAATAAGCCAGGATGTACATTGGGGACCTGGGCAGCCAGTCTGGATGGTACCTCCAGCGGTGTACCCCTTGGGCCCACAGAGTGGTAGTCACCCCAAGGTTGGCCAGGATCTCCACCTTCAGTCGTACATAGGTATTGACATCATCAGATAGTAGGTGAAATTTTTTTTGTGGATTTTGCGTGACAAAAGGGTCAATAAGGCCAGCCCACTGGTCTTGCCTCCCCACTCTCCACTGTTCTATCAAAAGTGTACAGAAATGCCTGCAGGTCATCACTAGGAGTTCATTTTTGCAGATAGTGACTGGCTCTTGTGGCTACCTGGTCGCTAGGAGCAACAGACACTTGCTCCCGTCTTTGAGAGAGATGCTGCATTGCTTCCTGCAAGGCGATCATTTGTACTTGAGTGATTTTGTTGCTGGACTATAAGCTGGGCAGCCAGTAAGTGGGTGTTTTCCTGCTGTGCCTATGCCAGGGCTTGTTGTTGTTGAGCCAGCGTCTCATGGTGGCTGTTTTCCTTTTCAAAAGTCTCCTGCTGGCATGCCTGAGTATGCTCATGGCTTTGGTTGGCTTCCATGGAGGCCTACTGCTGAGCCGGTATTTTCTTCCAGGTGGCCTCCTGCTGGGCTGCCATCCTCCGAACCAGGGCTTTTAAAACCTCTTCAATGCCACCTTCAAAGGTTTGCAACGCTTGTGCTGCTCTGACCCAGGACATGCAAAAATGGGCACTGGCCCTTTTAAACATCAGTTTTGCTTCCAATGGCTTTTATGACTTAATTACCCACATCCTTCACCAGTTGTAATCTTTAGCAGCCCAAGATCATCAGCCAAGTAGATTGATAAAAACAAAACAGTCTACACTCCTGGTACAAATCAAGCTTCTTGGTTCACCACCAGGGGCGGATTGACCCATCGGGCACGGACCGAGGGCCCTTGCTGCTAGGGGGCCCGTAAGAGCCTCTGCATCCACAATGCATGCAAGGAGAGAGAAGGGTTTCAGGATGCGTCTGTGATACCCCACCCACCCACAGTGTCCCCCTGTGTCTTCCACCCACAGTGTCCCCCTGTGTCTTCCACCCACCCACAGTATCCCCCTGTGTCATATACCCACCCACCCACATTGTCCCGCTGTGTCCATACAGTGTCTTCCACCTACCCACAGTGTCCCCATGTGTCTTCCACCCACCCACAATGCCCCCCTGTGTCCTCCACCCACCCACCGCGTCTCCCTGTTTTGTATACCCCCCACACCACACACACAGTGTCATCCTGTGCCCTCCACCCACAATGTGTCCCCCTGTCCCGGTGCCCCTATCCCCCCCGATTGCTGCCCTGAGAGACACTGTGCTGAGTCTAGAGGATCCCAGTGCTCTGCTGTGTGCCCTGTGTTTTAGTTTGTGCCCTGCTATTTGCCCTACTGCATGATGCGTGGCCTGTGATGTGCCCAAGCCCTGTGATGTCCCCTGCTGTATAGCCCCAGGTTGTGCCATACTGTGTGCCATGTGCCTGTGATGTGTCCTTTGCCCTGCTATGTGCCCCATGCCCTTCTTTGTACCGCCTCATGTGACCTACTGTGTGCCCTGTGATGTTCCCTACTGTGTGCCCCATGCCCTGTAATGTGCCCTGCTGTGTACTGCCTAATGTGCCATGTAACCCATGATGTTCCCTACTGTGTGCCCTGAGATGTGACCTACTGTGTGCCCCATGCACTGTGATGTGCTCTGTGCCCTGCTGTGTACTCCCTGATGTGCCCCCTTATTTGCTGTGTACCCCCTGATGTACCCTACTATGTGCCCCATGCCCTGTGATGTGCCCTGCTGTGTACCGCCAAATGTGCCCTGTTTCCAATGATGTGCCCTACTGTGTGCCCTGTGCTCTGCTGTGTGCCCTACTATGTGCCACATGCCCTGTGATGTGCTGCATGCCCTGCTGTGTACCTCCTGATATACCCTGTGATGTTCCCCACTGTGTACCCCATGATGTGCCTACTGTGCGCCCCATGCCCTGTTGTGTTCCCCCTGATGTTCCCTGTGCCCCCTGTGATGCACCATGCTGTGCTGAATAATGTGCCCTGCTGTGTACAGCATCATAAACCTTGCTGTGTCCCCCGTAATGTGCTGTGTGCCCATGCCCTGTGCCCTGCTGTGTACCCCCTGATGTGCCCTGTGATGTGCTTTACTGTGTGTCCTGTTATGTGCCCCATGCCCTGTGATGTTCTCAGTGTCTTGCTGTGTACTGCCTGATGTGCCCTACTGTGTGCCCTGTAATGTTCTCAGTGCCCTTTTTTTCCCCCCGTGTTGTGCCCTTTGCCCCATGATGTGCCTTCCTGTGTGCCCTGTGATGTGCCCCATGCCCTGTGTTGTTCCCTGCTGTGTACCTCTTGATGTGCCCTGCTGTGCGCCCCATGCCCTGTGATGTACCTGTGCCCTGCTGTGTACTCTCATGATTTATGTAGGTGGGGCTTTGTGTAGGTGTGGCTCACGTGTGGGTGGGGACACAGGGGGCCCCATGATCTTCTATTGCCCGGGGGCCCCATGAGTTGTCAGTCCGCCCCTGTTCACCACCCAAAATACTTGTCCCTTGACAGGGTTATGTCCCTGCCTGACTTAGGGGTCCCAAGGACTAGGTCACCAGCAGCTTAGCTGCTTAGTCAAATGCAGTCCACTCCTCTTGATCCTAAGTAAGTTTTGCTTCATACTCAACTTCAGACACCTGTTGGATGCTTTCTACTGCCTTTCAAGACTCCCTTCTACGTGGGTTAACCTATTCAGGCCCAAAGTCCCTGTCACCAGGATTTGGGGGTTCTTTCCCACCCAGAGTCTGTCTGGACCTCTGAATTCCAAGTTCCAAATGAGTACTTGGCAATCCTGAGAGAACTGTAAATCAGTCCTCTTCTTTACAACTGTAGACTGCTGTGGAACCCTTCACTCTGCATGGCTGATTACTCAACAATGTCCCTTGAACTCTCCCTTAAAGGGTCCACGACTCAAAAAAAAAACATACCTGCTGTCCAGGACACACTCCCAACATTCTGTACAATGTGTACATATTTTTTTTATACAGTATGTTGGGAGTACAGGTTTTTCACCAGCGTAGTATGTAACATGCACCAGCAGATGGCATACCTTCACCTCATCTTAATTTATGTTAGAATGATAGTCCAGCAAAAAAACCTTAATAGTTGCAAGATGAAATTGTTTGTATGCTAGTATTATTTTTCCCTGGAAATAACACAAGGCGCAGCTACACAATTTGTTCTTGATATGTGGCTGAGTGAGTTTTCAATGTGGATCTAAATTCTGTTACCTCAATACAACAAAACATCATGCTGGATCTGTAATTTGTAAATGACGTTGTTTTAGCAGTAATGAAGTGATTGTGTCTTCTGCATTATGTTCTATTTCCCTTTTGGCCTATGGGAAAGCCTCTTCTACTTAAAGCGGCAGTTCACCTGAATTTTTTTTTTTAACATTAGATTGATGCTCATTTTGTCAAGGGGAATCGGGTAGTTTTTTTTAAAATCGAACCAGTACTTACCGTTTTAAAGAGCGATCTTCTCCGCCGCTTCCGGGTATGGTCTTCGGGACTGGGCGTTCCTATTTGATTGACAGGCTTCCGACGGTTGCATACATCGCGTCACGAGTAGCCGAAAGAAGCCGAACGTCGGTGCGGCTCTATTCGGCGCAGGCGCACCGACGTTCGGCTACTTTTGGAAAATCGTGACGCGATGTATGCGACCGTCGGAAGCCTGTCGGAAGCCTGTCAATCAAGTAGGAACGCCCAGTCCCGCAGCCCATACCCGGAAGCGGCAGAGAAGATGCATCTCTAAAACGATAAGTACTGCTTCGATTGTAAAAAAAACACCCGATTCCCCTTGACAAAACGAGCCTCAATCTAATGTTAAAAAAAAAGTTTTTTGGGTGAACCTCCACTTTAACGTACACCAACATAACACATTGGTATGGACCGTCACAATAGAGCCCAGCCCAAGGCATCAGATGTGAATAAGCTCTTGGACCATAATGGAACTTTTTTGGAACAGAGAAATACTTGTGTTATATTGTGTTCTTGCGGTATTAAAGGGTATTGCACACGATAAATTGGTCAAAGGAGATCTCCTAGGCACCGCATCCCAATAAGTATTGAACAAGACACAAGAAAATGCTCTATGGGAGAGCTGGGATTTTTTAGGTGCCAATTACTTAGGTCACAGTATCTGTTAAAAACCAATAAGTTTATTCATATATTATATGTTAAAAAGAAACTATAAAGAGAATATGAAAATATTAAAAAAACATTGGATCATTTCATGTTTGATATCCACATTACAAATTGGTTACAATTGCTTGTCATGGTGCAGCAATCCCAACATGTTTTGCCATTTAAAAGGCTTCTTCAGGAGATATGTGCTACCACACCTGGACAAATAAATCAAATACATGGATGAATATGTATACAGATGAACTTGAATTTAACAGAAGTACATAAAGGATAACACCAAATAAATTATGTATCCATTAATAATATTATGGAAATGTTGCAAGATCAACAAAGTTCCTCTTATCAATGTACCAAATTAAGCATAAAGGTTCATGAAGGACATCTTACCAATTTCAAAAATAGTTTTCTTTATCGTATACCACGGGACACATAGCCTCTATTCATTACATAGTGGGGTTGTATGGTCACCAGAGGTGATTGGACACTGGCACAACCAATGAAGACAAGTTCCCCTCCATATAACCCCTCCCCTAAGGGAAGTACCTCAGTTTTTTTCTCCAGTGTCTAAGGTTTTGGACGCAAGTAGGATGTGCTGAAGGAAGCTCTACCAAAGAAACCCTTGGGGGATAAAGAGTTACACTTTCGGGTCCATCCAAGGCGCCTAAAATTTTACGCCAAAACTGGATGGTATCCGGGCCTCATAGACGAGGTGTCGTCTGTAATGTCTCTTTTTGGAGGACTGGGCTCTAGGGTCCAGCACTTTCGCTCTATACGCTAAAAATCCTGGCAGAGTCTTTTACAAGGCCCAGGGAAGAGGCCTCCTTTAAGTAGGAACCCATATCCCTGAAGTTTGGCACACATACCCCGCTGTGATGGGGGAAGATTTGTTCTGCTTGGCAGAACATTATTTAAAGAAGAAAATTATCATGCGTAGTTTAAGATGGGAGGTTGCACCACAGGATGGACTTGATGATAAATAGTCCGAATCTGAGTGGTTGGACTTTTTAATGGGGTTGGCTTTAAACTACAGCAACTTGTACTCAAGCGTAAAAAGAAAAAAATGGCACTGCTTGAGAGGAAGATTGCTAAGTTACAAGTCAAACTAGATCCTCTTAAGGGGACACAACTATTAAACAACTTTGATAATGAAATAAAAAAAAAGTTGGAAAAAATCGATAAAGAAACTCAGAAGAAAAAAACAAAAAAATTCAGAAGGGATCTTAATGATTTTAAGAAGGATACAGTGTACTTCTGGCAGATGGGGGAAACTAATATACCGCCACCGCAACAACTGACGAATACATTACCTAATCAGGAAAATGCCAACAACAGAAGGGCACCTCCTGTGACCCATAACTCTGACCAACGTCAAGAAGGCAGAGTATTACCCAACCCTCAACAACGAGGTAGAGGTAACAAACAACCTACGAGGGGAAGGAATAATGGACAGTCAAGGTCAGGGCAAAATGCAGTTAATTCGGTATATGATGACCTCTATTCGGTGAACACCCAAAATAGGTATGATTTGTTATCAGGACAAGACTATATAGATAACACATACAGAGTACAATCACCCCGCCCCGACTCCTTTTTCAGGGAGGGGCATTAGGGGGAACCCCTGGGGACGAGTACGAGGCAATCGACCATGGAGGGGCCGTCCACAACAGTCTCACAACCCAAATTACACACTGGAATGGTGGAATCCTCCAACAGGGGAAGCCGCATACAGCCCAATAAGAAACAACAGGTTTCCACACGTAGAGGATGCCAAGCAGGGTAACGGGTCAAACAAAAAGAGACCAAGGCAGACCGATTAAGTGCCATTTATGATTTGTCATCAGTTATTTTAACACAAAAGGAAACAAACATTCTAAATGCAGGGCTCAAATGCACTTCAACCAAAGCATTAAATACATTTAGTGTATACATTGATATACACAAATATATAAGGAAGGTAAATATTAAAAAATACTTCCTAACAAATAACTTCGGCAGTAGAAGTGATAAATATTCGGAGGTGGTGGGGGTGGATAGTGGCCCTAAAAATAGATCACTATTCAACCCCCCTCAACCCTCAAATCATCACGTAGAGGTATTCAAACAGTTGGTACTGAAAGATTTGGATGCTGTACCAGTGAAGAAAAGCCTTAACCCTAAACACATAAAAGAGGGAATTCAAGATTTAGAAAAGAGAAAAGATATCATTGTACGGCCAGCAGATAAAGGAGGAGGGCTAGTGGTTATGGACATAACATAAGTTTATTCATATATTATATGTTAAAAAGAAACTATAAAGAGAATATGAAAATATTAAAAAAACATTGGATCATTTCATGTTTGATATCCACATTACAAATTGGTTACAATTGCTTGTCATGGTGCAGCAATCCCAACATGTTTTGCCATTTAAAAGGCTTCTTCAGGAGATATGTGCTACCACACCTGGACAAATAAATCAAATACATGGATGAATATGTATACAGATGAACTTGAATTTAACAGAAGTACATAAAGGATAACACCAAATAAATTATGTATCCATTAATAATATTATGGAAATGTTGCAAGATCAACAACGTTCCTCTTATCAATGTACCAAATTAAGCATAAAGGTTCATGAAGGACATCTTACCAATTTCAAAAATAGTTTTCTTTATCGTATACCACGGGACACATAGCCTCTATTCATTACATAGTGGGGTTGTATGGTCACCAGAGGTGATTGGACACTGGCACAACCAATGAAGACAAGTTCCCCTCCATATAACCCCTCCCCTAAGGGAAGTACCTCAGTTTTTTTCTCCAGTGTCTAAGGTTTTGGACGCAAGTAGGATGTGCTGAAGGAAGCTCTACCAAAGAAACCCTTGGGGGATAAAGAGTTACACTTTCGGGTCCATCCAAGGCGCCTAAAATTTTACGCCAAAACTGGATGGTATCCGGGCCTCATAGACGAGGTGTCGTCTGTAATGTCTCTTTTTGGAGGACTGGGCTCTAGGGTCCAGCACTTTCGCTCTATACGCTAAAAATCCTGGCAGAGTCTTTTACAAGGCCCAGGGAAGAGGCCTCCTTTAAGTAGGAACCCATATCCCTGAAGTTTGGCACACATACCCCGCTGTGATGGGGGAAGATTTGTTCTGCTTGGCAGAACATTATTTAAAGAAGAAAATTATCATGCGTAGTTTAAGATGGGAGGTTGCACCACAGGATGGACTTGATGATAAATAGTCCGAATCTGAGTGGTTGGACTTTTTAATGGGGTTGGCTTTAAACTACAGCAACTTGTACTCAAGCGTAAAAAGAAAAAAATGGCACTGCTTGAGAGGAAGATTGCTAAGTTACAAGTCAAACTAGATCCTCTTAAGGGGACACAACTATTAAACAACTTTGATAATGAAATAAAAAAAAAGTTGGAAAAAATCGATAAAGAAACTCAGAAGAAAAAAACAAAAAAATTCAGAAGGGATCTTAATGATTTTAAGAAGGATACAGTGTACTTCTGGCAGATGGGGGAAACTAATATACCGCCACCGCAACAACTGACGAATACATTACCTAATCAGGAAAATGCCAACAACAGAAGGGCACCTCCTGTGACCCATAACTCTGACCAACGTCAAGAAGGCAGAGTATTACCCAACCCTCAACAACGAGGTAGAGGTAACAAACAACCTACGAGGGGAAGGAATAATGGACAGTCAAGGTCAGGGCAAAATGCAGTTAATTCGGTATATGATGACCTCTATTCGGTGAACACCCAAAATAGGTATGATTTGTAATCAGGACAAGACTATATAGATAACACATACAGAGTACAATCACCCCGCCCCGACTCCTTTTTCAGGGAGGGGCATTAGGGGGAACCCCTGGGGACGAGTACGAGGCAATCGACCATGGAGGGGCCGTCCACAACAGTCTCACAACCCAAATTACACACTGGAATGGTGGAATCCTCCAACAGGGGAAGCCGCATACAGCCCAATAAGAAACAACAGGTTTCCACACGTAGAGGATGCCAAGCAGGGTAACGGGTCAAACAAAAAGAGACCAAGGCAGACCGATTAAGTGCCATTTATGATTTGTCATCAGTTATTTTAACACAAAAGGAAACAAACATTCTAAATGCAGGGCTCAAATGCACTTCAACCAAAGCATTAAATACATTTAGTGTATACATTGATATACACAAATATATAAGGAAGGTAAATATTAAAAAATACTTCCTAACAAATAACTTCGGCAGTAGAAGTGATAAATATTCGGAGGTGGTGGGGGTGGATAGTGGCCCTAAAAATAGATCACTATTCAACCCCCCTCAACCCTCAAATCATCACGTAGAGGTATTCAAACAGTTGGTACTGAAAGATTTGGATGCTGTACCAGTGAAGAAAAGCCTTAACCCTAAACACATAAAAGAGGGAATTCAAGATTTAGAAAAGAGAAAAGATATCATTGTACGGCCAGCAGATAAAGGAGGAGGGCTAGTGGTTATGGACAAAACATATTACCACGCCCAACTCCAGGAGATGCTAAATGATGAAAGCACATACCAACATTTGGCTGGTCACCCGATCAAACAAAACGGATTTACATAATTTGGTAGATTATGGGTTTTACATGAGAGTAATATCCGAAAAAGAAAAACCCTGTTTATGTCCAAGTTTCAATAGGACACCCACGATCTATACGGTCCCAAAAATTCCTAAACATCCAACATTACCGCCAGCTAGGCCAATAGTTAATGGCATAGACTCAGTCACATCGAGAATAGGCCAATATTTGGACTTCATTTTGCAAAGTAGTGTCATCACCACAAAGGCCTTCTTGAAAGATACTACCAGTTTCTTACAAAAACTTAAAGAAGTCAACATTCCTCCTGACACTGAAATGTTCCTAGTCACAGCAGATTTCTCATCGCTTATATACTAACATACATCATGAAGATGCAATATTAGCCCTTAATTGGGCCTTGAGTAAAAGGGATGAGTTACCCTACATTCAGAAAAAAATCATAAAAATGGCGTTAGAGTACTGCCTAACGCACAACTATTTTTGGTATGCGGGTCAGTAGTATAGCCAAAGGACAGGAGTTGCGATGGGTGCAAAGTTTGCACCCAGTCATGCCAACTTATTTATGAGCGAATGAGAGGACAAGTGGATCTATAACAACAGAAGGAAGGAACTTGTATTTTACCAGCGATATATAGATGACCTGTTTATTATTTGGCAGGGCTCTGAGGAATCATTGAAGGTCTACTCTAATTGGCTGAATACCAACAAAAATAACATTAAACTGGAATTTAATTGGGACCAGCAGCAGATACATTATCTTGACGTGATGGTAATCAAGGGAACAGATAACTAATACACTAAGGCATATTTTAAAGCGGTAGTTCCCCCTCAAAAAATGTTTTAAGATTAGATTCATGCTCATTTTGTCTAGGGGAATCGGATAGTTTTTTTTAAAAACAAAGCAGTACTTACCATTTTAGAGATACATCTTCTCCGCCGGACTTTTTTAAAGCAAGTCCAGGAAACAGTTGTCCGCTGGAAACCTGTCCGATCCGCCCGAAAATGGTCCGCTCGGGCCTACACACGGCCAAACATGTCTGCTGAAACTGGTCTGCGGACCAGTTTCAGCAGACATGTTTGGTCGTGAGTACGGGGCCTAATAGTCATTAATCTCATAAATGCAATGTTAAAAGTTTATTTTTAGGGGAACTTCCACTTTTAGGCCTCAGATCGGAAAAGTTTTATTTCTATACAAAGTGGTCACCACCCACGATAGCTCCGTAACACACCCAAGGGCCAATTTATGCGCATCAGACGCAATTGTACCCAGGATGCTGATTATTTAACTCAAGCTGCATTGATTAAGGAGCGTTTCTTAGAAAAGGGCTACAGTGGACTCAATTAGATCATCTAATAGAGGAGGTGGGTTGCACCTCACAGGAACGGATGTTGGAGCCGAGGATACGACCCCCCTACCAACAACATTAATGGGGGTTCATATCAGGTTATCATGAACAATACCGGGAAATTTAAGCTATATATATATATATATATATATATATATATATATATAAGAAGGCCAGTATGGTGGCCTGAGTTTATGGGAGGAGCCCGGAGGGTATTTAAGCAGCCCACTCACACATGCTCTTTGTCGGTTCAGTGTGCGGTACTACACGTCACTGGGCCGACTCTTTCCAGCTCACCTCATGTCCGTGAGTCTGCGCATTCAATCGCATTCGACATCGCAAGCGCTTTGCGGCTTCTCCCTTCATGGTCTTCGCCGGCGGTTCCCGCTTACTGTCGCAGGTAGGATTCAAACCTTTTCGTATCTTGTGCAATCTTGCAATTCGTTATGCTTCCTATCCTGCATCCCTTTTGGAAAAAAACTGCCTCTGAGTTACTTTCAACATCATTTGGCTCAGGCGTAGTACATTTGTAACTTCCTTCTGCCAAACATATGATTCATTTGTAAATCCATTTGGAGATTGACATGTGTTTGTATGGGTTCTTTGGCAGATTGAGGTGGTAATTGGACTCACATGGTGCCTTGTCTGCACTTGATTAGCCTGGGGGGATGGGTGGTTGGTAGGTGTTCGGTTTCAAAGCAAGGGGTAGCATACACTCTACAACCAATTCGTATCAGATTCGTTCAATACTCCTTCCTATGAATTCGTATTGGATTCATTTCATGCATTTTACAACCATTTTGTATCACATACATTGCATACTTTCTACCGTTGTCATTCATTGTTTCCCCCATGTCGTGTGTTTTAGTTCCCACAGCGGAACTTACGAATTGCTTGTACACGGCTCTTCTCTCTCATTTATTTACCAAAGTTATTGCCTGTGCGTCATGCATGGCGCCACACCACACTCTTGGGATGTGTTGCACATCCACTCCAGTCCAAAGCAAACCCAGTCGCACGTTCACTGTCCCAGGTAGGATTCGTTAGCTTGTTTGTCATGTCAAATTCGTGGCCACTCATGGTGTCACCTGTACCATATGTTTGGTTCCCGCAGTGGAGCTTACAAAGCATTGATACGTACTTCTCGTGTTCTATTTTCTACACCAAACCTCGTTGTTTTGCCCCATGCACGGCATCACGCTACATGTTCCCGACATGTTTCACTCCAGCCACAGTCCGCCGCAAACTCACTCGCATGGCCCACTGTCGCAAGTAAGATTTACACATTCTTTATGTCTTATCAATTTGCTACCATTCGTTGTCTCCCATATCGTTCATTAGTGGCCCCTGAGGAACCTACGATTCAAACAGGTGTTGTCCTTCTACCTTATACTGCTTGCTTAAGGTACAAACAAACCAGGTATTTCTATCCTTTCTCAGTAACCCAATTCTTATTGATTGAGACCTTGCAACCATGCAAATCATCTCAGCAGTCTGATACCCTTGCTGAGACCCTTGCAACACATGACCCTTACAAAATGCAAAAAAAAAAAAAAAAAAAAGAAAAGAAAAAAAAAAAACGAAAAAAGGAAAAAAATATATTAAAAAAAAAAAAAAAAAATCCCCCCACGTAATCTCAGCCCAGCAACCTGACACCTGTTGAGACCGTTGCAACTACGCAAAATTCGTCTCCACAGCCTGACACCCTTGTTGAGACCCTTGCAAACGCAATACCGTCTCAGCAGCCCCACACTCATCGAGACTCTTGCAACCACACAAAATCGTCTCAGCAGCCTGACACCCTTGTTAAGACCCTTGCAACACATGACCCTTACAAATAAATAAATAAATAAATAAAAAAAATATAAAAAAAAAAAACGCAAAAAAAAAAAAAAAATCGCAAAAAAAAGGAAAAAATAAAAACGCAAAAAGAAATATAAAAGCGCAAAAAAAAAAAAAAAAATTGCCACCACGTAATCTCAGCCCAGCAACCTGACACCTGTTGAGACCGTTGCAACGACGCAAAATTCGTCTCCGCAGCCTGACACCCTTGTTGAGACCCTTGCAAACGCAATACCGTTTTAGCAGCTCCACACTCATGGAGACTCTTGCAAGCACACAAAATTGTCTCAGCAGCCTGACACCCTTGTTAAGACCCTTGCAAACGCAATACCGTCTCAGCAGCCCCACACTCATGGAGACTCTTGCAAGCACACAATTGTCTCAGCAGCCTGACACCCTTGTTAAGACCCTTGCAAACGCAATACCGTCTCAGCAGCCCCACACTCATGGAGACTCTTGGAAAGCACGCAAAATTCATCTCTGCAGCCTGACACCCTTGTTGAGACCCTTGCAACACATGACCCTTACAAAACGCAAAAAAAAAAAAAAAAAACGCAAAAAGAAATATAAAAAGTGCAGAAAAAAAAAAATTGTCACCACACAAACTCGGCCCAGCAACCTGACACCTGTTGAGAGCATTGCAACCATGCAAAATCGTCTCAGCAGCCTCACACCATTGTTGAGACCCTTGCACTCATCAAGACTCTTGCAACCACGCAATACCATCTCAGTAGCCTCACACCATTGTTGAGACCCATGCAAACGCAATACCATCTCAGCAGCCCTACACTCATCAAGACCCTTGCAACCACGCAATACCGACTCAGCAGCCTCACACCATTGTTGAGACCCTTGCAAACGCAATACCGTCTCAGCAGCCCCACACTCATCGAGACCCTTGCAACCACGCAATACCGTCTCAGCAGCCTCACACCATAGTTCAGACCCTTGCAAATGCAATACCGTCTCTGCAGCCCCACACTCATCAAGACTCTTGCAACCACGCAATACCGTCTCAGCAGCCTCACACCATTGTTGAGACCCTTGCAAACGCAATACCGTCTCAGCAGCCCCACACTCATCGAGACCCTTGCAACCACGCAATACCGTCTCAGCAGCCTCGCACCATAGTTCAGACCCTTGCAAATGCAATACCGTCTCAGCAGCACCACACTCATTGAGACCCTTGCAACCACGCAATACTGTCTTGAGCAACCTCCCACTCGTCAAAGACCTTTGTGACCATGCAGTCTCGCCCCAGCAACCTGGCATTCATTGAGACCCTTGCAGCCAGACAAATCATCTTTGGCCTCATGTACACTGCTGTTGGTAAAAAAAAAAAAAAAAATGGGTTCAGACGGATGTTCAGAGGCATTTGAAACGCCAATGCCTGTAACAGCTTGTAAACACTGCCAGATGCGGTAACTCATGTTTACCAGCGTTTCATTCACAGTCGTTTTCATAAAAAAATTAAAATAAAGGGGAATATTGTCTCAGCAACTTGACACTCATTTGCTAAATGTAATATCATCTCAGCTACCTCACACCCGTCTAGACCTTTGCAACCACACAATCTCATCTCAGCAACCTGACACCCGTTTAGACCTTTGCAGCCATACAAAGTCGTGGCAACCACACAATGCCATCTCAAAACAACCTCATAATCATCGAGACCTTTTGCAACCACGCAATATCGTCTCAGCAAACCAGACTGAGACCCTTGCAACCACGCAATATCGTCTCAGCAAACCAGACTGAGACCCTTGCAACTACGCAATGCCGTCTCAAAACAAACCTTCATACTCAAGGCCCCTGCAACCACACAATATCGGCCCAGCAACCTGACACTCACTGACACCCTTGCAACCGCTCAATATTGTCTGCAGTAGTATAAAACACTTTGCGGCAGGCACCTACGTGCAAACCCGAATACAAACTAAACTTGCAAACACACCTCAGTGACAAACGATCAGCCACACAAACACACAGTGGCACCCAGTTGGCCATTCATCTTCAGTGGCACGCGGGCCACTCATCTTTTCTCTGTGTTTTTTCCCTGCGGTTAGTTC
The DNA here is from genome assembly GCF_905171775.1 of Rana temporaria. NCBI lineage: Eukaryota > Metazoa > Chordata > Amphibia > Anura > Ranidae > Rana > Rana temporaria. The sequence goes on along the minus strand of NC_053494.1, from coordinate 108,998,557 downwards.
AGGTTTTCCAGCACCAGCGAGTGCACGTTGGCCTGCGAGTGCACGTTGGCCTGCGAGTGCATGTATATCGTCTTGTTGAGCACCTGTGTATTGTCTTGATTTTCTCACACCAATGCAAGATCCAGTCCAAGTTCTCAAACTAGACCAAGCATCAGTAGCAGACTTAGCTATGTGGGACAACTTCCCCATCTGATAGAACAGCATTTCAATCTTCATCCTGGCAGTGTCAGCCGAGCCACCAAAGGCTTTTGCAGCCATTTTTAGGCCGCCACTGGTTCTCCAAAACTTGGCCCCCAGAAATTCTCTTACATTTTTTCACCCAGTCTTCATCACACCTCGTGCTGCACCCCATCGTGGCAGCTGCCCAGGTCTGGGACCACACTTGAACAGGACAGACACTGTTCTTCACCACAGACAATCAGGCCACAGCCGACATCATCAATTAAGGTAGATCTAAGTCACTCCCCATCACTTCCTGCGCAGGCTCGCGCAGCTGTCACTCCGTCACCAGTTAATATCTTATGTAGACCTTTTTCCAGGCAGCTGATGCGCTTTCCTATTCCAACCTTGGAATGGATGTTTTTTCCAGCAAGAGCCTGGAGCCGACCCAACAACTATCCCTGTCCCACCATGGACATTGCTGACGATGGACTGAAGTCACATCTCACCAACGCAATCCAACTTATTAACCACTCCTTGGCACGCAACACACTGAAGGCCTATCGCACTGCTTGGAACACTAATCGCAAATTTTTGGCCCCTTGCCCCGAAGCAGCAGTTGGACACATCCTAGCCTTCATATCGTATTGCCACATGCAGCTGACCATTTCTCAATACTATCACGCCATATCTAGATGGCATCCAGCATTTCCTGTCCCTGCAGGACCCCAGTAAACCGTCAGTATTCTCGAGCCCATGCAGTCAAGTCCCTCCTACAGGGCATACAGAAGCACCAACCTGTAGTCAGTGGCAAGCGCCTACCTTTCAAGAGTCCCATCTTTAGGGACATGTCTAAAATCCTTACTCGTTCCCTGTTTAGGGCTTTGCCCAGACTAGTCACCCGAACAGCCATCTACCAGGCCTTCTACGGTTCCCTACAACCTAGTGAATTTAGTCAGCGGCTCCAGCAGTCACACACTGCTCCGACGCCACCCGACTCGCTTTCGAACCACTACACTCTCACAGTCTGCAAACGCAACAAACCAGCCCCTGGGGTTGACATCAACCTGTTTCAGACTGACAACGCCTGACGCCCAGTGACGGTGCTCGACCCACTACTGCTCCATCTACCCAGCCAATCTGATGGTAGCTCGTTGCTACCCTTTCTAAACCAGCTCCCTGAGTGTCAGCCAGTGTGTCAAGCATGTCAGAATCCTCCTAAGTAACTTGGGCTTCAAACCCCAGTCAGTTCTCTGGACATTCTTTGGAGCAGCCTCAGTTGCCTCCCAACAGGGAGTACCAGACTACGTAATCAAGATACCAGGCTGATGGAAGTCTCCTTGTTTTGCCACATACATCCCAAATCCTCATGAAGGAATGGCACAAGCCTTTACCAAGCTGGCTAAATAAATACAAGAAATCAATATAAACTATTTCCCTATCTGAGTCTTTTGCCCCCTTTTCTTGGCATACTGACCAGACCACCAAGGCACACTTCAGGTCTATTTATGTTGTAAGTCTTGTCGCGTGTTTATGTGATCCACATCTCTCTCGGTCAGAGGGTAACGACCATAAATAAGAAGGCCAGTATGGTGGCCTGAGTTTATGGGAGGAGCCCGGAGGGTATTTAAGCAGCCCACTCACACATGCTCTTTGTCGGTTCAGTGTGCGGTACTACACGTCACTGGGCCGACTCTTTCCAGCTCACCTCATGTCCGTGAGTCTGCGCATTCAATCGCATTCGACACCCTCCCGCCCTTCCCTTTTTCAGGGCACTTCTCAGCATATCCTTCTTCAATTAACTACCCATTACTTACCTTGGGTATGCCCCCTTTTCTTGGCATACTGACCAGACCACCAAGGCACACTTCAGGTCTATTTATGTTGTAAGTCTTGTCGCGTGTTTATGTGATCCACATCTCTCTCGGTCAGAGGGTAACGACCATAAATATATATATATATATGAAACACTGGGGTATTTTGGCAATGGATAAAGTGCTGAAACCCCTGTTACCTAGTGTCCCCCTGTTTATCTATAGAAAAACGCCAACTTTTGGTGACCATATAGTCAAAAAAGTATTGGATCCACCAAAGAAAATCCAGATGTTCTGGGAAAGATCAGGGTTCACAGCCTGTAGACGCTGTAAAGCATGTCGTCATGTGTCAACCCACCAAAGAGGTCTAACCCATTTTACATCTACAGCTAATGGCAAACAGTTTGAAATTAAGGAGTGCATTACGTGCTTATCAACGCGGTGTACGCCTTGGAATGCCCATGTGGGCTGATGTACATTGGCCGTACTAAAAGAACCCTATCCAAAAGAGTGTCAGAACACATTTACAACATTACTATTGGATATAGGGAACACAGTGTTTTATTACATTTCAGGGAAAAACATGATAGAAACCCAATAGGATTACAATTCTGGGGGATAGATAAGATTAACCCCAATTGGAGAGGATTCAATATGATTCGGGAAATATCTAAACGCGAAACTGAATGGCTATTTCTTACGAATACTCTCAGCCCAAATGGACTCAATATAGACCTTGATCTAAATTGTTTTATAAGCAACTATTGACAAATAGGTCCAGGATCTCTAAGGGGATGTATATACATTTTTCCACTTTTTTAGGTCTTATCTTCCTTTAATTTGACTGGATATTAATATAATTATAGCCATTACTGTAATGCACATAGTGAATACTAGGAAGTTTTAATTTGTACACTGTAATGAGAAGAGCCCAGAGGAGAGCACAACATATTTACTTTAGTTTAATGTTGAGCACTTTATGCATTTGAAGTTTTATATATCCAGTGATATGATCGATATACATGTGTATGTTTTAAAATTAATACATTTATTTTATTTTATTTTTTTATATAATTGGTCGTTATATATTCAGTCTGAGGTCATCTACAATGACGTAGTGAGTATATACGGTAATGCATTGTATATGGTGGATGTATAACATGCAGGTAGCAGACATATGTATATTGTTTAATAATAATGGAGCATACAATGCAAAGAGGATGCATATCTAGTTTCTACTTAAGTGCCGTTTAAACTATTGATAATGTGTGCTATTGCATAACTTAGTGAATTACTACATCCATGGCTTGTAGGCAGGAGATATGCATGCCAAATGTCAGCAATGAAGGACGTCCCTGTATTGAATACGGAGGAGGTCGGATTATGATGACACGATTGGTATAGAAAGTGTCAGCAGTGAAGGGTGGTTCGAGGCTGGATAGCGGAGGGGGCCGAACCACACTGACATGGACGTGGTAAACACGTCCTGCCGACTAGCTGACGATAGGCAGGTGGGCGGAGTCGATCGAACCCACTGGCCTATATAAACTATCTGTCGCTTTGTGTAGTCACGCCCTCTGAGGAAGTGAAACCAATCACAAAACGCGTCACGGTGTGGCTACGCGACGCATCGTATACACAGAGGAAACTACACCCGGGACTCACCCAGCTGGAAGCCCGTTCGGAGGAACATCCACCTGAGTGAGCTGTTGCCTTTTATCTGATGTGCATTCATTCATTTTATACCCTGTAAGCATACATGGTTTGCGGGGGAATGTTTTTATAATAAAAAGAGTTTTTACACTATATAGTACTTCTCTGCTTTACTTACATGGCCGCTTTTGATGCATGCATGCACCCACTGAACACAATCGGTATACACCTGGAGGAGAGCATTTGACGCTGCACTGAGTTGGGGCCAGGAGGAGAATGGCTGATGATCCCTGGTTAAGTGGAGAGTTCAAGGCTATATACACTTCTGTGGTCTGGTGAGTAGAATACCCTAAGGGGCACAACAGTGACAGGATTTTCTGAACACACCAGGAATGGATTTTTTTTCTTTGATATCAGTGAAGTGAACTGCACCAGTCATCACATGGTTCTCTACCACTACATAAAGACTATTTGCAGATTCTCTCAGGGGAATCACATGGATGGGTTTTCTTTGATTGATACTCCGGATTATGTATTATAGCAGATTATGAACTTTTAGTTCAGATGAAATTCTAATATTTTTTCAGCGCTTTTAATGTTTCATTGAGACATATTTTTTTATTCTACACATCATATTTATAATAGCTGCGATTCTGCTTCAATTTATTCTTATCAATAGAGTGCTAGGATCAGAATTGTCTTTGGATTTAATCTGATATATTCTTTATATTTGTCAGAAAACCTGCTGCAGGGAAAGAGTCCTAAGTTTTAAACTTAAGGACCTTTCCTATTTAGAGTAGGTGTTTTTTTTCTGGCTTGCCACTGGGGGGGGGGGGAGTAAAGAGCTGAGTTCCACTCACCATGCTCCAGAGCAGTGTCAGTTCCTTCAGACAGCACACTCCTTCCACTGCAGAAGCTCTGCCATAGACTGCTGCCTTCCTCCTCCTATCAGGCAGATATCAGGGGGATCGCCCTCACATTTGATCACTGCCATTAACCCCTAGGACGCGCGCACACGGGGCACGCTTTATACTGTTAGCAATGGGAGGGGGGGGCGGACCTGTGTGCATCCACGGGCGTGCACACGCTATTCAGATGGCTAACACAGGCAGGAAGTGATCAAAGAATCTCACAAGCCTGGAGGTTTCCTTCAAGGGACACAGCAGCGTAAAGGGCAAGTAAGATATCCATGTGGTTGGCTGAGCACTCCAAAGATAAGACACCTACTCTAGCATTAAACTGTGTGTTATTAGTTGCATACTTATATGTAGATTGCTAAACTAGTACCTTGGCTTTGCTTGGTAATATGTCTTCTCAAAGAAGAAGCTCTGGGACTAAAAACAAAAAAGCATCGCCGCCTAAGACAGGGGGCTCTAGCCGTGCCTTCTCGGTACCTTCCTCTCCCGTGATATCTGACGCACCTATATGGGAGGAGACATTACCTCTAACAGGAGTAGCAGCCTCTCCTGTGGTGCATGTGCCTGAAGACTCTCTGGCAACAGCCCTGGACAACTTAGAAGGGAGAATCGCTGCGTTAATCGCAAAGTCCTCACAAAAGTACAAAAAGCGAAGCAGATCTCCATCAGGGGATGAGGACTCGGAGAGGTCAATAAAATTAAAAGAACCCTTTTCTGCTTCCCAGGTTCTAAAGTTACAGGTGCAATGTTATGCTGAAGCGGTATGCTCTACATTCAGATTACCCTCTTCTGAATTAACTGAATCACCTGTTTCCTCTCTGGGTTCATTAAAATCCCCACAGGCTGCTTGTGCCTTTCCGATTCATCCTTTATGGAAGAATCTGTTTTATGCCGACTGGAAACACCCAGATAAGTGTTTTTCTCCTCCTAGGAAGTTTGAAGTTCTTTATCCTATGGAGAAGTTTACCAAGAAGTGGAGTCTGCCTTCTGTGGATGCAGCTATCTCTTGTGTAAATAAAAACCTAACTTGTCTGGTGGACAATGCCTAGCTAGTATTTTTCTGAGAAGAAGTTGGAATCTTTACTAAAATCTTCCTTCCTCCTGGCGGCGGTTGGTATGTGTCAGGTTTTAAAGGACCAGGTGAAACAGGGGATGAAAGATCTGACTTCGGAGCAGATCAAATTTTGGGAGAATATGCTTAGGGCCTTATGTTTCACAGTGGATGCCATTAGAGATTCTATCCAACAGGCATCTCGCCTCACGCTCCAGCTGGTGCATATGCGCGGAATTCTTTGGCAAAGGCATTGGTCGGCAGAAACCCCATGCAAAAACCTTTTGGCCAGTTTCCCCTTTCAATGGCAAAAGCCTCTTTGGGGATGATTTGGAAAAGTATATCCAAAAAATATCGAGCAGTAAAACTACCCTTTTGACAGAGAAGAAGAAGAATAAGCGTCCTTGTTTTAAACATTCTCTCTCCTCGGCTCCTGGTAGAACTACCTCCAGCCAGTGGTGACGGCATTTTCAGCCAGCCACAAAGGCTAAAGAAGACCAGGCCCAGAAGAACAAGAAGCCGTGGGGTTCAAAAGCTAACAAGCAAAACCCCAAAGCCTCTTTATGAAGAGGCGCCCCCGCTTGGCCGAGTGGGGGGACGGCTCCGTCAGTTTTCAGCGGCATGGCAGACAGAAATCCAGGACAAGTGGGTATTATCCACAGTAACAGTAGGGTACAAAGTAGAATTTCGAGAGATCCCGTCTTCTCAGTTCCGAAGTTCAAGGCTCTCCAAAGATCCACTAAAAAGAGGATCCTTCTTCAAAGGATTGTATCACTTGCTGTCTCAGGGGGTGATCACAGAAGTACCCCTAAAGGAGCAAGGTTCAGGTTTTTATTCAAACCTCTTTGTGATTCCAAACCAAATGGAGACATCAGACCCATTCTGGATCTAATATCTCTAAATCAGTTTCTGAACATTCGCCATTTCCGAATGGAAACTATTCGATCCACTTTACAAGGCGGAGAATTTATGGCGTCTATAGACATCAAGGACGCATATTTACATGTGCCTATCTTTACCGCTGACTAAAAATTCTTAAGGTTCGCGGTAGAACATCGGCACTTCCAGTTTGTGGCTCTTCCCTGTGGTGTGGCTACCGCTCCCCGGGTATTTACAAAGGTGCTAGCCCCTCTGTTGGCAAATCTGAGGGCACAGGGCAATACGGTAACAGCCTATATAGATGACTTACTTGTGATAGATCAGTCAGCGGAAGGGTTAGATCATGCTGTGCTCACTACAGTAAAGTACCTGGAGCATTTAGGATGGATCATGAACCTACAAAAGTCCTCTCTACAAACCCAAAGAAGGGTAAAGTATTTGGGCATGATCATAGACACAGCCCAAAGCAGGGTATTCCTGCCAGAGCCAGAGATCAAGTCTCTAAAGGACCTGATCTACAAGGTCAAGGCAAAGAAGGGGCCATCTATTCGCCTTTGCATGAGGCTATTAGGGAAGATGGTGGCCTCTTTCGAGGCTGTCCCTTATGCCCAACTTCATTCGACACTACTTCAAGGCAGTAAGGTCCAAGCTCTGGATTTACCCATGCGCCTTTCTCCACAAGTGCGCCAAAGCTTCAGTTGGTGGTTTAAAACCAAGAACTTGCGGAAAGGAAGATCCTTTCTCCCAGTCACCTGGAAGGTGGTGTCTACGGATGCCAGCCTAATGGGCTGGGGAGCAGTGTTAGAAGAAGCTTCAGCCCAGGGAATCTGGGCCAAGACCGAAGAGAACCTGCCCATCAATATACTGGAGATTCGGGCAGTATACTTAGCCCTCAGAACCTGGACACACAGGTTACAGGGCCACCCTGTTCGGATTCAATCCGACATTGCAACTGCAGTAGCTTACATCAATCACCAAGGAGGCACCCGCAGTCAGGGTGCTCAGAATGAGGTGAATCAGATTTTGGCATGGGCAGAAGATCATGTTCCTTGTCTCTCTGCAATCTTCATTGCAGGGGTAGAAAACTGGCAAGCTGACTATCTGAGTCGCCAGCAGTTGTTACCAGGAGAGTGGTCTCTCCACCCCGACATCTTTCAGGTAATATGCCAGAAATGGGAAACCCCCGGATGTTGACTTGCTAGCTTCCAGGTTCAACAGGAAGTTGGACAACTTTGTATCCAGGACGAGAGATCCTCTGGCCTACGGATCGGATGTGCTAATAATTCCCTGGAATCAGTTCTCACTGATCTATACATTTCCTCCGATCGCCGTCTTACAAGGGCTACTTTGCAGGATCAAGAAGGAGGGAATTCCAGTAATCCTAGTGGCCCCAAATTGACCCAGAAGGCCCTGGTACTCCAAGATCATAAAGATGAAGGTAGGAAGACCTTGGAAGCTTCCGCTTCGTCACGACCTGCTGTCTCATGGTCTAGTGTTCCATCCTTCCTTACAGAAGCTAAATTTGACGAAACGAGGGATCTCGGGTCCAGTGCTTTCTACACTTATTAATGCTAGAAAGCCAGCCTCCAGGCTTATCTACTATAGAGTCTGGAAGGAATGTTTCCTGGTGTGAAACCAAGAAATGGAATCCTCAGAAGTATGACATAAGTAGAATTCTCGACTTTTGGCAATTAGGAATGGATATGAAATTAGCCCTTAGTACCATCAAGGGTCAAATATCAGCTCTATCAGTCTTTTTTCAAAGACAGCTGGCATCTCATTCCCTAGTTTGGGCTTTCATTCAGGGGGTACTGCGGATCAATCCATCAGTCAATTCTCCATTGGGCCCAAGGGATTTGAATTTGGTATTGTCATTGTTACAAAGGCAACCTTTTAAACCGATTCCCCATATTCCTTTGATAATTTTGAGCAGGAAATTGGCCTTATTGATTGCTATCTCTTTTGCTAGGAGAGTATCAGAATTAGCAGCTCTTTCTTGTAAAGAGCCATATTTAATTTGTCACAAGGACAAGATTGTTCTACAACCCCATCCTACCTTTTTACCAAAGGTGGTGTCTGCATTTCATTTGAATCAAGATATTGTTCTGCTTTCCTTTTTTCCTGATCCGCAGACAGCGGAGGAAAAGTTATTGCACTCGCTAGATGTAGTGAGAGCAGTAAAGGTGTATCTGCAGGCAACCACTCAGATACGTAAAACAGATGTTTTGTTTATTTTGCCAGATGGTCCCAAGAAGGGACATGCGGCATCAAAATCCACCATTTCTCTGTGGATTTGACAAGTAATTATTCAAGCTTATGGTTAAAAGAACAGGATTCCTCCTTTTTCTGTTAAGGTGCACTCGACCAGAGCTATAAGTGCTTCATGGGCAGTGCATCGCTAGGCTTCGATGGCGCACATCTGTAAAGCTGCAACTTGTCTTCAGTCCATACATTTACCAAATTCTATCAAATAGATGTAAGAGGACATTAAGGATTCTGCCTTCGGGCATAGTGTGCTGCAGGCAGCAGTCTAGGGCTTCTTGTCTGTTTACGGCCTGCTTGTACGGTAAAGAAAATAGGATTTTTTAATAACAGCTTACCTGTAAAATCCTTTTCTTGGAGTACACCACGGGACACAGAGGTCCCCCCTTCTTATGGGAACCTTACTGCTTTGCTACAAAACTGAGGTACTTCCCTTAGGGGAGGGGTTATATGGAGGGGAACTTGTCTTCATTGGTTGTGCCAGTGTCCAATCACCTCTGGTGACCATACAATCCCACTATGTAATGAATAGAGACTGTGTCCCGTGGTGTACTCCGAGAAAAGGATTTTACAGGTAAGCTGTTATTAAAAATCCTATTATGTAAACACTGATTCAAAAAAGCATTCCTCAGATAGACAGATTGAAATCCAAACTTGGCAAAAGGAAAGGAGGGATGAAGATGTTTTACATCCACATGAGGCACAAGGGAGGGAGCTGTAATGTTACTGGCCGTGTTTTTTTGTTTTGTTTTGTTTTGTTCAAAGTTTTGGCGCATCTTGGGTGCAATCATCATCAACCTTCTGGTATTGGCAGTGCTATTCTCTAAGCCAGTTGTTCTCAACTTCAGTCCTCAAGTATCCCCAACAGGCCATGTTTTGGGAATTTCTCTTAGTTAAAATAGCAGTCCAAAATACCAAGCCATTGACTCGTATTTAAAGCACCTGTGCAAGATAAAGGAAAACCTGCAAACATGGCCTGTTGGGGGAGGACTGAGGTTGAGAACCACTGCTCTAAGCCACCACTAGGTGGCCTTGTGTGGTTCTCCACTCTTCCCTTATGGATATTAGTAGATCTGTCTGGGTTGTGGACGAGCGATGTTACGGGTACGATAAGATGAACTTTGTTGATGTTGCAAAATTTTCATATTATTATTAATGGATATATAATCTATTTGGTGTTATCCTTGATGTACTTCTGTTATATTCAAGTTCATCTGTATACATATTCATCCATGTATTTGATTTATTTGTCCAGGTGTGGTAGCACATATCTCCCGAAGAAGCCTTTTAAATGGCGAAACATGTTGGGATTGCTGCACCATGACAAGCAATTGTAACCAATTTGTAATGTGGATATCAAATATGAAATGATCCAATGTTTTTTAATATTTTCTGATTCTCTTTACCTGTGTTTTAACATATAATATATGAAACAAACTGATTTTGTATCAGATGCTGTGATCTAAGTTATTGGCATCTAAAAAATCCCAACTCTCCCATAGAGCATTTTCTTGTGTCTTGTTCAGTATTAAATGGTGTTTCTGCTAAACCCACAAGAGTATCCCAATACTTTGAAAGGCACACACTTGTTTATTTAAGGTCCCACAGTTAACAGTGCATGTCAGAGCACAAACCAAGCCATGAAGTCCCAAGGTATTTTCGGTAGACCTCCAAGACAGGATTGTATATAGGTACAGATCTGGGGAAGGGTACTGAAAAATGTTTGCAGCATTGAAGGTCCCAATGAGCACAATGGCCTCCATCATATGTAAATGGAAGAAGTTTGGAACCACCAGGACTCTTCCTAGAGCAGACTGCCCAGCCAAACTGAGCGATTGGGGGAGAAGGGCCTTAGTCAGGGAGTTGACCAAGAACCCGATGGTCACTCTGACAGAGCTCCAGCATTTTTCTGTGGAGAGAGGAGAACCTTCCAGAAGAACAATCATCTCTGCAGCACTCCACCAATTAGGCCTGTATGTAGAGAGGGTAGACGGAAGCATTTGCTCAGTAAAAGTCACATGACAGCCCGCCAGGAGTTTGCCAAATGGCACCTGAAGGACTCTCAGACCATGAGAAACAAAATTCTCTGGTCTGATGAAACAAAGATTGCACTCTTTGTCCTGAATGGCAAGCGTCATGTCTTGAGGAAACCAGGCACTGCTCATCACCTGCCCAATACCATGTTTTTCAGCGGTAGAACTGGGAGACTAGTCAGGATCGAGGGAAAGATGAATGCAGCAATGTACAGAGACATCCTTGATGAAAACCTGCTCCAGAGCGCTCTGGACCTCAGACTGGGGCAAAGGTTCATCTTCCAACAGGACACTGACCCTAAGCACACAGCCAAGATAACAAAGGAGTGGCTGTGGGACAACTCTGTGAATGTCATTGAGTGGCCCTGCCAGAGCCCAGACTTGAACCCAATTTAACATCTCTAGAGAGATCAGAAAAGGACTGTGCACTGGTGCCCCTATCCAACTTTATAGCATCATACGCAAAAAAGTCTTGATGCTGTAATTGGTACCAAAGCTGCTTCAACAAAGTATTGAGCAAAGACTATAACTAATTATCTACTTGTTTTTTTTTGTTCATTTTTTTATTTTTATTACATATGCAAAGGTTTTAAATAAACTTATTTCATATTTTTGAGGAAAACGATGAATTTAATCAATTTTGGAATAAGGCTGTAACATAACAAAATGTGGAAAAAGTAAAGCGCTGTGAATACTTTCCAGGAGGCACTTTATATATACATATTGTAAGCAGGGAACAGGTAGCTCCCTGGGATAAGCATATGGTTTTGGGACTAACCCAATGGGACTAGACCAGTCACTATTGATCTACTTAATGACATCTAGCTCCAGCATCCTTTTAACTTCATCACTGATGTCCTTTCTCCTAGCTTCAGGAATTCAGTACGGTTTGAGCTTGACACGAACCCCAGGTTCAGTAACATTATCATGCTGAACAGCTGAAGTCGTACCAGATATTTTTGAAATTTTATCTCTATTCCTTATCAGAAACTCTCTAGCTTCTTGTTTTTGGGTGTCTGGAATAGTGACCCCTGGGACCAGAGAGGACTCGGTACCCCTAGGAGTTACAGGGATGGACCTCACAGTCAATGCCAGCCTATTCTTTCAATGATTTAACATGTTTATATGGTATAACTGCTCAGGCTTTTACCTGGTTAATACACTTTGTAATTTGCTTTCCCAACTTCAATTATTTCGAAGTGACCCTGCCCATTAGCCAGGAACTTGCATTCAGAAGTGGGAACTAACACCAGGACCCTGTCACCAGGTAAGAAAACACACAGTCTGGCCCCCCTTTTGTTTATTCTCTGTGGGGCTGCTTAGACCTGCAGTAAGTGTTATTTTACCATAAGCATGATCGCTGCAATCCTGTCCTGCATATGAGCGATATGCTCAATGACACTTTTGTGGGGTGTCTGCTCCCCCTTACAGGTTTCCTTGGCTATGTCTAAGAGTCCCCAAGGGTGTCTCCCATCTCAGAAGGACCAGCTGTTGACCATCTGTGCTCGAACGGCCAAAGTGACACCAAGATGCGCCAGGATTTCCTGCTTGACCCTCTCATATTCTCTTGCTTCTGCCACCTCTAGATTCTCCAGTAAGTAAGGGGACGACCAGTCCAGCCCACTGGGTTTTAGGTCAACCTTCCCTCTCAACGGTCCTTTCAAACATCAGCAAAAAGGCCTCTGGCTCATTATCTGCAGTCATCATGGAGAGAAAGATACCCACATGGATGGCTGAGGGCTTGTCTCCAACACTTTAAATTTTAGCGGATGACCACTTCGCCAGCATCTCCACAACCTCAGTCAGAGTTTTCCTATCCCTTTTGCAGCAGTGACTAGCTGTTCACAGAGGCCCAGATTCTCGTAGAATGGCGTAAAACTGGGCGGGCGTAACGTATCTGATTTACGTTACGCCGCCGCAAGTTTTTCAGGCAAGTGCTTTATTCAAAAAGCACTTGTGTGTAAATTTGCGGCGGGGTAACATAAATCACCTGAGGGAATTCAAATTCGGCGGGTAGGGGGCGTGTTTCATTTAAATGAAGCACGTCCCTGCGCCGAACCAACTGCGCATGCGCCGTCCCTAAAATATCCCGGCGTGCATTGCTCTAAATGACGTCGCAAGGACGTCATTGGTTTTGACGTGGACGTAAATTACGTCCAGCACCATTCACGGACGACTTACGCAAACAACGTAAATTTATAAATTTCGACGCGGGAACGACGGCCATACTTAACATTGGTTGCGCCTCATATACCCAGGGGCAACTTTACGCCGGGACAAGCCTAACGTAAACGTTGTAACTTTACTGCGTCGGCCGTGCGTACGTTCGGGAATTCGCGTATCTAGCTAATTTGCATACTCAATGGGGAAAACGACGGAAGCGACACCTAGAGGACAACAAAAAAAATTGCATTTAAGATCCGACGGCGTAAGAGACTTACGCCTGTCGGATCTAATGGATATCTTTGCGTAACTGATTCTAAGAATCAGTCGCATAGATACGACGGCCCAGATTAGGACTTACGACGGCGTACATGGCGCTGCGCCGTCGTAAGCCCTTTGAGAATCTGGGCCAGAGCCTCTGCATTTGCTCCTGTACGGCACCAATCTGTTGGCACAGCGCCTTTGTTTACTTCTGTGTGACAGCATTGGCTTGCTGTTGGGCAGTGTTTGCTTGCTGCTGTGGAGCGTTAGATAACACCAACAGTTTAAGTATAGGGCGAGGGATAAGAGATTTCTCAGCGTTTAGAAGATCAGGGGTGATAGAGCACTTATATCGGCCGGTTGGTTCGTCTGTACAATGGAACTTTACTACCCATGGGTCATTCGGTATAGAAAAGCCTTGAATTACTTGGATCCAATGTAGAATCAAAGACCAGTATGGATGTACTGTATTAGTGGGCATTTCCAACATATGTTACCATTGCACCACAGCCTCTCCAGCATAGAGCTGGCAAATCTGGGAAAAGGCCATGAGATGAAGTGGGGTGAGATGCCATGTTGTCAACATTTTGTAATTGACTTTAGCAGCCCTTGAGGAAATGGAAGAAATGTGTAAAATGAAGTACAGTAGAATGTTGGGCATCCGTGAAGAACCAGTTCCCAGGCCCCTACGAAGTTAGGAGCCAAGGTGGAGTCTAGGTCCAACAAGGCTGTGTAAAATTGGGAAATAGTTTTCTGTGGGGGTTGGGAACTTGCAAGGATTTTTTCCACTGGTGTAAGATCCGCAATAGAGCGTAGAAGTTTTGGTAGGGATTTAATGAATTGAAATACAGTGGCTGAGCGTGTCTCCAATAGTCCATAAAAGAGGGAGAGGTGGATTGGATAACGGAGTGTATAGGCAATGGCCCATTTGAATTTAATACGTGGTGAAGAAGAGTATTGGGACTTGGCAGCCAATGATGGAACTGTGGGTCCAGTTGGCCTGGAGGGAAATAGAAGTGGCTTTTCAAAGGCATCGGGGTAAGTTGTACTTCCAGCCATGGGTTTTGTGCAGAGAGTTTCATATAGATATAGAGGACCATATCAGGGGAGACGTGAGTTCTGGAAAGTTCCTATAGTTCTTAGGCCTTGTACACACGAGCAGACATGTCTGAAGAAAACGGTCCGCGGACCGTTTTCATCGGACATGTCTGCTGGGAGCTTTTGGTCTGATGTGTGTACACACCATCAGACCAAAATCCCAGCGGACAGAGAACGCGGTGACGTAGAAGACACCAACGTTCTCTGACACGGAAGTTCAATGCTTCCACGCATGCGTCGAATCAATTCGACGCATGTGCGGGATTTCGGCCGCTGGTTATACGTCATAACCAGCGGACATGTCCGATGAGTCGTATTAACCATCGGACATGTCCGACCGACAGGTTTGCAGCGAACAAGTTTCTTAACATGCTAAGAAACTTTTGTCCGCTGGAAACCTGTCCGCTAGGCCAGGAAACCTGTCCGCTAGGCCGTACACACGGTCGGACATGTCCGCGGAAACTGGTCCGCGGACCAGTTTCAGCGGACATGTTTGGTCGTCTGTACGAGGCCTCAGGGATCCAAATTTGTAAAGCCTTGTACACAAGTATGGCTTTCCCGGCTGACTTTTTACCACCAGGAAACCCGAGGGGAAAACCAAGAACCTGCTCTGTAACTTTTTCCCCCTACACACGACCGGGCTTACGAGGCTTGAGAATGGATCTGAATCACTTAGGTCATGCTCTAGTTGGACCCATAGTTTAGTGGCAGTATGATGCTTCCAATCTGATATTCTATGCAGAATCACAGATAAATAATATTTTTTTTAAATCTGGGAGAGCTAAGAGCGTTAAAGCTGTTATAGCTGCAATGGGGGGGCGGGGGCAACTCAATAGTGAACCCTACGGACTAAGACTGGGATGTCATTAAAGTTTATGTGTATGTAAAAGCAGGAGTCCCATTACTTTCGGTAATATAGTGTGTGTGTGTGTGTGTGTATATATGTGTACAAAACAGCTCTTTCCTTCAGAGCAGAAACAGATCGGATCGGAGTGGTCTTGTATCGAGTGCCTGCTGTTAAAATCTCTCTCATCCCGGGTCCCCGAGGAATTAAAGGCTGCAGCTAGGGGTATAGCCAAACGTCTGATTTGCTTGCCCTCTGGTAAGCGGCCATTCATTTTCCGGTGGAGGGTCACCTATTTGCCATATATGTCACTTGGTGGTGTAGACTTGGGACATTATCTACAGGATTGTATCAAGGAGAATCTTATGAATAAGTGCTACACCTTGCCTTCCTATGGACTGTTTTTAAAAAAAAAAATAGATTTATGGTGTAATATACATGGATATTGATTTTAATACACCAACTCTCTAGGAATCTTGTCAAGAATTGTGTAATAATTGTGGCGCGGCTTTTCTGTTTTTTGTATAATTTTTGTGTATCGCACGCCAGCTGCTGCCTTAGTGTGTCTATCTTGGGATTATTAGCGCAGTTTTTTGTTTTCCATATATATATATATATATATATATATATATATATATATATATATATACAGTACAGACCAAAAGTTTGGACACACCTTCTCATTCAAAGAGTTTTCATAGACTATGAAAATTGTAGATTCACACTATGAATTAACACATGTGGAATTATACATAACAAAAAAGTGTGAAACAACTGAAAATATATTTCATATTCTAGGTTCTTCAAAGTAGCCACCTTTTGCAGCAGACAGTGATAACAGCTTTCATTTCAATAGCCGTGTTCCCGCTGCGCACCGTCATATACAGCCCTGCCCCCTGGCCGGGGAACTTTGATAGGCAGATCACCCGTCCAATCCCGGTGACGGGTGATCTGTAAATCAAAGTCAAGGGACAAGGGAGCGGGGCTGTATCTGACAGCAAGCGGCGGGGGAAAAAAGCTATTGAAATTAAAGCTGTTATCACTGTTCCCCCCGCTGCGCTCTGAACACCTGGGCGTCTCTCTCTCTCTCTTCCCCCTCCGGCCTCCGTGATCGCTGGGAGAAGGACTCCCATTTGACACAGGCTGACGGCTCGCCCCCCCCGACTCCCAGGCAGCCCTTCCTCGCCAGACCTCAGAATCCACTCGCAAATGCGAGCAGTCGAGTGGATTTTTTAAGGGCTGATATATATATATATATATATATATGTGTGTGTGTGTGTGTATATATATGTGTATATATATATATATATATATATATATATATATATATATATATACACACACACACATACATACATACAGTATATATACACATGACATTATAGTAATTTTGGGCATATGGTAAAAAAAAATCCCTTTAATTTTATGGAACAGTAGTTTTAGGCCTCTTGCACACTGCAGTTGAAATAGCTCAGTACAGCATATTTTTTGACTGCACTTAAATACAGCTCATTAGTTATAATGAGCCTAGGCACACTGACATGTAAACAAGCGCCGTGTATTCTTCAGTAAAATAAAGATAGAAAAATCTGCATTTTTGGTCAGTAACTCACGCCTCATTCGCGCAGATTTGCACAGTTTTGTTAATTTACATTGACTTGACCCATGGTCAACGCGAGAACAAGCTTCCACACATGCGTTCATATTTGCGCTAATATTGCATGCAAAAAAGTCTGAAAAAGTAGATGCTCAAACAGGAGAATAGTGTGCAAGAGGCCTTAAAATATAGGTGTCTTCCAAATCCTGAAAAACTACAATCATACATTAACTGTGTGGTGTTTCACTTTGCTGTTTTCACCACTCACTACTTGTCGTTATGGTTCATTTATCATGTTCTTCTGTGACTTGGTATAGTATTCACTTGATTACTTCTCCTTTTTTGTGATTGTTCTTTGTCCTTCTAAAGGGCAATAATAGTTAAAGTGTATGTATACGTCAACAGTGAACTTCTTTTTTCTCTCCTTTACGATTGAAAGGGATTATTATATCTTTTTGATAAGTGCAGATATGTTGTGAACCGTTATCTTCCCCAGCTCTGCCTCTGCTAACTCTTAGAGCCTATTCACACATGTGGCAGTTACCTGAGTGGTAAAATGCAGGCAACTGCAAAGACACATAGAAAATAATCGTTTTCTATGTCATTTTCACATCAGAATGCTGTGGTTCTCTCTGTTGCATAGCAGTGCAATTTTATGAAACATGTTTGCGTTATATCACACTGCAACACACAAACGCGTGTAAATGCATCAAAAGGCACCACACTACAATGCACTTTTCACCCACACCAATAGGTCAGCGGAAACGTGCCTTTAAAAAATATATATTTTCAGAAAAGCATGCATAAAAATGCAAGAAAGACGCATGAAATGTGCCAAAATGCGAGGCACGTTTTTATGTATGTTGTAGTACGAATGGGTCCTAAATGTGGCACATTGTTCCCAGGTAGCTACAACACCTCTTTCCATTGTTGTGGGGAAGATGAGGGAGGGAGGTGAGCATTGTCACCCTAGGACAGGAATCATATTACTCTCTAGATCAGCAGGTGAAACTAATGGAATAAAGCCTGAAAATAGAAAACTAATGCAGCCACATCCAAGGACTGGTAAGCTGCAATATATTATATTATATTGTTTTTTTGTTTTAGAATACGGTACACTATAAATGCTAGAGGTATTCATTTTCATCAGTAGTTGCTTTCATGTACACAACAGCAAAAATGTCAAGGGGAAACTGATTCATTTTTTATGCAAGTTGTTTTAGTCTTGTACATCAATAGAACTGTTAGGGGAAACTGAGCATTTAGCCTCCATGTATGGGGGTCTGGTGTTTAGCTACAGGCAGAGGGCACAGGTGCCCCATCCAGCCCCACTGTTTGCAGCCTGTCAAACTCTAAGAGGCTGACAACTGCTGCGGCTGGATGGTGCACCTAGCTGTATGAATGTTTATTTCAGATTATTTCAGATTACAATATAAGAAGAAGGGATGGTTCCCCCAGGTTTTTTTTTTAAGCGGCATGCTGTGCTTAGTCAAGAGGGTAGTAAAATCAAATCTCATCTTTTATTAAGCAATAAATAACATAAGAGTACAAAAATGGTTTGAAAATTGTACACTCTGGTTACAAAACATTCTATAAAATGTACCATCAATGGCCATTCTGGGTGTGGAAAACTGGCAGGCGGACTACCTGAGTCGCCAGATGCTGGACCAAGGAGAATTGTTTCTACACCTGGAGGTGTTTCAGCTCCTTTGCCCAAGATGGGACATGCCAGACGTAGATCTCCTGGCGTCACGACTCAATCAGAAGGTATTGAGGTTTGTAGCCAGGTCAAGAGACCCATGGGCGGATGCGACAGATGCGTTAGTGGCGCCGTGGAGTCAGTACCGGTTAATCTATGCCTTCCCTCCTCTAAAGCTCCTGCCTCTTATGCTTCGCAGAGTGGAGGCACAGGGGGATTCCTATGATCCTAATTGCTCCGGATTGGCCTTGGCGTCCTTGGTACGCAGATCTAGTGCGGCTAGTAGCAGACGTCCCTTGGCGTCTACCGCTGAGAGAGGACCTGCTGTCACAAGATCCCATACTGCATCCTGCTTTACAGTCGCTGCAGGGGGTTTGGCATGTGGCCCCTCCGGCCTGTCCCCCACTACCTCCGTGGGGATTTGAATAGCAGACGCACCTTGGCATCTACCGCTACGAGAGAACCTGCTGTCGCAAGGTCCCATAGGTCATCCTGCTTTACAGTCAATGGCTTTAATGGCATGACCTCTAGGTGCCTCAGAAACCACCGTTTGAGAACATTAGGGAAGTTCCCTTGTTGACACTTTTTTTAGAAAGTGGTTGTAACGGAATGGCCGTGGGACCCAGAGGCTCTGGAAGGGTGTGGGGTACTCCTGTTTCAGCTTCACCGATGACTTGTGTGTCTAAAGTCATCCTATGTCCACTAGGGGCATAGGATGACTGAGAAATGATATCTTGGACTGCATGAGATGGGGCAGTAATGATAATTCACCATGTATTCCAGGATGTCTTGAAATATTACTGTTTGTTGATTCTGAACCTAACAGGTCAATTAAAAGAGTGACTCATTCCATGTGGGAACACAGACTGTTAAGGTGTTAATATCGTCTGCTACTGTAATGTAAATTAACCTTAGTATGGCTTCCAAGAACCTTTCATAGGGTTATGCTAATTGATACCGTATTGTGTGAAAGTTCTATTGATGATAGATGTGTGTTGTGAGTTAGCACAGTCTAAAGGTCAGATGTCTGACTTGTCAGCTGTAGTTAATTAGCTCCTGTAAATTATGTCTACTAAATGAATGTGTATTGTATAGCAGGTGAGAGAAGCCGGAGTCATGATGTCTACCTAAAAGATGTGTATTGGAGGCTCGTTAGGAACCATTGTGTAATGTTGTGGGTGGAGTTGAGTCATTGTTCATATTTAGTTGCTGACTGTATATAAAGAGCCTGAGTTTCTCATTAAAGTATCTATTCCTGTTGAACCAGAGAACAGAGCTGTGTGTCTCGTTTCTGGGGGGGAAATCCGTATGTGGCATCCCTTGGACGTTGTCCGAGCTCCGAGAATTTACTTGTCTGTTACTGCTCCGTTCAAAAGTTCAGACTCACTGTTGGTTTCAGTATCTAGTCCCAAAAAGGGCCCAGCAGTCTCATCGGCCGCCATTTCGAGGTGGATCCGACAGATCCTGATCAGGCTAAGCCATAAAGGGTCGGGCGCCTCCTTGTCACGATGCATTCGACCAGGGCAATGGTGCCTCTTGGGCTTTCTGACATCAAGCGTCTGTTTGCCAGGTGTGTAAAGCGGCGACCTGGTCGCCCGGTCACACTTTTACTAAACTTTACAAGTTGATGTGAGTGCATCTTCGGAAGCTTCTTCGGCCGCAAAGTTTTGCAGGTGGCTGTTTAGAGTTACAACTCCTCTGTTGAGGAGCTCTGTTTTGGGGTGAAGTTTAATTTTATGCTTCCCATCCCTCATTTTGACACTGCTTTGGGACGTCCCACTATGTCATGATTAAGGCTGTGTCCATCCATGAACGAAAGAGAAAATAGGATTTTATGCTCACCATAAAATCTTTCTCTGAGTTCCTGGATGGACACAGCACCCACCCTTCTCTTTTTTTAAAATTTGTACTGCTTGCTACGAACTGAACTGCTTGGTGCAGGCTGAGAGGATATAGTTAGTGGTACCGCACCGTGGGCGGGGCGGTTCAGCTTTGAAGTTAACACTTTCTGTCTAGTCACTCCTAAAGATAGGCTATTTCCCACTATGTCAAGATTAAGGCTGTTTCCATCCATGAACTCAGAGAAAGAGATTTTACGGTGAGCAAAAAATCAAATTTTTCCCCAAAAAAAGTGCGCTTGTAAGACCGCTGCGCAAATACGGTGTGACAAAGTATTGCAACGACCGCCATTTTATTATCTAGGGTGTTAGAATAAAAAATATATATAATGTTTGGGGGCTCTAATTAGAGGGAAGGATATGGCAGGGAAAACACTTGGGAAGCTCCATTAGAATTGCTGGTTTACTTGTCATGCCAATGGCCACTACAAGATGGCACAAGATCACAGAAGGAAGCTTATGCCTGCAGAAGGCTGCAAAGCCGCGGCCTCAATTACTGGCCGGCGCGGCCCACTGCGATCGCGCGGTGGGGGCGCATCACGGCGTCAGGCCGCGCGCCGGTAATCCAGGCCGCGGCTTTGCTGCCTTCTGCAGGCCTAAGCTTCCCTGGGCGCCAGGTCGCTAATTCTAGTCGCAATTGTGACCGGGCGCCTGGATTTTGTCGAGCCCTGCTTTAAAGAGCTGTGGGCTTATGGAGTATACTAAATCCTGCATTGAGTAGTAATGGGTGTTCTGATGAGTTAAACCAACATTTTTCTTTTTGGATAAATGTATTTGGACAGTCCTTTTGGACTTTTTTTTGCACATTAGGTATAAAAAACACAAAAAATAAAATGTTTAAGACGCATATTAATATTATGAAAATTGGAAATGTTCAAAAGCACTTTTGTTCTCCCCTCCCTTCCTTCCATAATATAAACACATAGCTAAAAATTAAAAAAACACATAAAACGCTATCACCAAGAAAGCAGGCCCATCTTTCACCTCACCCCAGCCCTTTTTTTCTCCCCTGCTGAGTGCCCCCACAGTAAATTGCTTGCTATGGGGCCACTCATGCAGGCTTGCTCCCACCCCACCCCTTGCTTCTACCTCACTATCTGTGTTAGCAGCAGGAGCCAATAGATCCCACTGCTGTCTCTAAACCTATGAGGAGGGAGAGAGCTGAAAGAGCCACTGCTCTCGTGCACATTGCTGGCTCAAGATCAGGCTCAGGTAAGTATAAGGCGGGCTTGCGGGAGGGGAGCTGCACACAGAAGGTTTTTTACCTTTAATACATAGAATTCATTGAGGTAAAAAACGTTCTGCCTTTAGAACAACTTTAACATGTCCTTTATTAACCACTTCAATACAGGGCATTTTCACCCCCTTCCTGCCCAGACCAATTTTCAACTTTCAGCGCTGTTACACTTTGAATGACAATTGCGTGGTCATGCAACACTGTAACCATATGAAATTTTGATAATTTTTTCCCCACAAATAGAGCTTTCTTTTGGTGGTATTTGATCACCTGCGTTTTATATTTTTTGCGCTTTCAACAAAAAAACAGCGACAATATTTTTTACTTTTTGCTTTAATAAATATCCCATTTAAAAAAATAAAAATAATTGTTTTTCTCAGTTTAGACCGATACATATTATTCTACATATTTTTGTTAAAAAAAAAATCGCAATAAGCATTGGTTTGCGCAAAAGTTATAGCGTCTTCAAAATAAGGGATACATTTATGCCATTTTTATTGTTATTTTTACTAGTAATGGCGGGGATCTGCGATTGTAATCGTGACTGCGATATTGCGGCGGACACTTTTGACACTATTTTGGGACCATTCACACTTATACAGCGATCAGAGGTATAAAAATTCACTGATTACTGTATAAATGTGACAGGCAGGGAAGGGGTTAACACTAGCGGGCGAGGAAGGGGTTAAATGTGTATCCTAGGGAGTGATTCTAACTGTAGAGGGAGGGGACTCACAAGAGAAGGGAGACTGATCGGTGTTCCTTATACTGGGAACACACCATTGGTCTCCTTTCCTCTGACAGGACGTGGATCTGTGTGTTTACACACACAAATCCACGGTCTTGCTGTATTCACGGGCAATCGCGGTTGTCCGGTGGACATCGCGGCCGCCAGACATGTGCATCGAGGCTCGGGAAGGAAAATAAGTCATACGACGCTGGCCGTCATATCACTATGCGCGGTAGGGAAGTGGTTAACTAAGCATTGCTTTTGCATTTACATGTTGTAGAGCAATGATACTATTCCGATATTAAAATGTTAACAAACATGATATACTTACCTGTTCTGTGCAATGGTTTTACACAGGGCAGCCCCAATACACCTCTTCTTGAGCCCCCCCGTTGGCGCTCCTGGCCCCTCTCCTTCATCCAGTGCCCCTATGCTACGGATCTGCTTAGTAAGAAGGGACAGCGCATAGAGAGAGAGACAATGCTCTCATGCAAAGCGCTGGGTCGTGATGGGGCTCAGGTAAGTATAAGGGGGAACTGGATATGGACATACATGCATGAAGGTAAAAAAAAGTAACCCTGTAGAACCACTTTAATGTTAGAAAATGTGTCTCAATCCAGTGAATTTGCACATGTATTAGGTCAGCAAATGTGCTTTATAACTGCAGTGAAAGATTCACCAGCACTTTATAAATAATGCCACTGTGTTGTACTGATTTTAAAGCTAAAATCTATCCTTTTAGGTTAAAAGTCTGCTGCTGTATTACATAATCAGATGTATTGCACTGTGCAGGGCATTAGTTCAGGATCAAAAATTAATGACAATGAACTGAGGAAAGCACAGGAATGAATTTCCATCTGCTTCTCTTAATGTGCACTGGAGCTTTGGTGCACATTAAGAGGATGTAATGCCAATAGTCCCATATGGCAATGGTTAAATTACATATATGCCAGTGTTTTTACATTATGAAATAAATCAAGCATAGTAAGCAATACAACTGACATTATCTTTTATAAAATGTCATATACTTGTTACATACACAATTATATTAAAGATTTATGTTCCTAAATCATTCTACCGTTTACATATTTTAAATAGGCTTAGTGTTCAATAAATGTAATTATGTTTTTTCAATAAATAAAAAATAGTATTTCCCCTGTATGGATCTGTTACTTATCATCCAAACAAATTTATTTACATTTGAGTTTTTTTAAATGTACTATATTAGTTCTTCAGCTGAGTTTTCCCAATAACGTATCCTTTACTAATAATGTATTTTGTGGCTTCTGTAGATAACATGGCAACACAGGCAGAATTAAAAATGCATTTTAGGTTAGATAGGGCGGTGCCAATTCCCTGCCAACTTTTTATTGTCTGTTTCTCTGTAGCAGATTTTCCCTCACGTTCTTCTTCCTTCTTTCAGCCTGATGAAATCTTGTTCCCAGCACAGAAAGTGATGGACAATATAACTAACTGAGCCCAAGATAGCAGTAGAACCTGACAGGTGTTCAACCCATCCCCATTGTATCCCAAACTATTTTTTTTATAGCTATATATCCCAGTGATTCTCCAAATCTTGTCCACAGACTATTTTCAAACAGTCTTTGTCAGTCTGTCTACAAGCATGCTTTGTTGCCTGAAGTAATTGTGAGAACATCTGCCATTCTGCTATGGCATATTCATGCTTGTAAGCTGCATGTATGAGATAAATATATATTACTTTAATTTTAGTCCCCAAGGCAGCAGTTTAAAATTATCTTTCATTGAATATAACTAGGAACCTAATTAGTGCCGACGCCTATTGCCATTGGTCTCACATTTACTGGACACCAAATAGGTTGCAAATTTCCTTTCTGCTTACTGCACAATCTGTGCTAATTAATATTGTTTTATAATTTCACATGCGAAGAGAAGGATATTGTGCACACAAACAAAGGTACCAGAGGTCCAAAGTCCATTCTGACAGTCACAGTAGTAGCCAGCACACAGCAATCACTTTGATGATCTTGTAGCCACCTAGGAGATCTGCCCATGTAAGGGTACGCTAAAATCATT